>NW_020664417.1:87896441-87980749 GCF_002925995.2 Terrapene triunguis | reverse complement strand
CCCCCCGCCGCCCAGGGACCTGTGCCCAGCCCCACAACTCGCCCCGCCGCTCAGGAACCTGTGCCCGGCCCCGCAGCTCGCCCCACCGCCCAGGGACCTGTGCCCGGCCCCGCAGCTCGTCCCCCCGCGGAAGCTACTTGCGCCCGGTACCTCCCCCCACTGCAGCTGGTACCTGTGACCCCCACCCGCGGCATCTGTACCGGGCCCCCGTTGTCCTTGTCTCCACTGCCCCCCCGGCTGATAGCGACACCGATACCTGTCCCGCCGCTCTCCCTCCCGGACTCACTCATTCCCCGTGCCCGCCCCGCTGCCCCCCCCAAGGTACCTGCCCTCCAAGGCCAGCCCGGGCCGCCTCCCTCCGCATCTGTGAACAACGCTCCTCAATGGCAATTGAACAAAACACAGCGAGCTCCGCCCCCTCCAGCCACGATCCTCCCATTGGCCAGGTCTGCAAGCCGCTGACCTCTCACCCCCGCCGCCATAGGGCCGCCCTGCACACTCACCCCGCCCACAGGGGATGGACTAGCCACAGGAGCGCTTATACAGCCGCGAGGCCCCATTGAATGGCCCTTTCCGGACTACAACTCCCAGAAGGCATAGCGGCCTCGCGGCGCCATATGTAGTACACATGCGCATGCGCTCATGCAAGGCGCGGGGGGCGGGAGGTGTCTGTTAAGGAAGTATTGCTCTGTTAAGTATCGCGTGCTCTGGCTGAGATAAAATGTCAAAATATCCCCGGCTGAAACCGCAAAAGAACAGCCCCTCCCGCGCCTTTGCTCCTCTCGCGTGTGTATTAATTCATTAGCCTGAGATGAGCTGTGGATGCGTTACAGCGGTGAACGCATGCGCAGTGGCAATAAGGGGTCAGTGATGCGATCCTTGTTGGGCAATGGGCATGCGCGCTTCAGGGAGCGGGGGGGGTGAGGCCCGAGGCCCGTCCTACCCCCGCCCTCAGTTCTTCGGGGGGGTTGTTGTGGCCACTGCAGTGCTTGCGCCTCAGAGGCGGGGAGGGGCTGAGACACGCGCTCCCCAGAGCCTATGGGCTCAGACAGCCTGGGGACGGGCAGTTGAGACACACACGCACACCCAGTGCCAGTGGCCTCAGAGGGGCTGGGGGATACCGGGTGAGGCGGGTTGAGACACACGCACACCCAGTGCTGATGGCCTCAGAGGCTGGCGATACCGGGTGAGGGGATTGAGACACATGCACACTCAGTGTCAGTGGCCTCAGAGGGGCTGGGGGATACCGGGTGACGGGATTGAGACACATGCACAACTCAGAGGGGCTGGCGATGCCAGGTGTGGGGGTTGAGACACATGCACACCCTGTGCCGATGGCCTCAGAGGGGCTGGCGATGCCGGGAGAGGTGGGTTGACGCACACACCCAGTGCCAGTGTCCTCAGCCTCAGAGAGGCTGGCGATGGTGGGTGAGGTGGGTTGAGACACACGCACAGCCAGAGCCTTAAAAAAGGCTTGCAATGCTGGAGAGAAGGATTGAGGGATTCTCCTCATCCTTCCCTGCAACTCCAAGATCCTGAGATGCAGATCCAGGCCCATTCTAGATGGTGAAAGGTACCTTGCTGGCAGCAAGGTCCAATGCCACCTTCATAGAGAGCAGCCTTCTGTCCCTTCTAAAGTACAGCAAAGTCCCAGCCAATCCTCAGGAAACCTTTCCAGCTCCTCTGGTGTCAGAGCTCCCATTTTTGAGTGATTAGCCAAGAACTGCTTCCATTACAGCTGGACCTCACCCATTTGCACTTCAGGCAAGGTCACACGCTTGAGACAGTCCTGGTATTGCGGGTAGAAGATCTCCTATCTGTGGCTAGCAGGAGGATTTCATCCTCCAGGGTCCATCTGTAGCAGTTGATACCGACCATGGTCTGTGACTTGACTTCTCACCTCAGAGATGTAGCAGAGATTGACAGGAAAGACTGAAAAGTCTGCATTCTTTTCTTTAAGGATGCCCACACAGATGGATGAAGAACACTAGTCTCTATGGGAACCATTGGGGGAAATTGTGAGTCACTGTGACCTCAAATGGCAGCAATATGCAGACTGGATGACATTGAGATTCTCCCCTCATTACAAGATTTTTTTTTTTTTAACTTTTAACATTCTTGATATATTCTCCATAACTAATTTCACTTGACTTCCTGAATAGATGTGCACACTTACTTTGTGCTGTACTGCACTGTTACAGTTGCACTGCTCTCTGGTTGTCTTATCCCACAGTTCCCAGCCCTCTGGCTTCCAGGAAAACCTTAGGGGAACCCAGGGGAATTGTGGGAGAAGGCATCAAATGCTTCTGGAAAACTCCCATCGTTCCACATCCCCATTTTCTAGTCTCTCAAAATGGAGGACAGGATGGACTGGTTTTGTTTCTTATTATACAAGAAAGGCTTCTATTGGAGTGTTTGAAAAGCAGTTCCAAGGCAGCTACAATAGGAAGTGGAGGGTGTTTGGACAGCACTAAGACTGAGAACCCAACAGGGCAGAGATTGTCTCTTATACAGGGCCGCCCAGAGGATTCAGGGGGCCTGGGACAAAGCAATTTCAGGGGCCCCTTCCATAAAAAAAAGTTGCAATACTATAGAATACTATATTCTCATGGGGGCCCCTGTGGGGCCCAGGGCCTGGGGCAAATTGCCCCACTTGCCCCCCCTCTGGGCGGCCCTGCTCTTATATGTCTGCATTTATACCTATCATTACCACAGTAATGAATTACAACACCCTTAATAGAATCATAAATTAAAATCCTTTTAATAGATTTTTGCTATTTCCACCTTCCAATGCTTGTAGATATTTATAGTAATATAATGTTACAACACTACCTTCCTCCCAATCTTTCCTATGTATTGATTGTATCTGACTACATTGTAAATTTGTGATGCATCATGAGACTGCAGTGGCGCAAGAGCCAAACCTAACAGATTCCGATGCAGAATCAGGGCCCAAAATCATCGCTATATTTGTCCATAGGAAACCCCTATTTCATACTGTTTGTTTTTCATGCTTTTAATTCTAGCACTAGCATATGGCCAAATCAGAATTCATTTATCCCCCAACGCTATTTCAGAATTTCCTTTGTCAGGTTTTGCTTTTCTTCTTTGCAAGCCCTATGACACCCAGTTTGTTTAATTTATCCCCTGTATTTTTAATGTCTATGTTGGCTTTAAAGCCTTCCCAAACAATTTTGTCAGGACACCCTTCCCATATCATCACAGTATAAGAAGTTATCTTTGAAACAAATGACCTCTTTGTACACTACCTCTTCAGGCACTAGTTTACTTCCAAGATTTTCTGAAGAGATTACCTACAGTACACAGGTCTCTCCTTCAGCTCCTAATGCTGGTCCTTGAAATAGTTTTTGGTTGTATTCATCTTTCTTCTGGCCTTATCCATTCTAAACACATGAGAAATTGTATTCCATCTGTTTTCATGATCCTGTCCATGACCTTGTTTGGCAGTGATACAGCCATATCCTGCAATCACTTTTGTACAAATAACTCCCTATTGAAGACAACTGATCCCTGGGGCACTTCACTACTAACCCTTTTCCACACTCAGAATTGGCCATTTAGTCATACATGTAATCAGTTTTTAACACGTTATAATTTTACCTTTCATGCCATAGTTACCAAGTTTCTTTAGTAGATTCTTCTTGTGAGGGACTTTATCAAAAGGCTTTTGACAAGGTCTCTAAACAAATTATATCCTTGGGTTCTCTTTTACCTATTGGTTTAACTTTTTCAAAGTTTCAATCCTAACAAACTTGAGACATTATGTATGCTTAGTGCTGCCACACTGCTTTGTTCCTATCATGTTATAGGGAACAAAAGTCTTTGCAGTAATGATTTTTTCAACTCTTTCCAGGTCCTGTAGTAAGGTTCATCGTCTATACCTCTTAGATCTTCTGTCTCCTTCCCTCCTTTAACTCTCACAAGTCCTTACCTTCATTTGCTCCCACTCCCTCCGCTGACATCTTTTTCTGCAGCTCTCCCTGTCTCTTTCCCCTGTCACACGTAGGAAAAGCTTCCAGTCTATTTTTCATTACCTCTGATGGGCCCACTCTTCTCTGTCTAGCACATGAGCAGGTGGGGATCTGAGCCACGAGCAGGTAATTGCACCAGGTGGCACACTCCTCCAATCACCTAATGGCTTCCTATTCTATTTGATGTGAGGCACCAACAAGTGGACAAGCTATGTGGAAGATGCCTAAGTAGCATAGGCACCAACTTTTACCTTTCCCCAGGGGTGCTCAACCCCACTTTGCCTGGGGCCCTGCCCTCGCTCCACCCCTTCCCCCAAGGCTCCGCCCTTGCTCTACCTCTTCCTGCCCCCACTCCGCCCCTCCGAGGCTCCCGCCCACCAGCCGCTCTCTGCCCTCCCCCAAGCCCTTTGCTAACAGCAACGCCCCCATCAGCTGTTTAGCAGCGACACAGCCCCACATCAACTGTTGGGCGGCAGCAGCGGCACCCCCACACTCACATCAGCTGATCAGTGGGGGTGGGGAATAGCAGTGGCCAGGGGGTGCTGAGCACACACTATTTTTTTCCGTGGGTCCTCCAGCCCTGGAGCACCCACATAGTCAGCGCCTATACTAAGTAGCACTCCCACATTGGCAGGGGGCCCAAAAACTAGAGACTAGCTTGGAAGGGTTAAGAATCATATCCCCAGTCTGAAACAGGGCAAGTGGCAACTTTAACAAGTGGCATCAAGTATTCAGCTGTGGTCTCTCCCCAGTTTCTATACCAACAAGAGTAGAGACCCGGCAAAGATCTGGATTATAGTTGAGGTCTTAGAAAGTGTGGACCCAAAGTTCCTCTGCGACAAGGTTCAATAGTAATCATCTAGCACTATACAGAGCTACTGTACGAGATGACTATTCTAAAATCCCATTTTCTGGATTATTTTATTGCATCCCACCATATACTCAAAGTACCGGATTAAATGGGAGTGTATTTTGTTTATACAGATAGATACCAGTTTAACAAACATCTGGGATGATATAGGTATACTCGATCATGCCTCAGTGCAGGGGGCTGGACTAGATGAACTACTGAAGTCCCTTCCAGCTCTACATTTTGAAGATTCTAGAATATATATTAAAAATATCAATCTATACATTTTGGGCTAAATCATCCCTTGCCCTGTATGCCCATGCAGGAGCGTTAGATGGAGTTTAAAACTCCCATAAGCCACCTGGATCTTGGGTCCCGTTGTACAGTGGTACACAGGTGCTTCTCCCTCCTTTGCTGAAAGAGGGGAGTGAGAGCCTGGGCTTTGCCTCCTGCTGACTGGTGTGGTGGAGGAGAGCTGAGTTAGGGTTAGAATGTGAGGGAGCAATTTGCTGCCACTATAGGCCAGCAGTGAATTACCACCACACTAACCCCCTTTCCCCACCCCTAGCAAGGAGGGAAGCAGGGAGGACATTGTGCCAATCTAACCCATAGATTTTTACATATCCTCTGGGTTCATCGTGGAATCAAATCTTATCTTTAAAAAAAAAAAAACAAGCAGTGGTGCTGGAACAGTTTTTAGAGTGGGGTGCTGAGCTGTGCCCCCCCTTGCCCCTGTCCACACCCCTCACCGCCCCCCAGAGCTGGGGCCAGGAGCAGGGAGGGCATGGGTGCGGACAGGGGTAAAGGGGCTGAGGCTGGGGCCACAGCTGGGGGTGCGGGTGGAGCCCTGGGGCACAGGGTTGGCAGCCAGGATCCTGCATGTGGGCCGGGAGCCGAACGCCCGGGCATGGGGCAGGCAGCTGAGACCCCGCGCAAAACCTGCGGGTGCTGCAGCACCCCCCACACACCTACTTCCCACGCCTATGCAAAC
Organism: Terrapene triunguis; assembly: GCF_002925995.2. NCBI lineage: Eukaryota > Metazoa > Chordata > Testudines > Emydidae > Terrapene > Terrapene triunguis. The sequence goes on along the minus strand of NW_020664417.1, from coordinate 87,974,916 downwards.
AAGAGAGAAGCAGTAAAGTGAATGAGATGCCATATTTATCCACAGTGCAGAATTGTGTTAAATTTCAGGTGTGCATTTTGCATTAACTAAAAAATATTTTGCACCATATAATGATGCAGTAATCACATTTTAAAGTGTGAAGTCATTAACTTTACTAATCCAAAAGCAGCTGAGCATATGCATAACTGCTCCACACTGTTTCGTCTGCATCTTAAGATCTGAGAGAGTAATACAGGTAAGCAGTCTAGAATTTTACTAGCAAATTTCAGTTAAGTTACATAAAATCATAATATTCCTCTTCTGGCCATTCATCTGTTCCCCTGTAAAATTCTTATGATACAAGTGGGGCCTCTGTTTTCAGAGACCGGTGAAATTTATGAAGCCCTGTCAGAAAGATTCCAGATGCAATAAAACCCTAGCTGATCCTCTTTGTATCAGGGACAGTTTGCAACCCCCCTTAGCTGGCAAGCAATCAACCTGGATGCCATCTCCTAGCCCATGAAGCCCAGGCCGGATTTAGGGGCAGGCGACCCAGGCAATCACTTGGGGTGCTGGGTTTGGGGGGCACCAAGCTCGGGGTGCTCTTTTTGTTGTTAGCGACAAAAGGGAAAAAATGTTTGAGGTAAAATGTTTCAGGTATTGATGTTTGTACATTTCAGTTATTCTTAAAATTAAAAAGTTTCTATAAGCTTAGAGGGGGAAAAAAATTTATTTGCTTATCTAATCTAGCGTGCAAATGTATCATCTTATATGACGGGGTAAATCATGCATCAAAGTTGTGAAATGGGCTACAAATGCAATAAAAAATAAGGTATTCAAAAGTTTAACAAATGAGGAGGGGGGGGAAGAGACTGAAAATGCTCTTCATGTGGGGCACCATTTGGTTTAGGGCCAGATCTGATGGAATCTTCTTGGTGATGGGTGAAGAAAGAAACCAAACTGGTTCTGTAGTCCTACTTAGAGCAGGTGCTGCAATATTTTTTAAGAATCCCATGATATCCCTCATATTCTAGTGGGATATGGGAGTGGGAATTTTTAGCATGGCCTAATTTATCAAACTGGCTTTTCACACTTCCCCACCCAAGTCTATTTGTTTGGCAATCCTACAGCTAAATGTCTGGATTCTGATGGTATGGGGAAGTCCTGACCTAACTGTGTTTGCCTTTGGTGGGTTCTAAAGCTAGTTTAGCTCTGACTGTTCTAACAGATTAAGGTTTGCTTGTCTGTAAACTGCTTTCCCTTACTGTCTGTTCTTTGGAGGAGTTGTAGTGAGTAAGATAAAGCAATAAGAATGCTAAATAAAAGAATCTGAAACTGAAAAACAAGGCAGTTTGCAAAGGTCATCTAAATATAAAGAAACATGGGGCCAAAATTTTGCCCTGAAAAGATAGTGTCAGGTGCAGATGCCTTGTTTATGCAGGCAGAATTTGGCTAGAATAATTTTGATCCTAGAGAATCTGGAAGGATGTCAAAAGATAAATTTGCAAGCAACTCAGTTTTTGGGGACGCTTTTGGCAATTTCTGAGGGGATATGTGACATGAGTCATAGGTAAATAAAGTTAGGTACAACTACCCAGGATATGCTTTCCCAAAACATCACTGACATTTTTCACCACTATCCAGGATTGAATTATGTCAAACCACCAACAGCCATTTCTCCTCTGATGATTTTTATTAGCTAAAATATTTTTAAAAATTAAACCATATTTTCCAACTTTCTGGTCTCTTGTTCTATAACTAGGTTCCCAGAAATCTATTGGGCACAAAAGAAATGGACTAATTTATAGTAGCATCCCTATGCAGGATAATTTTGGATGGGTGGGGTACTCACAGGATGGGAATTGTCTTGAATCACACAACTATGCATTTTCTTTTGTTCTGTTCGGAAATCTGAGAACTGTGGTGAGCATGGTGTGCTGTGGCAAGGAGCTTTATGTCAGGCCTCAGTAACTTTTACGTGTTCCCAGGAACCAAAGTCCCTTCAAACTTGAAAACTTTACTGGAAATAAAGAGATTTTATTAGCAAACGTTGTAGGCCAGTAATCTGTTTATTTCACTTTATCTGATACAAAATATTCAGAGCATTACTATCATCTGATAAAGGAAGAAACCATTATAGTTCATGATGATATTCAAAATTATGATTACGGGCCAAGTTTTCACACAATCCTCAACTCAGTTGTCCAATTGTGGGTATAATAATGCATGCCCAAAATACTAGGCATACAATCCTTTACCTAGAGTTTTGCATGCAAAATCTCTTTTCTATGCTCACACTGCATCTTCTCCCTTCACACCTTATCCCTAAGTAATCTCATCCACAAACACACATTCAGCTACCATCTCTATGCTGAGGACTCACAGATCTCTCTCCCCAGACCTGTCTCCTTCTGTCCAAACTAGCAGCTCAGCCTGTTTCTCTGACATCTCCGTTTGGATGTCTAGCTGTCAGAACTCTCTCTCCCCCGAGCTCTTCCCGCTACGTCCTTTCTCAATCACTGTGGAGAGCATCACCATCCTGTCTGTCACTCAGGTCTGTAATCGAGAAGTCATCTTCAACTCCTTTTCAGGCTATGTGTCTATCCTGCCAATTCTTTCTGCATAATATCTCCAAGATCAGACCTTTCCTATACATCCATACAGCTAAAATCTTCATCCAGGCGCTCATCAACTTACTGCAACAGCCTTCTCTCAGACAAATGCCATTTTGCCCTGCTCAGATCCTTGCAGAATGCCGCTGCAAAGATAATTTTCCTCGCTGCTTTGACCATGTCCTCCCTCTTTTTGCATCGCCCCACTGGCTCCCTCTTCTCAGTCACAGAGAATGTAAGTTGCTTGTCTTCACTTTCAAGGGCTTTCACAGCCAGTCCCACACTCTATCTTTCATTCCCTGCCTAGGCATAAACTCCCCTCTCTACTCTGCCAGTGATGTCAGTCCCATCACCTACTGGTTAAATTTTCAAACAAGCACCTGTGCGCTTTCCTGTACGCTGCCCTTCACGTTTGGGAGGAGTCCCCTGTAAACATCTGCAAAGCCACTCATTATCCTCCTTCAAAACCTTCCTCAGAATTCTCCTTCATCACAACGACAATGATTAGTCCACTGGTACAGTGATACCACTACCTACCGTGCTGACCAGTAGTGTTTCATTGTTTTCTTGCGCTCCACCACGTCTGTATCCATCTGTTGTTTCTTGTCTTCCACTTAGTTTGTTCTTTGCTCACCTTTTTGTTGTGTGTATGTATGCACCCAGCACAATGGAGTCCCAGTCCATGAGTAAGAATCCTAGGCATTACAATAATAATCTGTGCATGCAAAAAAGTATAGTTACATGTCTAAGTATTCTGCTTGCTGCAAATATGCAAATCAGAGGTTACATGCAAAAAATTGGATGCAGAAAAATATTGGACATGCAAAATTGCACATGTAACCCACATACGTCCTGGGTGTGGTGTTCTGTCCCATCTAGTGGCACCGAGACCACTTAGAGCGAGATTAATGAGTTTGCTTTATAGCCTTAGCGAAGAGCTATATGGGCTTTAGCTCATGCGGTAGAGGCTCATGCACTAAGATCCCAGGTTTGATCCTGTCCGGAGTCGGTCGGCGTTACACACACAATTTTAGAGGCCACTACAAAAATAAATAGTGCTTGGATGTTTAAAGTGAATCATCATAGATTTTCTTTGTCCGAGGAGTGAGGAGCAATTTCTGAATTTATATTTTCTGCTCCAGTTCATTTTGAGCTTTTAAACGTAAAAATGTTGATTTATAGCAAGAAAAAAAAGTATCTCAACACCAAATTTTGAGAATGTGGCAGTCTGATGTTTGCTGTATAAGTAGAGTATTGTTATATTCCTATATGTATATATGTATGCATAATATATTAATAAAAAGCAAATCTCAAAACAGTGTAAAGCTCTGCCTTGGTTTTTTTCGTAGTTACTAGTCTTATACAAATTAAAAGCACATTAGCCTTTCTGAAAATAAATCTGACTGCAGTTCAACCTTTTCTCTTTGGAGCCTTAGTTTGCAGATAGCCATGGCATTCCACTGGCTAAGCCACTTGAGTGAATTTCCTGATTTTGCTTGGTTGCTTAATTTCCTGTTGGGCTCACATTTTGCCTAATTCAAGACAAAAAGACTCCTATAAACAGGATGAATGATTGAAACTGCAGAACTGGACATAGTAATTTGATTTCAGTTCAGACTTCAGTATGTGCCTGCCTGAATGGAGCTAGAGTTTCAGAGAAGTACATATAAGTGACTCCAAACATTGCCTTAATTCAGCATTTTTCCTCTTATTGAACTACAATCCTGTTTATCCAGATATCTGCAATTTAAACTCATTTTCAATTTTCTAGATTCAGATTTTAATTTGTGCCAAAGACAAGTGTCTTCCATTCCATAGACATCAGCCACAGGTCTTTAAAAACTGGTTGTCACAGGTCAGGCCTGTGGTCACTCCTGCACATCCCCAGGCTCAGGGCTGCACAACCTAGCAGCCAGAGTCAGTCACTGTCAGGATGGGCCACCACCTGGCTGGCAGTCAGGATAGGGGGACCCAGGCCCTCCCGCTCCACAGGGTCCCAACCCAGGGCCCTGTCAGTGGCAGAGTTGCCTGCCACCAGCTTGGCAGGGATCCAGCCAAAACACACCAAGCTAGCCTCCCGTTGTCCAACCAACTCCCCACAAAGACTCCCTGGGTTACTTCCTACCCACTTCTCCATATCTCATGGCTTCCTAGTTCCCCCAGTTCCTTCTCCTTCAGTAACATCCAGAGCCTGAGGGTTGCTGTCAGTTGGCTGGCCTCCACATCACAAAGTGCCCCCAGCCCTTCAGCAGGGGGCCAGCAGCACACCTCCTTCCCCTACAGCAGTCAGCCCAGACTGAGCCAGGCTGCTCCCTCTTATACGGGTGTTGCTCTTCGAGCATGCCCAGTAGGGCCATGGGGGTGTGGCTTCCTCAGCCCACAGTCAGGGGTTAACCCCGCTGTCCCAGTGCAAGTCATGTACGCCCCATCACACTGGTAAAGAAAATAAGGAACTGGAAGCTTTTAGTGAATAATATATATGGAGTATTAACACATATTGCTAGAATGCCTTTGGAGTAAAGCTGCATTATTTGCATCATTATTGCAGTCTTTAGCCTCTCATTCAGCTGTTCAACACATGGAAGTGTGACTATGGTAAAGTAGTTCTTTGTCTAAAACAAATACAGAGGGAAGAGTCATGGACATATACAAGTCACATAAGGTCTATTCTGATTGTTCTACATCTCTTAGGTTTCTGTATTGTGCCTATCATCATGATATTTATGTGCTGCACAAATTTATTAAACTATAAAAGCCTGGAACAAAACTGTGTTTTTCTCCGTGTTCCTCTCTAGCAGAAGAGCATGACTTTGTCTGCGTCGGGCTTTTTGCAGGTCAGTTCAGGGAAGACTATCAAAAAAGATGTCTTTTACACCTTGATCTGAATACCATCAACATAGGGCTCAGTCTGATCTTTTCCGGCAAGCAGTTCCACAGCTGGAGGCCTGCTACTGAGAATGCTCTGTTCCCAGAACCCAAGTGTCAGAACCTGGATCTATCCAGCTGCATCATCTTTATAGAGCACAGTTGTTTGGGGGATCATGGAGGCTAAGATGGTCTTTTAGGACCAGTACTTTGAACTCTGCATTGATGCTCCATATGGAGGCAAGGGTTAAGGCCACTCTGAAAACTAAGCATACTCAGACTGAGCTTAATGCTTGTGCAAGTTAATGAAAGTGCTGTGTCTTCTTCCTGACAAACCTGATGTGCTTATTAAGCATTACGCTTGTGTCATGCCTTTTCTTTGTCTGCCTCCGAGCTCTTGTAAGCTCCTTGGAGCACGTACTGTCTTTAGAGGTATGTCCGGTCTTGGTTGAAAATATTGTCAGTGCTTAAATAAAGTTAGTTTTTAAAGGAACTAAGATCAAGGACTAAGTCCTTGGAGTCAACGAAAGAAGGCTCAGAACCAAATATATCACTTGGGAAGTGAATAGAAGGCTCTCTATTTGGGAGGACTATACTCTACCCTTGAAGAAGGATGGACCCTACCTAATAAGTTGTTTCCATCTCAAACTACTGTAACTTACACACCTCCTGAGTGTGGTGTTTTATCTCCTCTAGTGGCACCAAGACCACTTAGAGATTAATGAGTCTGCTCTACAGCTTTAGCTAAGGGCCCGTTGGCTTTTAGCTTACGCAGTAGAGGCTCATGCACTAAGCTCCAGAGGCCCCAGGTTTGATCCCGCCCACCGACAACCAGAGCCCGTCAGTGTTGCACTACTATGGGACAGACCCTGTGAACTTCATGTTGACAAACCTAACATTTAAAATTACCTATATAGGACCAAATTAATATCTGGTGTAACTCCATGTGGCCTATGTTGTTTTTGAACTCATATGCCCTTCTAGGGCCATGTCTACACTAGTGAGCTTACAGCGGCACAGCTGTACTGATGCAGCTGCACTGATATAAGATCGCTCATGTAGCTTTGCTATGCCGACGGGAGGAAGCTCTCCCATTGACATAATAAAACCACCTAAACAAGCTGCAGTAGCTCTCCCGCTGACAGCGCTAATTGTCGTTCGGGGGGGTGTTTTTTCACACCCCTGAGCGACATAAATTTTGCTGACATAAGTGGTAGTGTACACATGGCCTAAGTCTTGAAAAATCTGCTTCCCACAGCAAGGGCTGTCACGTTGATTTTAATACTCTGCTAGGCAGCCCTACAGTAATAAACCCAAGGCACCAGCTTCCTTCATGAGCAAGGACACTCATGTGCATGTGAATGTTATACTATCCTGTCTGGTCTTGTAAGCAGGAAGAGGGCAGAGCAGTACTGAGAACAGGATTCTCGTTTAGTTCAAAACCCCAGCCTGCTCAGAAAGGTAAAGCACACAGAGGGCGAGTCAAACAGGCACAAACCCCCATAAAACTATAACGAACTAGGTAAATCTGAATTTTGGCCTTGAATTTCACTCTGTACAACAATGTATTTTTAAAGGTATTTAATGTAAATAGGACAAATAATGTGTAACTAATGTGGGTCATTTATATAGACATTTTAAACTAGTTAATAGCAGATCTTCATTCACAGCTGGCTTAAATTAAACCTTTTGCATTCAACATAACTGAAGGGGGATTACAGAAGATGTGGACACTCTTAACACCAAATGTTGCACATACACAGAATGAGACCTGCAAATTATAGTTACTTTCTGATCCCACATTAAGCACCACAGAGGCAGCAATGGATCAAACTCTTTCCCCTTATCACTTTGTGTAAAGATGCTTCTTTGTGTTTTGTTTTAATGATAAGGGAACTTGGGTCCTCTGAAAGGCCTTAGATTTCTTTTGTATGGATTCGTCAGGGCCAGCGAGAAGCTGAACTGCTGTGCCAATGGTCTCCTGCCTAAGGCTTGGTCTATACCACCCCTTACATCGGTATAACTTATGTTGCTCAGGGATGTGAATAAGCCACCCCCCTGAGCAACATAAGTTACACCAACCTAAGCACCGGTGTGGACAGTGCTATGCTGGCTGGAGAGCTTCTCCCGCCAACCTAGCTACTGCCTCTCGCGGAGGTGGCTTTGTTATGCGGATGGGAGAGCTCACTCCCGTTGGCACAGAACGTCTTCACCAGATGCGCTATAGTGACACAGCTGCCTCAGTGCAGCTGCCACGTTGTAGCGCTTCTCTTGGAGACGAACCCTAAAACGACAGCGGTTCAGACAGCTGTTGAGAGGTTTACTCAAAACAAGCGCTGTGACCACTGTTGCTTTCCACCAGTACTCTGAGGGAGTGCTCGACCCCTGTTCCGCCCCAGGCCCTGCCTCCACTCCACCCCTTCCCGAAGGCCCCACCCCCGTCCCACCTCTTCCCGCCCCATTCCGCCACCTTCCCTGAGCGCACCCCACCCTCGCTCCCCCCTTTCCCCCCCAGCGCCTCCTGCCCACCACTGAATAGCTGATCTGTGGCAGGCAGGAGGCGCTGTGGGGAAGGGGGAGGAGCTGACTGGTGGCGCCCACCAGTGGAGCACCCATGGAGTTAGCGCCTTTGCAGATTAGCAGTAGTGTTCTGACAGATCTGGTCTCTGGTTACAGCTACAGCACATTCTCAACCAGCCTGTGAGATACTACTGAGCAAAGTGGAATATCATTTTTCCATCCCCTTATTGTCGTCATGATAAAAAGTGGCCAAGTCGTTTTTGTGCCTGGGCTGGTAAGTTTTCAAGGCTGCTCTCACACCCAGTGTCAGGTAGTTAAAACCATGTGGGCAACAAACAACTTAATCCACTGTTCTCATCCACTCCAACGTCCATAGGGACTTGTCCTAATAAAACCATGCATTGAGTATCTGATTGTACACATGTGGGGGCTGTGCTCATCGCCAGCCTGCAGCTACTGTCACAAGTAATTAAGGGAAGGCTCAGAAACCACCCACATCTGTCCCATTTTCTTTTTTGGTATGCAAACAAAAGATCAGCTGTTATGCAATGCTTTAAACCCAGATGTCCCACTCAGAAGATCATGCTGTAACGCTCCATGGTTGCACAGACACCAGGGTAGTCACCTAACTAGGCGGCATGGGGAACAGAACTCAACTGTCTGCTGTAGTAAACACAGGGCCCAACTGGATGGGCAGCTCCAGTAGTTAATCTTGTAGAGGGAACATGAAAAGACAGGTGAGCAGGTCTGTCATTTCATGTAGTAGGGAGCAGTGGTTCCCAGCCACCCAGCTCAGGACAGTATACTATGGGCCAAAATGTTTAAATATGGCTGCCTAAAATTAGGCATGTACCTCCCTATTTATGCCCCTAAATTAAAGTGGTCTGGTCTTCAAAGGTGCTGAGCACCCACAACGCCAAATATGAGATGTGGGTACTGAGCACCTTTGAAAATCAGATCCTTTGTGTTTAGGTGCCTAGAGCCTTGCTCCTGTCATTGGACCCACATGAGTTGACTTCTTGCCTCCACATGCAGCCCCATTGACCAATGGTCTGCCTGTGTGGATCTGATTGCAGATCAGAGCCTAAATATGGCCATGGACATTAACTCCAGGTGCTCCCCAAGTTTGAAAATGTTGGCCATAGTTCTCTGCCAGTTCTCATTTGCACGAAGGTGCAGTACTTTGGCATGGGCATTTGACTGATGGATTGTTTATCTGGCACTGACGCGTGGAAAGTTTGAAGAATGTTATAATCCACTGCCTCTGTTTTCAGGAAGTAGCCAGAAGGCCTTAAGTTTCTTCTAACCTACAATTTTTTAGGCACCATGCAATACCATTACCACCAGGGCGTTTCATGGGAAAGTTTGCTTTTTATTGGTTACATGTTGCAACTTGCACATGTTTGTCTATATCTAGAACAACCATCCTTTCAAAATGACAGATGCAAAAAGTAGCATGCTGTGAAAACATGCAGCACTAGAAGTTATAATGAAAATCTCTCAGGAGACAGTAAAACAAACTTAGGGCCAAAGGTCCGCACCCCCCCCCCCATCACTTGGTTTGCCAAACCACCTCCCTACCTTGATTCAAACCCCTGCCAATGACTCACCTTTTCCACCTCCATCCTTGTGGGCATTGTGGTAACATTTTAAAAGCCAAAACACCAGTTTTCTCTCTCCTGGTGGTTTCTGAACATCTATGGTCTGTCTTTTAAGACTGTAAGCTCTTGGGGCAGGGACTCGTTTTGTGTTTAGTACAGGGCCAAGCATGTTTTCAGTGCATAGTGATAAAATAGAATCACAACTCCTGGTCCCACTGGAGCCAGTACTGAACTCCTATCAGTTTCAGTAAGGCCAACATTTGGTTCTTAGCAAATAATAGCAGTGGCACTAATTACTGGCTCATTGTGGGTGTTCCTTTGATTTGAATCAGCTGATTTCATTATCATTCCTATACCCTCAGGTCTTTCACCCAAAGGGAAAAGGAGCTAAGGTTTTAAGAGAAAGTTTTGAAACTCTCTGTTTATTCTGTGATGGCACCCGCTGATTAATGGATATTAGAAGTTAATATATCCAAAGGACCTTCACAGAGCACTGCAGTCAGCTTTACTGATATTTATATTAGTGTAATTATTAAATGTATTTCACTCGGATTCTAATTTAGAGTCTCAGGATTTGTCACATAAATTAGATATGTCCGACGTGAGTACTGAGTGACTAGAAGAGGTGTAGCGTGCATTAATTCAGTGAATATAGTGTCACAACTAGAAAATGAAAATATGATGAGGAAGTACATAGAAATGTAGGGCTGAAAGGGACCTTGAGAGGTCAAGTCCAGCTCCTTGCAGTGAGACAGGATTAAGTAAGCCTAGACCATCCCTGACAGATATTTGTCCAACCTGTTGTGAAAACGGGGATTTACACAACCTCCCTTGGGAGTCTATTCCAGAGCTTAGCTACCCTTAGAGTCAGAAAGTTTTTCCTAATACACCTCTACCCTGATATAACGTGACCCGATATAACATGGATTTGCATATAACGCAGTAAAGCAGCGCTCTGGGGGGGGAGGACTGCGCACTCCGGCGATCAAAGCAAGTTCAATATAACGCGGTTTCACCTATAACGCAGTAAGATTTTTTTGGCTCCCGAGGGCAGCGTTATATCGGGGTAGAGGTGTATCTAATATCTAACCTATACTTTTTCACTAGGAGGGTGGTGAAGCACTGGAATGGGTTACCTAGGGAGGTGGTGGAATCTCCTTCTGTCATAACTATAAAGGGAAGGGTAACAGCCCTCCTGTGTACAATACTATAAAATCCCTCCTGGCCAGAGACTCCAAAATCCTTTTACCTGTAAAGGGTTAAGAAGCTCAGGTAACCTGGCTGACACCTGACCCAAAGGACCAATAAGGGGACAAGATACTTTCAAATCTTGGTGGGGGGAAGGCTTTTGTTTGTGCTCTTTGTTTTTGGGGAGAGTTCGCTCTTGGGACTGAGAGGGACCAGACATCAATCCATGCTCTCCAAATCTTTCTGAACAAGTCTCTCATATTTCAAACTTGTAAGTAAACAGCCAGGCAAGGCGTGTTAGTTTTATCTTTGTTTTCTCAACTTGTAAATGTACCTTTTACTAGGGTGTTTACCTCTGTTTGCTGTAACTTTGAACCTAAGGCTAGAGGGGGGGTCCTCTGGGCTCTTTAAGTTTGATTACCCTGTAAAGTTATTTTCCATCCTGATTTTACAGAGATGATTTTTACCTTTTTCTGTAATTAAAAGCTTTCTTTTTAAGAACCTGATTGATTTTCCTTGTTTTTAGATCCAAGGGGGTTGGATCTTGATCCACCAGGAGTTGGTGGGAGAAAGGAGGGGGGATGGTTAATTTCTCCTTGTTTTAAGATCCAAGGGGTTTGGATCTGTATTCACCAGGGAATTGGTGAAGAGTCTCTCAAGGCTACCCAGGGAAGGGAATTAGCACATTGGGAGTGGTGGCAGCGGACCAGATCTAAGCTGGTAGTTAAGCTTTGAAGTTTTCATGCAGGCCCCCACATCTGTACCCTAAAGTTCAGAGTGGGGAAGGAGCCTTGACACCTTCCTTAGAGGTTTTTAAGGTCAGGCTTGACAAAGCCCTGGTTGGGATGATTTAGTTAGGGATTGGTCCTGCTTTGAGCAGGGGGTTGGACTAGATGACCTCCTGAGGTCCCATCCAACCCTGATATTGTATGATTCTATGATATCTCCGTAGGTGCAGATTAAGCCCATTACTTCTTGTCCTGCCTTCAGTGGACACGGAGAACAATTGATCACCATCCTCTTTATAACAATCCTTAACATATTTGAAGACTACTATCAGGTCCCCCCTCAGTTTTCTTTTCTCACAACTAAACGTGTCCAGTTTAGGTCAAGTTTTCTAAACCTTTTATCATTTGTCTTGCTTTCCTCTAGACTATCCCCAATTTATCCACATCTTTCCTAAAGTTTGGCACCCAGAACTGGACACGGTACTCCAGCTGGAGGCTTCCCCACTGCCAAGTGGGACAATTACCTCCTGTGTCTTACATACGACATCCCAGCATATTAGCCTTTTTCGCAACTGCATCACATGGTTGACTCATGTTCAATTTGCGATCCACTATAATCCCCAGGCCCTTTTCAGCAGTACTGCCATCTAGCCAGATATTCCCCATTTTGTAGTTGTGCGTTGGACTTGCCCTTCCTAACGAAGCACTTTGCACTTGTGTTTATTGAATTTAATGTAGCTAATTTCAAACCAATTCTCTAATTTGTCTAGGTCATTTTGAATTCTAATCTGTCTTCTTGAAGTGATTGCCACCCCTCTCAGTTTGCTGTCCTTGGCAAATTTTATAAGCATAAAGTTATTAAAAAGGTCTTGGCATTTAAAATATTAAAATGTATAGTCTGCAAAGTGTTATGTCCCCTTGAACAAAGTGTAGGCTGTTGGTCCAAATTTTAAATGTTCATATACAAGTACTGTGCTGTCCATTCATTTAGAAGAAAATCTTAAGAAATGACTTAACTTGCACACTGAAGCCCTGATTTTGTGCCCATTGACTTCAAAGGCGAAGTATCAGGCCCTGAGTGAGAGTGCGCATATAGTAAGATTAAGCCCAGACCAGAACACTCTTTCACCTCACAAAGTCTGGGAAAGTTTAGACCTAGATCTGGTCAGGAACATTGTGCCTTTGACCTGATGCCGTAATGTGGCATATATGGTACATGAGATCAATTGCCCTGAACACCTGCTCCAATCTTTGCCACTTAGGATCCGTTGAAGCATGCAGGGACATAGGTCAGCACCTCCATGAATAAGTGGTCAATCAGGTCTTTATCAACGCCTGGAGTGAATTGTTATGGCGGTGATAGGAATTCCAGGTTGGAATTGGACGTTCAGGGCTAAATTTTTAAAGGGCCTCTAGCTTTGCACAGGCAGTTTGACACACATCAGCACTTATGTATTCTTGAACTGTGTGCAGATAGCTAGAATAAGGCCTATGCACCACTTAAAACTCATTGGCACCTTAAATGGTGCCCACTTCTTGCACCAGCCCAGGAGTGAATAATGAAATATACACATCTAAGCAGGATTTGTATGTACAGCTTGGTTAGATATCCCTCTGTCCACTTTGTATACACAAATCATCACTACTCATGCAAATTCTCAGTTGCATGCTCAGGGTTGTTGGTAGTGGTTTTTTGTTTGTTTGTTTGTTTGTTTGTTTTGGGGGGGGTTGGAAAGTAGCAGTAGTCCTCCAGTCCCTTGAAATTTCCCCAGGTTTCCATGATTGGTTAAAAAAAATAACATTGCTAGTTCCCTTATGACTATTAAGACAATCTCCTTAAGACAATTACCCAGGGCTATTGATTTGAAAATGTCTAGTTTTAGCAGAAGCTTCCCCACATCCTCCTTTGTTATAGGTGGAAATCCTTCTGTGGCATCCCCATCACCATATTGGATGAATACACCCCCCTACTTCATTCCAAATACAGAACAGAAACATCTATTGAACATTTCTGCCTTTTCTACATCACTATTTATAGTTTTACCATCTGCATCTAGCAAGGAACCTATATCTGACCTAGGTCTCTGTTGGTTTGTTCCTAATATATATTTTTTAAATGCCTTAATGTCTTTTAGCCTATAGGCCATTGATATTTCATAGATTTCTTTATTTTCCCTTATCAGTCACCTATATATTTTTAACTTGTAACTTATATTCATTGCCATTTACTTCCCCTCTCCCCCGTTTATATTCATTTTCCATTTTTGATCACTGCTTCCACGTCTCATTTTAACCTGGAGGGTCTAGCATAACCTTTTTTTTGTGTCTGGAATCATGGCTTTTGGGGCATCCCATAGGATAATTTATGTAGCATTAAAGCTATCGGACTAGGCCATTGTCATTTAGGCTTTAAAGACATGCCTGGCCTTGTTTTTCTTCTTCTTCCTTTGCAAAACATACTGACAAAGTCATTTCTTAGGGCCAGATTTTCAGAAGTGCTGAGCAGGCACAATTCCAGGTTAAGTCCCTGGGAGCTGGAGGTGCTCGGCAACCTTGAAAAACAAGCCCTCATCTTTTTTTTTTTTTGTAATAAACTGACTACAGGAAACATATTGTGGAAACTTTCGAGCACCTGAGCCACAGTCATTTTCCCGTATGTTTGGATCATGATCATGTTGCATTAAGAAACAAGAACATTGCACGGGACGAACACAGCCTAAAGCCATGATGTTTTGGATCAGGGTGTTGTTTTAACAGTTGACATTACAAACATGAGGAACGGTACAGAGTCTGCATGAGAGAAACGAAGAACTAAAAGTACTTTCTGTCTGGTGAAAACTGTGCATTCAAAATAATATGTCTGTTTACCAACAAGCACACTGCAGAGTCTGTTACAATACCAATCCAGAAGGAAATCCAGAGACGTTTGAGTGGGAAACGAGTTATATTCTTAGACCAGAGGCCATGCACAAGGTAGTTTTGCCATTGACTTCACTGGAGGCAGGATTTCACATCAAGGGCTTAAGTGGGACTTAAATGGTGCATAGACGTGACCCAGGGCCCTCTTGTTGCCAACTGGCAGAGGGCACAGGATGCATAAGGATTACAGGGATCCTCTGGGTCTGGTATCGACATCCTCGTTTACCAAAGCACGTCATTTAACGTCTCTACTGAAAGCCTGTGTCACAGTGGTCATCATAATCATTGCGCTATGTGTGTATGGATAATATGTAAGGAATTATGTATGTATACTAAAAATGATGTTCTTAAGGTCTGTAACTTGGGGCTGGTCACCAAAAGGTGAGAAACAGGTTTCTTTCAGGCAAGAGATGTTTATCAGTCTGTCTCCATGTACACTGAGAATTGTATACTTCACAATGAACTCCTATTTAGTCTGAGCAACATGTAGGGTGACCAGACAGCAAATGTGAAAAATTGGGATGGGGGTGGGGGGTAATAGGAGCTTATATAAGAAAAAGACCCAAAAATCAGGACTGTCCCTATAAAATCGGGACATCTGGTCACCCAAAAAATGCTACCCAAGTGATTGCAAAGTCTCCAGGGGAGGCTATTGACAGGAAACCCAAGCAGCGGGCTGAAAGTGAAGACAATGGATTTTGAGGGACTATAATTGTAGGTACTGAGATTCAATCTGTATCTTTCATCTAGGAAGTAAGCTGAGTGTGGGCTTGCTTCGTGAATGGACGATATCCCAGCCAAGCCTGGCTGTAATATGCTGGAAAGATTTTGGGGGAGCTTTTGCTTTGTATGACATGACAACATCTTGGTGGTTAAGTTTAGGCTCTACTATGCGTGTTCCGATTTTGTTTTACATGTAACCCTTTGTTTCCAATATTTCTGCTTGCTGTCACTTGAATCTCTGTTCTTTGTTAAATAAACTTATACTTGCTTTCTCTACAAACAACTCTAAGTGCTGTGTGATCAGCAGAGCTATGTTGTAACTGTGTCTTTGGGACCAGAGGATCTGGGAATTGTGGGAGTCTCTAGTGATCAGGGGCTGGGCACGCTAGGGAGACATTCAGAGGACTGGGAGGATGGGGTGCACCTCTGGCTGACCTGTACAGAGAGAGCAAGGCCTGCAGAGGCCTAGAGGATAGTGCTTATGTTGCCAGAGGTTGGTGGAGTTGGGGAACTGACCCATAGCAAGCACAGCCAAGGCTCATGCTCAGGGCAGGTGGTAGCGAGGTGCCTCACAACCCTGGGTACCCCAGGAAGCATCCCGAGAATGCTTGGGCAGGTCCTGTGCCCAGGGGTGAGTAGAAGTACCTGAAATGATGGGGAACCCGCTGGAAGAGACAGAGCCTTGCGCATTCAGGCAATGAGAGCGTCTGGATTAGAACATGAAAATAACCAAAGAGACTAAAGTAAATAACTTGTACTGGAAAAATCATCCAGAATGAAATTAACAAATTAGTCACACATAAAAATCCACGTATTGCACCTCTCTTGTAACGAAATGGCAGAAAACCATTGGTATATTTCATCATGTGAGGATGGGTATTAATCTACATCCTGCTAATGATTCATGCTCAACATTCCTCTATACTTCAGTGGGAGCTGTGCACACAGCGCTGATGGTGTAATTTTACCTTGCAGGTGTAATGAAGTAAAGAAACTTTAAAGAAAGTTAAGCTGTAAAATGTGAGAAGGAATAAAACTTCAGACACCCTCTGAAGGGAGCGACAACTCAGGCTGAGAGCACAGCAGCAATAGAAGCCACAAGGATCCTACAAAAGCTATCGACACTCAGATTTTGATGAGTAATTTCTGATGGGCTATTAGATTGAAGACAAAGTTGACTACTGGCATGCATGGATGGTGGAAACCTTGAAGACCTCACAGCTGATTCTCCAGTGAGTTAGTAATGATTTGAGACAGATGTGAAATGAAGGGTATGACACATTATGAAGTACTCGGAAGCTTTGAAAATCCAGGTCTTCTGTCCTCAGGTTTTATAAGGAAAAAAGATGAATGAAATTGTACTGAAGTTCTGTTGCATTAAATAAGGGGAATTCATTGAAGGGAAATAGACCATTGATATATGAGTTGGTTGAGTGTTATCAGTCTTTTTTCACTTGGAATATTTAGCCTAAGAGTAAGGCTGGTACGGAAAGATAAAAGAACTCTTTCTTTACCTGGCCAATTCCCTCAGTGGGAAACTGAATCACTATTGTAAGTTTGATGAGGGCTTAATTTAAGCACAAAAATATGGGGAGAAGGGGTTGGGAGTGTTGTGAGGACCTACTGAAAGGCAGTCAAGCAAAAAAGAAAAGCTATCATACTAGAAAAGAGTTCTTGGGTTTTAGCATGGGGATTGTTACTAGAATGGAAAGAATGTAAGACTGGCACACTGGGTCAGATCAATGGCCATCTAGCCCAGTCTCCTGTCTTTTGACAGGGGCTGGTACCAGATGCTTCAGAGGGAATGAACAAAACAGCAATTATCAAGTGATCCATTCTCCGTTGTCCAGCCCCAGATTCTGGCAGTCAGAGATTTAGGGACATCCAGAGCATGGGGTTGCATCCTTGACCATCTTGGCTATTAGCCATTGATGGGCCTATCCTCTATGACCGTATCTAATTCCTTTTGAATACAGTTACACTTTTAGCCTTCATAAAATCCACTGGGAACAAGTTCCACAGGTTGACCGTGTGTTGTGTGAAGTACTTCCTTATGTTTGTTTTAAATCTGCTGCCTGTTAATTTCATTGGGTGACTCCTGGTTCTTGTGTTATATGAAGGCGTAAATAACACTTCCTTATTCACTTTCATCACACCGTTCATGATTTTATAGATCTCGCTACCATATCACCTTCTTAGTAGCCTCTTTTCTAAACTGAACAGTCCCAGGCTATTTAATCTCTTCTCATATAGAAACTATTCCATACCCCTGATCATTTTTGTTGCCCTTCTCTGTACTTTTTCCAATTCTAATATATCTTTTTTTGAGATGCGGGAACAAGAACTGCACATAGTATTCAATATGTGGATGTACCATAGATTTATATAGTGGCATTATGGTATTTACTATTTTATCTATCCCTTTCCTAATGATTCCTAACATTGTTAGCTTTTTTAATTACCACGTCACATTGAGCATCTGTTTTCAGAGAACTATCCACAATGACACCGAGATCTCTTTCCTGAGTGGTAACAGCTAATTTAGACTCCATCATTTTGTATTTATAGTTGGGATTACGTTTTCCAATGTGTGTTACTTTGCATTTATCAACACTAAATTTCATCTGCCATCTTGTCACCGAGTCCTGTGGGATCCCTTTATGACTCTTCACAGTCAGCTTTGGACTTAACTAATCTTGAGTAATTTTGTATTGTCTGCAAACTTTGCCACCTCACTGTTTACCCCTTTTCCCGGATAATTTATGGATATATTGAATACCATTGGTACCAGTACAGATCCTATTTACCTCTCTCCACTGTGGAAACTGATCTTTTATTCCTACTCTTTGTTTTCTATCTTTTAACCAGTTACTGATCCATGAAAGGACCTTCCCTCTTATGCCATGACAGCTCACTTTGCTTAAGAACTTGTAGTGAGAGACCTTGTCAAAGGCTTTCTCAAAGTCCAAGTACACTATATCCACTCAATCTCCTTGTCCACATTTGTTGACCCCCTCAAAGAATTCTAATAGATTGATGAGGTATCATTTCCCTTTACAAATGCCATGTTAACTCTTCCTCTTCCACATGTACATCTATGTGTCAGATAATTCTGTTCTTTACTATAGTTTTAACCAATTTGCCTGGTACTGAAAATAGGCTTATCAGCCTGTAATTGCCAGGATCACCTCTGGAGCCTTTTAAAAAAAATGGTGTTATATGAGCTGCCCTCCAGTCATCTGGTACAGAGTCTGTCTTCAAATACAGGTTACATACCACAATTAGTAGTTCTGCAACTTCATATTTGAGTTCCTTCCAAATTCTTGGATGAATACTGTCTGGTCCTGGTGATTTATTATTGTCTAATGTATCAAAGTGTTCCAAAACCTGCCCTATTGACACCTCAATCGGGGACAGTCCCTCAGATCTGTTACCAAAAAGAATGCCTCAGGTGTGGGAATCTCCCTCACATCCTCTGCAATGAAGACCAATGCAAAGAATGCATTTAGCTTCTCCACAATGGCCTTGTCTTCCCTGAGTGCTCCTTTAGCACCTCAATCATCCAGTGGCCCCACTGACAGTTTGGCAGGCATCCTGCTTCTCATGTTCTTTAAAAAAAAAAAAAACTTTTGCTGTTAGTTTGGGTATCTTTTACTAGTTGCTCTTCAAATTCCTTTTTGACCTGCCTAATTATACTTCTGCACACAACTTGCCAGAGTTTATGTTCCTTTCTGTTTTCCTCAGTACGATCTGACTTTCAATTTTGTAAAGATGTCTTTTTGTCTCTAACCACCCCTTTTATTCTGTTTTTTCGCCAGGGTGGCATTTGTTTGGTCCTCTTACTTTTTTTTATTTACGGTATACATATAGTTTGAGCCTCTATTATGGTGTTTTTAAAAAGTTTCCATGCAGCTTGCATGCATTTTACTCTTGTATCTGTTCCTTTTATTTCTGTTTAACTAACGTCCTCGTTTTTGTGTGGTTTCCATTTCTGAAGTTAAATGTTACTGTGGTGGGTTTCTTTGTATTTTCCGCCACTACAAGGATGTTAAATTTCATTATATTATGGTTGCTATTACCGAGTGATTCAGCTCCATTCACCGCTTGGACCAGATCCTGTGCTCCACTAAATCAAGAATTGCCTCTCCCCTTATGTGTTCCAGGACAAGCTGCTCCAAGAAACAGTCATTTATGGTGTCAAGAAACTTTATCTCTGTATCCCATCCTGAGGTGACATGTATCCAGCCAGTATGGGGATAGTTGAAATCCCCCCTTATTATTGGGTTTTCTGTTTTTGTAGCCTCTCTAATCTCCCTGAGCATTTCGTAGTCACCATCACCATCCTGGTTGGATGGGCAGCAGTATATTCCTACTGCTATACTCTTATTATTCAAGCATGGGGTTTCTATCCATAGAGATTCTATGGTACTGTTTCATTCATTTAAGAGTTTTACTATATTTGATTCTGTGCTTTCTTTCACATATAGTGCCACTCTCCCACCAGCACGACCTACTCTGCCATTCCTATATATTTTGTAATCTGGTATTACTGTGTTTCATTGATTATCATCATTCCACCAAGTTTCTGTGATGCCTATGATATGAAAATCCTCATTTAATAGCAGGCAGTCAAGTTCACCCATCTTAGTATTTAAACTTCTTGCATTTATATATGAGCACTTATAAAATTTGTCAATATTTAGTTGTCTACCTTCATGTGATGTAATTGAATGGGACTCTTTCATTTGACTGTTTCTCTTCAGCTCCTCTCTGCACTTTATCAACTTCTATCCTCTCCTCTTTACTAAGACATCAAGTATCCCCTTTAATAAATCCTCCCCTAAGGGATGTGTCTGTCTGAACCACGTGCTCCTCCCTACCTGTCGACTTTCCCCCAGCCCTTAGTTTAAAATCTCCTCGATGACCTTTTTAATTTTACATGCCAGCAATCTGGTTCTGTTTTGGGCTAGGTGGAGCCCATCCCTCCAGAATAGGCTCCTCCTTTCCCAAAAGGTTCCCCAGTTCCTAAAAACCTAAATCCCTCCTCCCTACATTGTCTCATCCATGTGTTGATACCCTGCAGTTCTGCCTGTCTAACTGCCCTGCGCATAGAACTGGAAGCATTTCAGAGAATGTTACCATGGAGTTCCTGGACTTCAATCTCTTATCTACCAGCCTAAATTTGGCCTCCACAGCCTCTCTCCTACCTTTCTCTATGTCACTGGTACCTACATGTACCACGACCAGCAGCTCCTGCCCAGCACAGCACATAGGTCGGTCTAGATGTCTCAAGAGGTCCACAACTTTCACACCCGGCAGGCAATTCACCATGCGGTTCTCCCAGTCATCACAAACCCAGCTATCTATATTTCTAATAATTGAATCTCCCTGTCTCTCTCTAATAACAAGGGTCCCCTCTTGCAGAGAGGTACCCTCAGTGCAAGAGGATACGATGACATCATGTGGAGACAGGGTCCCAACTGTGGGATCATTTCCCTCCACTCCAGTTGGATGTTCTCCTTCCCCTAGACTTTCATCCTCCTCAACAGCACAGAGGCTGTCAGAGCAGGGGCGGGACCAGAAAAGTCTCATCTATGTACCTCGCCCTCTCCCTTCGCTCCTCCAGTTTAGCCACTCTGGTCTCCAGAGCCCGTACTCAGGCTGTGAGGGCCATGTGCTGCTTGCACTGAATGCACACGTACACCATCTGCCCACAAGGCAGGTAATCACGGATGTTTCATGCAGTGAAATAAAGGATAGTTCTCACTCTGCTGCTGAACTTCTGCCTGCATTATTTTTACGTTTGCTGGTTTTTTTGTATGTTTGTTCTTTGTGTGTGTATGGGGGAGGAGGGTGTTTGGTAGGTGTGGGGGTGGGAGGGAAGGTTACTGGTCTTAGTTTAGAGAATGTTTATTAGGTGTATCTAGCTCTCACGCTCCCTCTCTAAACTCCCTCGCAAAACTCCCTTGTTTGCTGCTCGTGTTTGCTAGATCCCAGTTGCTTACGAGCTGGCTTTTGAAACCCCTGTTCTACCTGAGCCCCGCCCCCTTGTCAAGAGATCCTAAAGGGATTAGGGGTGAAAGGATGGCTGGTTTAGGATAGAGCCTCATTAGAAAGCTCTCAGCCTTTCCTAGCAGGCCGCTGGGCTCAGCACACAGTCTCCCCAACAGACCACGCTATGAACTTCACTCAAGAAACTTTTGTTCTAGAGGGCTCAATCCTCAGCAGTGCCAAGGTGAAGGCGAAGGTGGTGCTTCATCCCCCCATCTTGGGCTTTGCCAGGCCCAAAACAGCCATTGGGGTAAGTTATAATAGTCCTGCAGCTACTCTAATTTATGCTGCCTGAAGCTATTCCACTGGCGAGGCTGCGTCCTCTCCTCTCCAGCACACTCCCCGGAGCCCCCCCGTATCTGGGGGTTGGAGGGAGAGTGAGTAGCATAAAGCCAGCTTTACACCACTGTGGGATTGCCCTATGAAGGGAACCCCCAGCCGTCCCTTTATGCTAGCTCTGAGCTGTTATGCACCATTGGACTTGGGCCCAGAACCACAGCCTAGGATGAGGCCTGATCCTGCAAGGTGCTGCCTTCAGCACAGAACTCCTCCTAGGCTTATTCCCCAATAGGCCCTGTAGCCAGGA
Organism: Terrapene triunguis; assembly: GCF_002925995.2. Lineage (NCBI taxonomy): Eukaryota > Metazoa > Chordata > Testudines > Emydidae > Terrapene > Terrapene triunguis. The sequence continues at coordinate 87,953,144 of NW_020664417.1, read as the reverse complement.
CCCTACATGAGAGAGGTATTGCTTAAACTGGAGCAATTAGTGACTGGAGCCTGAATGGAAAGGAAAAGGTGGGAGTGACTTGCCATAGTTCTATTTACCGTTTAAAGCCTGACTGTAGGAGCAGCTGAAGTTTTGGACACAGCATGAAAAAAAAAGGGTGGGGGGAGTGGTACATTGTTTGAGCAGAAGCTTAATCGTAGCAACAAATGGGAAAAGACAGGAAGTGGCATGTGCCCCTAAGCAAACGTTCCTAGTGGAGGGTCAATTTTTTAACAAGAGAGTCCTCCAGGGTTGCCCCTTTGCAGACTGCAATGCATGCAGTGGGCCAGGGGGTGCATGAGTCCATAGAGTAGGAGGGGGATGATTGGGGAAGCTACTCATTAGTTTTCCAGTTTTAAAAAAATATACTCTCTCATAGCCAGCAAGGGAGCCAGCACCACTTGGCCCTCCCAGGTATGTAAGTGCCCGTTTTCTGGTGTAAGGAGGGCACGTGTACAAGTGCGTACGTGTACCTGGGTGCAGGTGGTTTGTGTGGGAGGCTGCATGTGTGGCCCTTGTACGAGGGTACAGTGGTATCCTCCCCTGGGCATGGCTTCCTTTTTAAAACACCTGATATTGGTGCCATCTGGGCCATTCCAAAAAGGGTGCCAATCCTGAGTCTCACTTTGGTTGTTTTGCGTCATCCCACCAGTGCCAAGCAGGCCTGAACTTGCTGGATCCAGCCCTGAGGGGACCTCCCCTGCAGAAAGGAATCCTTTGGTAGCATTTACACTACACCAGTGATGCTCAGACTGAGGCTCACAAGCCGCAAGTGGCTCTTTAATGCATCTCCTGCAATTAATTCTTTGCAGCATGTGATATTAAATCACTGTGTGATTTAATTATTAACCAATCATGAGGCCTTTACTATGTAATTATCCAACTGTACTTGATAAAATCATAATACTTGGTCAGAATAACCAAGACAATAATATACAGGAGAACCTCAGAGTTATGAACACCTTCGGAATGGAGGTTGTTCGTAACTCTGAAATGTACGTAACTCTGAACAAAACGTTATGGTCGTTCTTCCAAAGGTTTACAACTGAACATTGACTTAATACAGCTTTGAAACTTTATGAAGAAAAATGCTGCTTCTAAGCATCTAAATTTAAATGAAACAAGCACAGAAACAGTTTCCTTTGTCAAATCTTTTTTTAAAACTTTTTTTTTAATAGTTTATGTTTAACTCAGTACTGTACTGTATTTTCTTTTCTTTTGGTCTCTGCTGCTGCCTGATTGCGTACTTCTGGTTCCAAATGACGTGTGTGGTTGGCCAGTCGGTTCGTAACTCTGGTGTTCGTAACTCTGAGGTTCTCCTGTGTATGTGTGTGTGTATGTGTGTACAGACATACAGAGAGAGAGAGTGTAAAGGAAACAGTGAATTCACACTACTGTGGCTCTTCTGGGTAATGTTGATCGCTAATTTGACTCCTGAACCACTGAGGTCTGAGTACCTGTGCACTACACCGTCCCAGCAGCCACCATAAAGGGTGAATCCAGGGGAGGGAGGCAACGGCCAGGGCACCCCTAGCGATTCCCTGCTGCCATAGTGGCCCTTTGGGACTCGCGGCAGATAGAGCAGTCTGTAGGCTGCTCTGACCTCCTGGGTGGGACCAATCCCACAATCAAAGCAGCATGAAGAAAGGACCCCTTTGAGTCCTCCTCCGCACCCACCACATGCACAGAATACATCTCAGCCTCAGCTCAGAATCTAGCCCTTGATTCGAAGATATATTTTTATGAATCCCAGTTCTCTCTGCAGGAAAGATTAAGCATTATACAAACCAAGAGAAAATCCACCACAACCTGCCCTTCAATCCAGTAGCAGAACTTTCACAAGGGGCTCCCACGAGCCTCATCCAGCATCTCTCTGATTCACCAGATGTATCCACTTGCATTTTTTCAGGTGAATGTCATCTTGTTATTCCCTGACCCCCATGGCTAGAAACTCCTTTGTTTTACTTTTCTGCCCTCTCCAATGTCTGCACTGCCTTTCCATTTAAAGTCACTTGTGAATTTCATTAGCGGGCTGTTTCTCCTCTCTCCCACATCATTAATAAAGATGCTAAATAAAACCAGGCCGAATGCTGATGCCTGCAGCATCCCCGCTGCATACCTCCCCCACAACTGCTTCAAAAAAAGCAAAAGCAAAATGCCTGCCCCGACTCGCCATTTGGAAAGCTTTAGAAACAACTGTATCTCAATAGCATCCTTCTTTAAATTAAAACCAACCACCCTTCCACCCTTCCCCCCACAACAACAACAGCCAAATGCACAGATGGAAGATTTGAAACTTAGAAGTCCAGGTGCCTGTTTAGCCAGAGAACAGGTACAACACAGGTAACAGGCGTGCAAGTTTCCCACGCTGCTCCACCTCAGTTATTGCCTAGACAGACTCTGTAGCAAGAGACTAATTCAAGTTTCCATGCAAACTGAGTTCTTGGTCTCTTTTCCAAGGCAGCCAGCAAGAGAACCATTTAGTGTAAATTCTCGTTGTGGTTTGCCATGTAGAGACTTGCACGCACACACACAGACACACACACACATCCATGAACGGAGACCACCATGTTTAATTTAACTAGGTTACAAAACAGATATCAGATGGTAACTCTGCCATCTGTGCTACAAAAGAGGTCCATTTTGCATGTAACTAAATGCAAACTGCGGTTAAACCATCTTTTCTTTTTCTCATTGCAAGCTAAAAGAGAGTTTGAAAGGTCACACGCGCCTCCGTGTAGGTGGGTAGTGTTAGAGTTACAAACCCATGCAATGCTCCTGATAAAAGCATGCTTGGCTTAGTGGTAAAACTCTTACCACTAGACCTGCAGGTTTAAATCCTGAATCAGTACTAATTGCATCATCACAGTCTAATATTAGTAAGGCACAGTGGGGGCAGGAGGAGATTTGACAAAACATTTTAGTTTTCAAAGTCCTTGGTGGCTATGCAGAAAATGTCAAGACCTCAGGGGAGTTGTTCTGTAGTTCTTCTCAGTACATCACTCTGCGTCCCACCAAAAAAAAAAAAGTTCAGCTTAATGGGTTGTTGGGTTAATTTCAGTTTTCAGATAAAAATGCATCCGATACACAATAGTGATAGTTAAGTATCTGGAACAGAATGTGTGTAACACCATACAGGGCATTTCTCAGAGAAGATGGGTGGTACTATTGCCCATGAAGTATTCAAAGCCAGGCTGCTTACTTCTCTGCAATTAATCTATAAGTTGCTCAAGAGCAACATAAGCCACTCCGCTCTGGCAGCCTCTCAGGCCTGATTCCAGATGGTAGGTGTAGGGGAAAAAAGAGTATGTGGAAAAAAGTGAAGCAAGTAAATATCTTCTGAACAACTGAATTACAGGCCAGTTTTTAATCTCTGACACATGCCAAACTGGGCCAGACATCTAAGATTAGTCCAGAATCTATAAACCTGTCCAGGCCCAGGCACATATTGTTCATGAAGAGTCAAATTCTGGTTGGCTCTTCCACATATGCATGCATGGGAGGAGAGGTAGGCAAGCAGGGCACAGCTGTGTCACCCAGATCTGCAATGCCTCATAACCCCTGGATTATACATGCTGCAGGTCAATCATGGTTAGAGCTATGGAGGGGACTGTTTCAGGATGTTGTGGCCAGTCTAGAGTCCTTCTAGATTTTTAAATGTTGCACCACAAGGAACACATTCTATCACTGGTTAGAAGACTACACCTCATCCCTTCCAACAATGACCCGGGTTTCCATCACACACACCTTCATTTCCTCTACTATTGCAATGCAATATACATGGGCATCAGCCTTAAAAAAGCAGCCATTGGTGAAGAATGTGGCGTCTGAACATGGGCTGCTGAGAACACACATCACAAATATTTTCCTCACTTCAGTGTCTCCCTCCCCAACAACAGCTCTAGTTTAGGATCTCAGAGCATATTTGCAAAGCTCTTCATGGACTAGACCCAGGAACCAGAGAGATCCCCTCGCCCTTCAGAACCTGTCTCTCCCTGGACAACTCTGCTCCTCAGGAACAATGGAACTGCCTACCTCAAAGGTGCATGGAATACAGGGCTCTCTCAACATCTGGCCCAAGACTGTGGAATTCGCTCCCATCAACACTTCCAGGTCCACATGAAAAACTCCCTCACCACTCTTGTTTTCCCATATGGCCATACATTAGCATTTGCGCACATGGAGGTGTGAGGAGGGAAATAATTGCACAGCTATTTCCCATGAGGATGGGGAGCTCAGATGGATTGGACAGGAAATTGCACTTTAATCTATCTCTGGGTCATAGACTTTAAAAAACCAGAAGGAGCCATTATGATCACCTAATCACACCTCCTGCATATCACAGGCCATATAACAGAGGTGGCCAAACCGCAACTCTTTTACTGTTGAAGTGTGGCTCGAGGAGCCTCACACACCCTCCCCTTTTCTTCACCTACCGGACTGTGGGGGAGAGCTCGTGGCTTCTGCCCTGTGGCAGGGTGGTGAGGCTAGGGGCTTCTGTCCCACGGGGAAGGGGGTCTCGGGGCTTCAGCGGGATCAGGGCTGAAGCCCCAAGCCGCAGTAGCACATCCCGCGCAACTGAAGCCCCAAGCCCTGGCAGGCACGCCCTGTCTTTCGAACTTCTGACGATTGTCATATGTTTGGCCACCCTTGCCATATAATTTCTTACAGTGCTTTCTCCACGTAACCCAACAATTTGTAGTTGTACTAGAACATCTCTTTTAGAAATATGCCCAGTCTTGATTTAAAGACTCTAAGCGACAGAGAATTTAGCACCCCCCTTTGTTTCAGCCCATCAGCTCTCAGGGAAAAGGCCCATGGGAGGGAGGGCCAGATGCCCTTGAGAAGCATAGCTAGCCCATCCAAGGCAAATTATGTACATTGGTTGATTGGGAAGAGGTGAGACTCAACCCATCCGCCAAGGGCCTAGTCTCTCTGTAGTGCCCCCTCAGGATGCATCAGGGTCATGCACTCAGGCTCCAGTTGTCCAGGTAGAAACAGTTAGTAGCCGTCTGCCCAAGGCTAGAAACCCAGCCCTCTAGCTGAATTCCTCTGGAGTTTGCCCCTTCTGGGGTTCAGAGGAAAAACCCTAAAAATCAACCAGTCCCAAATGAGCCACCTGCCTGTTTTACTTCAGGAGCCTTGGGTGAGCCACAGTCCAGCTCAGTATCCTCTGGTCAATCTCCAGAGAGGACCTTGTGGCAGCTGTTTATAGTCTAGTCCACTCTGCTCTCAGGGTGCCTGAACAATCCATATGCATAGGAGCAGGCTCTTCCCTTGGGCAGGCTTCTCCTGTGGGAGCTGGAGGACCTGGGATTTACTCTCCTCACAGAGTTGACCTGCTACTGAGCTGAGCTTCTCCCTTTTGAACTCTTCCGCCAGGCCTGAGACATCTTGTAGGTCTGGCGTGGCCAGGGAGGCCCACTCAAGCCCATAGCAACTCCTTAACCCTTTCATGTCCTGTACATCCTGTCACACCATCTCTTTGATGGGTCATTACTGAATCCTTTCAGGAAAGGGGGCGTGAACGAGGAGAGGGCAGCCGGCTAACACCTAGGAAACAGGTGGAACAGAAGGGGCAGAAGCGGAAGAAGTCATGAAGACTAGAGAAGAAGGGAGAATTTACTTTATTGCTGTTGTTCCCATGTCTGTGTGTCAGCTCATCAGGGGCACCACATGTGACTGCATTGTTCATAGGGCCATCTCTGATCAAAATGCCACATAGAAAAAGTGTTTTCAAACAAGAGCACGGATCCGACAGAGTGGACAAAATACCTGCACACTGAAAGTTTTTTCAGTTTAAAGGCAATAACTATATAAAAACCTTTTAAATGGTACCTGGTTAAAGCTCAGAATGGAGATGCAGGGATTCACAGCTCTGCCAACAGCTTCATGCAAGACGATGGATAAAACACATAACCCCAAGTTTTCATAAGCAACTTCCAAATTTTCCCATTGACTTCAATTGGAGCTAGGTGCTCATCGCCTTGAAAAATCAGTGTCTAGGTAGCTCCAGTTGGGCACCCAACAATGGAGACACCCCAAATTACTGGACACTTGAAAATGTTGGTCTAGGTGTCTAAAGCTGGGCATCCACAATTAGAAGCAAGAGATTCCTTTGTACCTCAGTTTTTCCATCTGTAAAATGGATAATACTCAAAGAGTGGGAGTCAGTGTGACTCTACATTCACTTATGTCTGTAAAAGGCTTTGATGTTGTTGGAAAGAAGGTGCTACAAGAGGGTAAAGTATCATTATTAAAGTCAGATCAAGAAATATGAGAATCTTTGCGCTGAACAGAATCTGGGATTTCTTCAACGTCTGATCTTCAGTGGCACTTTCTCTGTCAAAGGGCTTAAACTGACTCCTACTTCAGTTTGCTTCAGTTGATTCATTTTATACGAGACAAAAGAAAACTGAAAAACTTGTTTGTATTTCGTATAGGTCAGCCAGAAGACAGACTGACTTCAGTGGCTGGTTAGATGGCTTGTACAACGCACTGTGAGCTCGGGAGATGTAATAGGAAAGGAAGTACAAACTTACATTGAACAATAGAGCCATTGGGAAGTTTTTGGCCTTTTAACTTTGACAAAAAAATTGCTGTCATTTGCCAATAAATAGGAAAATATTAACTGAAAAACAAAATGGATGTCTTTCAAATCATGTTGGCTTTTTAAAATGAATGATGCATTATTTGGTGAGGGGGAGTAATTAACATAGCTTGTCTGATGGACTAAAAGGAGAAGTGATGCTTCTATGGCTAGAGAAGATCAGCGTATATGAAGTGAAATAGCATCACGTAACTACTAATGCTGCCACTTGCTCAGTTCAGCTGCCATAGGAAGCTTATTCTCTCAGCTTTTTGAGGTGGACATTTTTAGACACCTTTGAAATCTGTGGCCTTTCCCAGATGCCATTAAGTCTTTTGTTCATGCACATTGTGACAGGTCATGGTTTCTCTGGGTGGGGCACAGGACAGAGAAGAGTACAGGAGAAAGCTTCATAGAGCTCAGATCCATGATCCCACTGCAAATACATTCCTATGTAGAAGGCTCCCTGGAAGTTGCCAGCCTTCCATCTCTTTTCCTAGAGCAGCCACTAATACAGCCAGCCCCAGGAGCAGCTAGCTCATTTGTACTGCCCAGGGCAACCACTAGCTTTCTCTTCTCTGCTCCCACAGAACTCCAGCTGCAAGAACATACCAGGCCCTGCCTTTAGGAGCCACCAATAGGTGCTCCAGGAGCCTTCTGATGAGTGGCAAGCGAAGAGAACAATAAAGCATAAGTCTTGTAGGAGGATAGTATCTGAAGAACTACAGGAAAGAGAAAGGGGATCATTTAAAAAAAAAAAAAGATATCTGGCCACTGCTGTGCCATGTCCCAGGAGGTGGGGCAACCATCCATCAATCAATCCTTTGCAAGGGAAGCTCTGCCAGAAAATGTTTAGGAACCACGGTGCTAGGATGGTGTACTCCACAAATAGCCTGGCAGCAAGGGGTTAAACTACTTCTCTGAAGTGAGGAAAGGAAAACGGCCCTGCCTTCAGATGGTTTAATTATATGGCATGGAGGTAAAAGCCATCAGCTGAAGCCGATTATGGCCTCCCAGTGGAACAGAGACTAGAAAGGGATAAGAAAGTGGTGTTCAGACCTGGCTCCAGTTCAGAATCAGGTTAGTGTTGGAGTTTGCGACTGAATCCGGGAGAGAGTTTGGATAAAAATGTGCTGAAATGTTGTGAGGTGTTCAAGAGATATTGGCCCCACTCACATATGGGTAACATCACAACCTCTATCTGCTCTCTCATCCCCACTGGTATATCCAATATGCTGTTCTCATGAGTTATCCGCCATCTTGGTCAGTCACATCAGCAATAGACCTGGGAAACAGGCCCCCTCCCTGACTTGGATCCAATCCAGAACCAAACAGGTAGGCTTGGATCCAGCAGTTTCAGATATGAAATGCACCAACGGGGTTTGGATTCCACATTCCGGTTTGGGCCTCTCTATTAAAGCCATTTATAAAAAAAAGAGGAGAGGAGAGCTTGGCCATTTGTGGGAAGGGTTTGTCTCATCCTAAAGTAGAGGAACAGTTTCCTTTTCCTCTAGGGACAAGGGGTACCATCTCTGGGTTGAGGGGAAGAATTGGGCATCTGGTCTTTGTTCACTGGCACGTTCATCCAAGGTTTCCAATGGAGGCTGACACTAACATGGCTTTCTCCTTACTTCTTTGCTTAGGCGTAAAAAAAACTAGGAGCATGTGGGCAATTTCACTGCGTAGCCACCACCTGACACTCTAGGAGGCTGCCTAGGTCTAAAATAAGTCCTATGCAAAGAATCAGAGCTGACCCTAGATTTTATGGCCCCATATACAAAATAAGCTGTGTATGGGATGCCAGGAAGACTTCACTATTTCACATAACATATTGGAGATGGGTATTGTTTGGTGTATGAACAGGGACTGGAGTATTTAGGGAAGACAGGGAGAGAGATCAGTTGTTCCCTCTAGTGCAGTATCCTCTTTGATAACAGCAGGCATCAGACGCTTCAGAAGACAAGAAACATCACAGTGGACAATTATGGAATAACCAATCCATAGAGATGGTTTCTTCCTAACCCCTAAGAGTTAGAACATGGGTTACACCCTGAAGCATGATGACTTATATTCATTCAATAATTCTTCTGCTCATGGAGCACTAAGCGCACACTTCGGATCACTCAGAAAGCCCAGTTTCCTGCCAGTGTTGCGGCCTGCTCAATGTTAAGGCTGAGGCAGGCGAGGTCGAAAGCCACGCCATCCCTCCTGCGTATGTGAGGCCACCCGCAAGGTCTTCTCCATCCAGCTTTTGTTGGCTTAAATGCATAAAGCTCGCAAGCTGGTACAGACTCTGGCATACAGGGCTGATGGCCAAGCCACCTGACCAGCATTGAGTCTCTTGGGAAGCCATTGGCAGCTGGTTGGTCTGATTCCTGACACCCTTATTCATCATATGATAAAGCCACCATATGCCTTCAACATGTCAATGCTGTTTCATATAGAAAGCATCTAACTAGTGCATTTGCATCTCTGGGGTGGCCCAGCTTTGAGAGCTATACAAAAAGACAGAAGCCACTGCTGCTTGTTAGATATGCATCTTAGTCCAAGTTGATATATGGTGTTGACGCCATACAAGCTTCCAAAGAGTGTGCATAACACCTGCAGCCTTGCTGAGTCAATGCTCCATGTCAGCAAAGACAACCTCTTCCTTGCTGACAACAGAGCCAAGTCAACTTGTGGAACTCCTTGCCTGAGGAGGTTGTGAAGGCTAGGACTATAACAGCATTTAAAAGAGAACTGGATAAATTAATGGAGGTTAAGTCCATTAATTGCTATTAGCCAGGATGGGTAAGAAATGGTTGTCCCTAGACTCTGTTTGTCAGAGCGTGGAGATGGATGGCAGGAGAGAGATCACTTGATCGTTACCTGTTAGGTTCACTCCCTCTGGGACACCTGGCATTGGCCACTGTCGGTAGACAGGATACTGGGCTGGATGGACCTTTGGTCTGACCCAGTACGGCCGTTCTTATGTTCTTATAATCAAAAAAGCTGACAAATTTAACTTCTTGTCCATCCGTTAGGATGAGTAGGAATAGAGGTCCATCAGCCACTTCCATCAGTTTGGTCTTCTTCCAATGCACTTGGAGACCAAGCTTACTTGCTTCTTCTGTAAATAGATTCAGGGCATTGGTGAGATTAGTTTGTGAGGATGCAGCCAGGGCTGTTATGCAGGACTTCTATCCTTTCTAAAAAATAAAAATAATAAAAAAAAACAATGAACCCCCCTTTCTCTATCACCATTACTAATGACTATCCCTTTTTTGAATCCTAATGGACTACTGGCCTCAGTTATATCCTGTGGCAATGAGTTCCCCATGTTGTATTATGGGAGAAAAAAATCCTTTGTATCAGTTTTAAATGTGTTGCCTTTCAATTTCAATGAATGCTCCTTCATTATTATAAGGAGGGTTTTTTACTTTCTCTAGACCATCCATATAGGCACAGGCAATTGCTATTGAAAGGACACAAAGGGTTGGCCCCCATAACATCCTGAAGTGGTGGGGATGTCACAATAAGATTGGAAAACCAGGTGTGCTGGGAGACGGTGCTGGCAGAGAGGAGTTCACAAGAGTCTTGTGCAGCTACGCTTTTATAGTTTTGAACTTAGCCTCTCTTCTCTTTCCAAGATGTTTCTCAACTGCCCCTCTTTTCATGAGAACAGGGAGATTTGAAAATATGCCCAGGAAACTACAGATTGCTCAATTCCTGAGCATTGACTCACTCCACCCTCTGTCTCACTAGGACTTGTTGACCCTGCTTTTATAATACAAATTGCCCTCTCTGCATTAGGCTAGATTAGACATCACTTCCTTTGCCCCAGATCAACATAAGGAGGCCTCGTTTTCTGGGCAGTAAGTTGCCTCTCTGAAATTAGAGATGGATAGGTAAAATAAAGGAGCAGATGGCAAACAGTCACTTAATAAAACAGCCATTAACATTTTTGCTGCATTACACATGGTCCACCTCCTCGCCCCATAATGGCCCTCAAGTATACTCAGATGATGATAGACAGTCTTAAACCCCAGACTATTTGTAACCAATCTTGCTTTGCACATGGACGCCTTTTTAGGTAGGTTTCCATCACTACAGTAGTTCTGGTTTAATAGGGCTTTTATGGAACCTCTCATTATCTGGGTATTATTTAAAACAACTGTGGACCTGAGGGTTACTGAATGATTCCATTTATACTGCTGACATGTTTCTCCAGCTGACTTTGGATGTTAGTGGAAACATATCCCAGCTGAACGGAGTCCCTTGTCAAAGAGATGCATTAAGAAAACTTATTAAAAATATATATAGCAGTGTGAACGATTAAGCCATTGCTCAGACCATGTTCTGGAATTGGTTTGATTTACACCTAGTACACACACAAAAATCCATTGTCCCTGATGCTAATGGAACAGTGTAAAAATTGTTTCAACCTGCATGTCACTGCATCCCTGCCCCCAACTCTTTTGAAAAGGTGTCTGTATTAACTGAGTATTTACTAGTGGTCTTGCTATAGCATAGTCTAGTGGACTAGAAGTCCAGAAACCTGGGTGCTAGCCCCTGTTCTGCCATTGACTTCCTATGTGACCTTGAGCAAGTCACTTCACTTCTGTGATTCAAGTTCCCCATCTTTAAAAGGGGATAATGATGCCTACCTTCCTATGCAAAGCGCTCTGATCTCGATAGGTAAGAAGGGCAATGTAAAGAGATCAATAATATTGTCATGTGCACTTCTTTTCAACAGGAATTCATTCTGATGTAGAGGCCGCCATTTGCACTGAGAATCCTGATGGTTAGTTTTAAGGTTTTCCAGAATAGCCTCAAAAATAGTCTGAACCCTTGTACGTTACAGTCCCATATTCCTGCCCAATACACAGGCAATTTCTCCTCTGAAAATGTTACTGTTTACTGAACTGGGATACTGACATCTTGCATTGCATGTTGCACTTTGATGTAGCATATAACACGAGGGGAAAAGGATGTTTCCCTCTGGCAATGCAAGTCAGAGCCCCGAAATGAAATGCTAGGCCCAGGCAGGGCCAGTATTGTTTTCACAATTCTTGTGCCACCTCCTCCTTGGCTTTCCCTTCCTCAAGCAGCTGATGCTCATCAGCACAATTGCACAAGTGCACTTTGGAACAAATGAATGAGGGCTAAGGGCCAAGTCTTAACTCCACTAAGTGTATGGGAGTTTTTCCACTGACTTCAATGGGAGCAGGATTTAGCCCTGAGGCCTTTCCCTTATATTCACGTCTTTCAGCCATTCCTATGCTGTACATCTGTGGCCTCCAGGCAGTTCTCCTGTTTGCAGAACAAGGCACTCCCAGCTACAAAGGTATGATAGCTTTGTATCAATCTAAGCTCTACTTTTCCTGTTAAACCCACTCTCCACACACCCTTAATTGGCCAGTGTTATTTTAATAGCTTAGTTCCCTGCTTTGTTTTTCTGAAAATGTAAAAGGAAAACGATACATTTCAATCCATTGATAAAGGTTCTTGTGGGCGGCAACAATTTTAAAATCCTCTCTTACATCACTTGTTTATCTAGTAGCCTTAAGACTTGTACCAATTATTTAGGCGTTATTTAGTTAAACTAATGCAACCCCCTGTGTGGTCTCTAATTGCATATTAAGCTAGGTTTATTTTGGTTTAGTTTAAATGAATTAGGAGTCTGTTTAAGCTAAACCAGGAAAGCCACTTCAACCAAAATAAGGGTGTCCACACAGGGATTTGCTCTGGTTTAAAACCAATATAAGTTAAACCAGCGCAACTTTGCTCATGTAAGCAAGACCTTGGTTTCTCATTCACATACAGTCGGCCAACTTATATCCCCAGATGCATGTGGACAACTCCAACTGAAATCTCTAGCCACAGACTTCAGTGAGAGAGACTCCCACATCCCACTTGCAATAGAGAAGTGCCAAGTCTCCATGCTAATGCGTAGAAAGGGGATTCCTTATTGAGGCTACTGGACATAGGCAGACCTTCTGGTTTCCTAGTTCCCAGACAGCCTAGGAGTGCCTATACTATCTAGTCTCCTCATGAGATGGGTTGAAGGCTGCTCAGACTTATCCTGGCTGTCAATGACCGGCAAGGCTGTTAAAGTTAGCTAGAAACTGTCAGGGCATACAAAGCCTTGGCCACACCCTCTACGGTGGGAGCAGGAAGTCATGGCATTGGAGCCTTTATGCCAACTCTACACCGCTGGAAAAGCCCATGAGGCTGCAGTGATCTTCCCAGAGCTGGTTACCCTGGCTTCAGAGCCACTTTGCACCAGTGGCATGGTGCAAAGCAGCCTGGATGCATGGAAGAATCGGAGTCAGTGTAACAATTAGAGCAAGTAACTGGGAGACTGTGTTCTATTCCCACTTTTTCTACAATGGAAATGTAAGGCTTGATATAAGTCTCTTGCGCTGGCTGAGCCTCAGTTCCATGTTGACATTATATTGTCTACCTCACAGACTTGCTCTTCGGCTTAATTAATTAGTGTTGTCAAGTGCACTGAGATCCTTAGATGAAAGGTACCAAATGACAAGTATTGTTGTATTAATTATTACTATTTTTAATAAAGGCAACAGTTATTTGGCTACTACTCTTTGCATCTATAGAGGGGGGGGAAAGCTACTGCTCTAGGCATGCTTTCACTAAGTTAAAAGTTTCCTTGTTGACTTCAGTATAGTTCCGTGTTCTTTATTAGTGATGCTGCAAGCAGGACATTACACACGCTTGGAGTCCTTAGCAGGCATTTTTTTAGATATGCAAAGAAAGGGAAGTTTAGCTTTATATGCTGTGAAACAGAACTGCTTGGGGATTGGATGGCTTCGGGGGTTGGTAATGGGATATGGAGACTTTCAATTCCAGGTTACCCACAAACTCAGCACAAGTGTTAGGGACTGAGCCAAAGCTCATGAGTCAATGGGAGTCTTTCCACTGACTTCGATGGGAGCTGGGTCAAGTCCTTAGTGACCAAGAATTGTTAGCAGCTTGGACTGCGCAATGAGTGGTGGTCTCCATCCACTTCTAGGTGTCACATCCCATCAACCCCCACCATAGCTGACATCTTGGTGGCAGCCTGAGCAGAGAAGTCAAGGGCAGAATAGGCTGTGGAGATGAAGCCCCAGTCTCACTCCTCAACATGGTGAGCAGCGTGGGAGAAGCTCACACTGGCACTGCCTATGGTACATCTGTTCTGTGGATAAGTTGATGCCTAGCTGGCATTGTTCACAAGCACCAAAAATAGAATCATAGAACTGGAAGGGACCTTGAGAGGTCATCTAGTCCAGTCCCCTGCACTCATGGCAGGGCTAAGTATTATCTAGACCATCCCTGACAGGCGTTTGTCCAACCTGCTCTTAAAAATCCCCAATGATGGAGATTCCACAGCCTCCCTAGGCAATTTATTACCGTGCTTAACCACCCTGACAGTTAAAAAGTTTTTCCTAATGTCCAACCTAAACCACCCTTGCTGCAATTTAAGCCCATTGCTTCTTGTCCTGTCCTCAGAGGTTAAGAAGAACAATTTTTCTCCCTCCTCCTTGTAACAACCTTTTACATACTTGAAAACTGTTATGTCCCTTCTCAGTCTTCTCTTTTCCAGACTAAACAAACTCAATTTGTTCAATCTTCCCTCATACGTCATGTTTTCTAGACCTTTAATAATTTTTGTTGCTCTTCTCTGGACTCTCTCCAATTTGTCCACATCCTTCCTGAAATGTGGCGCCCAGAAACTGGACACAATAGTCCAGTTGAGGCCTAATCAGTGCAGAGTAGAGCAGAAGAATTACTTCTCATGTCCTGCTAATACATCCCAGAATGATGTTTGCTTTTTTTGCAATAGCGTTACACTGTTGACTCATATTTAGCTTATGGTCCACTATGACCCCCAGATCCCTTTCTGCAGTACTCCTTCCTAGGCAATCATTTCTCATTTTGTATGTGTGCAACTGATTGTTCTTTCCTAAGTGGAGTACTTTGCATTTGTCCTTATTGAATTTCATCCTATTTACTTCAGACCATTTCTCCAGTTTGTCCAGATCATTTTGAATTTTAATCCTGTTCTCCAAAGCACTTGCAACTCCTCCCAGCTTGGTATCGTCCACAAAATTTATAAGTGTACTCTCTGTGCCATTATCTAAATCATAGATGAAGATATTGAACAGAACTGGACCCAGAACTGATCCCTGCGGGACCCCACTCATTATGTCCTTACAGCATACATACTTAGATTCAGAGATCTGATTGTTAGAAATGTCTCTAGTTTCATTATCGCCTTTGCCCCGATTGGGGTGGCCAGATGGACAGCAGGCATGGCCATTCATGGGGGAAAAGACAGCAAAGGCTCAGGAAGACAGGCAGTCTTCCTCTGTGCAGTTCTGGAGAGTACTGAAATGGGTAAGTTACAACACGAAAGAGGGAGACGGGAAGCAGTATTTCAGAGCAGCAGAAAAGATCATCCCTGGGCAGATATTCTCCAAAATGCACATCACCATTCTGGAGAGAATCCCAATAGAAAGGAATCACAGCCCAATCATCATGCACAAAAGGACAGAGGGTGCCTCGCCCTTATGCAGGTGTGCAATGGGATAGGAAGCCCTGGTAATGGCAAGGTGGCATTACTGTCCTTGTTCTTGGGGCAGCAATGGAAGAGAGTTCAGGGACTACTCCCCTCGGGGTGGCATAGGGCTATCGCTCCATTTCCCCCTGCGTGGCCAGAAAAGCTGGCTGCTCGTGCAAGGGAGATACACATGGCCTCAGTAATGCTATTAACAGTGCTTAGATACCACAGTAATAGTGGTTATGTGAAAACTTAACAGAGAAATGTGGCTTACAAGAGGAATCTCTACAGTTTCAACATGTCCACACAAAGTATAAGAGACAAGATAGGGAACAGATCTCAGAGGCGAGAGTCCCAAGAGGAAAGTGAAGTGAACACTATTCTGGCAACTGGAGCACTTCTAGCCATCATGTTTGCCCTCATTCAGATGGAAATAGTGTCAGGATCTCGGTGTCCCTGCACCAGGCAAGATGGGGTTAAAGAGCAGCTTGGGGCTCAGGCAGCTCTGCCTCGCTGCACATGTGAGGCATACCAAGCTTGGAGGAGGAGCCTTAAAAAGGGAGCAGATCAATGCAACAGGCCCCAGCCTGAACAGGTGGACACTGCTCATCCTCAGCTCCTAGAGAGCAGCACAGCAGGGAGTTGAGCTACCTTAGGTTGCCTGGGAGCACAAAGTGATAGGACAGCTGGTTGGAGGATCCTGGTAGCACAGAGAAGCAGTTGCTACTCTTTATTTCTGTTCATTTAATTTCCTTTCCCTTGTTACGTTGAAAACTGGGATGGGGGGCTTGACTCCAGGGCAGATCCCCGCTGAGAATACAAGCCCCCTGATAAGGTGGGCCAATGTAGGAAGTAGGCCAGGGAAGATGCAAGATGTCTGACTGGACAGGCCTTAACCATTTGCTACAAGAGTCCCTGGGCTGGAATCCAGGGTAGAGGGAAGAACTGGGTTCTCCTACAGCCTCACCAGGAAGACTCACGGGAAGACCCCAGATGAAAGGAGCCAGAAGGACTGATGTGCCTGGACCAGGAGCGTCAGACGGGTGTAAGGTCCTAGGACTATTAAGAAAAAACCCTGGTTTACCCTGAAATACATCAGACCAAAGGTGAGCCAGCCGGCAGGCTGAGAGAAGGCAAAAGGGATCCACCAACGGACCTGGACTACAGAGAAAAATCCTGTCATGATTCATCTAGCCTCAAGATGGCACATCAGCTGGAGAGTCACTTTGCCACAGTTAAGGCTACATTTTAGTCATGGGTATTTAACTGTTTTCAGTAAAAGTCATGGACAGGTGACGGGCAGTAAACAAAAATTCACGGCTCGTGACCTGTCCATGACTTGTACTATATACCCCTGACTGAATCTTTGGTGCTTTAGGGCAGGGGGTGGCCTGGGGGCGCTGCGGATGCTCTAGGGCAGGGGGTGTTGGGGAAGGGGGCAGCCCAGGGTGTCATGGATGCTCTGGGGCAGGGGTGTTGTGGGTGCTTTGGGGAAGGGGGCAGCCTGGGGGCATCATGGGTGCTCTGGGGCAGGGGGCATCGTGGATGCTTTGGGGAAGGGTACATCGTGTGGCCCGGGATCCCCCTGTGTGCTTGGGGGGGCAGGCGGCGGCATGCAGCCCGGGACACCCGCTGATGTTGGGGGAGGGAGTGCCGGGCAGCAGCAGCCTGGGACCCCCGCTGCTGCTGGAGGGGGGGGAGGCACGGTGGCTGAGACCCCCCCACTGCTGCTGCTCGGGGGAAGGAGGAACGCAGCAACCTGAGACTGCCCCAGCAGCAGCTGGTGCAGCTGGCCCTGGGGCTGCCCGACCTGCTTGGGCAGCCCCAGAGCAAGCCGCACCAGCCGCTGCAGAAGTCACATGGGTCCCGGAAATTCACGGAATCTGTGACTTCCGTGAGCTCCGTAACAGACTCACAGCCTTAGCCACAGTCACCTGTTCAAGAAAGACAGGGGCTGATGGACTCATGTCCAAACTTGCCAGCGAACAGGGCCATTGCAGAGCAGCTGTAAGAATTCTGCCACTGCAGTTAGCGTGGCTGAGCATTATACAGCTGTTAACGGACAGCCAGACCGAAAAAAATAAGGCTAAGAAATAAGAGGATTAAAAAAAGGCTTAATCGCTGCAAAATAAATGTTAATTAGCACAGGGTAAACCTGAGTAAGAAGGTACAATTACCATCAAGCCAGGGGAGCAGCAAGGAAACAGAAGCCTGAAGCCAAAGTTCCTCATGAACAACCCCACCCCTGGTGTGACTCAGATTGCGATGTCTGGTCCTGTTCCACAGGCCCTGTCTACAGTAGGGAAGTTTGCTAAAAAATTCCCACCATTGGCAAGGCTAGTTTGGCTCCACCAGTGCTAGCAACATTGGGAGCCCTCCTGTAGGCAGCTGCCGACTGCCACTGGCATTTTAAAGCCTGCCGGTCTGTAAATCTCTGGCAGCATCCAGCCAGCCATCTGCACCAGGGCGCCCGGCACTGCCAACACCGGTGGAGCTGACTCACTGTTTATCTCGTTAGACTGACCTAACACTTGGTAAAGCAACCCCCATCCTTTCATGTATTTATACCTGCTCCTGTATTTTTTCCTCCATGCATCTGATGAAGTGGGTTCTAGCCCACAAAAGCTTATGCCCAGATAAATTTGTTAGTCTCTAAGGTGCCACAAGGACTCCTCGGTTTTTTTTCGACGGTGGGAAGTTTTTTAATTTAGGCAGGGTCAGTGGGCCTGATCCTTCACGCTGTTTGGTTTGACTGCTGGTTTCACTGGTTACATCAGCATAAAGCTGGAGCAATGCAATGGTGAATCAGGCCCCGTATTTACTGGGCACAAACTAGAACATGAGCCAAAAGACTCCCTACACCAGGGGTAGGCAACCTATGGCACGTGTGCCGAAGGCGGCACACGAGCTGATTTTCAGTGGCACTCACACTGCCCGGGTCCTGGCCACCGGTCCGGGGGGCTCTGCATTTTAATGTCATTTTAAATGAAGCTTCTTAAACATTTTGAAACCTTATTTACTTTACATACAACAATAGCTTAGTTATATATTATAGACTTATAGAAAGAGACCTTCTGAAAAGGTTAAAATGTATTACTGGCACGCGCAACCTTAAATCAGAGTGAATAAATGAAGACTCGGCACACCACTTCCGAAAAGTTGCCGACCCCTGCCCAAACTCATACTACAGCAACTGGTCCCAGTCTAGGGCTCAGTCCTACACTCACGGAAGTGAGTGGCCAAGATCCCATTGATTTTAATAGTGCACGATCGGGGCCATAAGGAGGAAGACAATAGATTCCACGGAACGAGACAGCAATGGAGACTTTTCCCCTCTTGCCCTTTGCTTCCATAACGAAGTATGTTAAGCCTTGCCTGCAAGGTATAAGGAGATTCTCACACTCTACCAGCCCTCCCCTGATGAAAGGGAACAATTACATTAGGAATTGGTAAGCTTAGAATGCTTCAGTGGGCGTACAAGCAGTGCTGTAATATCCCCAGGCTTCACCTTCCCCTGGATATTTCTCACCAAGGAAAGACGGTTCAGTTACATAAGGGAATGGAGGAAGGGAGACCTCCTTCATGTTAAGATAGGTATAGGAACTGATTCATTTTACACAGTAAATGTGGGACATTCTCCAGCCACCAGAACAGATCAGACATAGAGTAATAATATTGTGATGGCAATAAAACTTTACAGTAGAGCCAGTCAAAATGTTTTCCTAAAAAAAAAATTTTTTTTTTTTTTTACTAACATGGCTTTTTGACCAAAACAAAAATTCAGAACATTTTCAGTTTGGTCAGAATTTTCAGGATTTTTTTTTTAATTAAAAAACAAACTGACAAACAAAAATGTCAGTTAAAGCGTTTGGTTTTCAGAAACTGAAGATTTTTCCAAAATCTGAACATATTTACTGACAAATATTGGAGTTTTGATTTTTTGTCGAACAAAATCTCAAAACACTAGAAAACAATGTTGTTTTCTCAAAGTTTCCCACATACAAGAACTGGCTTTAAAAACACAGCTGTGCTTTACACTCTTATCAAACCCTTTTTATCTGAGGATCTCAAAAGCATTTTGCAGACTTATTACTTATGCCCTGAGAACCTTTGGCAAGAAGGAAGTGACAACAACACAAAATACTAGCACATCTCTCCATTGATTTCAGTTATCCAGTTAAGGCCCAATCCTGCAACTCCTATGCACTGTGAACATTAGATGTCAGAATCTAGTCCTTACTCAGCTCAAGTGGCATCTTCCTCCACATATTGTCCTAGTGACCTCAAGGTACTACTCACAGAGAGTGAGGGTAGCAGAATCTGGCCTAGCAGGGGAGACAGGATCGGGCCTTTAAGTGCTAAGGGTTTCGTGCCAATAGCAGTGGCTCCCTCAACTTTCTTAGGTGCTTATGAAAATTCCACTCAAATTATCAACCACTCTAAAGCAGGAATTCTCATACTTTTCCATGGCGTGGACCACATCTAAATAGAGAGATTGCCTCAATGACATTACCCCTCTGCTCCCATCCACCGTCACATAACACCCCTGCAGCAATTACAGCAATTGCTTACACAGAAGTGATAGAGGCAGTATATTTTTGGCTTCTTTTAGTGACATTTAGTAGAAAGGAAGAGAGGGCAGCCATAGACCACCAGCAAGTGCTTTGCAGACCACAGTTGGGAATCCCTACTGCTCAGAGATATTGCTGGTTGTGGAGCCAAGCGGGGGTTTTCAGAGGGATCTCATTTGTATTGTATTCATGAACATTTAGATAACTGGAGAGCACCTCCAAGGAGAGGAGTTTCATAACAATGACACAGTGTCCTTTTTGGCTACAATAAAGAATAAGGAAAAGGCCAGTGATGAAGCATTTGTAACTATCGTAATGGGTCCAGTATAAATACCCGTGAAATTCAAAATTGACACTGGGGCACAAGTAAACTGCATGCCTGAGACAAAATATAGGAAAAGTCAATCCCACACCATGACACTAACACTGCCTGGATCAGTGAGACCAGCAGGCGGTAGGGGCATCCATGCCACATACTACAGAAATGCAATGTTAAACACAGGTACAAAGGAAAATGTCTGAAGTTAGATTTCTGTTTAATAAACACACCAGCAAAACCAGTATTGGGACTGACAGCTTTAAAATCATTAAACTTCACACAAACCCTGATGGAAGTGAAATCCATAAAAGGACCTCTCACAGCACAGGAAAAGAAGAAAAGAAACAACCCTCGAGGCCCCAAATACTGGCTAACTACTCGGCTCAAAATGGGTAACAGTACCAGGTACATAACCTTTGTTCAACTCAAGTAAGAACAAGTCTTGAAAGCTTTAGGTCAGCCTGCTCTGAAACATTGCCAGAGACCTTTGCTCTGCTGTGAGAATTTCTTAGCAAACTCCTATTTGTGCCCTTTCATTTGGGGCCAGATTGCAATATGTTTACTCATGCTGAATAATGTACTGCCTCATCAATGGTCCAGTGAGCGCATTGCACTACAAGTACTTGTGGAGTAAAGTGTTATGCACCGTGAGTAATGAAATCCCCTGGCCCTTGGCTTGGGAAGTCTCCATGCAATAGGTTTGGCAATGGAGTGTACTTTGTCGCAGTAATGGAATCTCATGTTTCATAAACTGTTATGAGTTACATCGATTATTTTATGTCTGCTGTTCAGGCTTGTAAATCTGACACATTTTATTTACAAAATAAGCCTATAAATATTTCAGTGCAATATATAGAGATGATTAAAGTTAATACACACTTTGCCATGACTGCCACCAATGTCATATGATTTATTTCTTTTGAAGCTCTCAGCGGCAATGAAATTAGAAGTGAGTTTTGTGCTCAACCAAAGTGTCTATTTTTCCTTCTCAATATTCTTCCTGGGTCCTATCCTAAGAATGCCTTCACCTGCAGTTACCGCTTAAAAATAGCAATTGCCATACCATGCTAGAGTAGACATCTCTTTTGAAATAAGGTATACATTTCAGGAACTTACTCTCCAGGCTTCAGGACTATCTATTGTCTCAGTTTTCTCTTAATCCAGAGGGACCCTCACTTCAGACCATGGGTGTTTTCTCACTAATTCACTCATTTTGGGTTTAATAACAAAGTCCAGAACACAGGTCTTCCACCCAGCCTCTCTCAGGAAGAGTTAGCCCTTTCAGTTTATAATGGGCTTCAGTATCCATGTAGCCATCTCTCTAGGGTAAAAAGTCTTCCCAGTTCTTTATCAGGGCTTTCCCTTCCTTATAGCCCATCCTCCAGTCTTACAGTCCTTTGCAGTTCTCCTAGCTGGGGCTTCTTACCCAGCAGGGTCCAGCTCCCCACAGGACCCTCAACAGAGAGAGATAGCCCTCAACAGACTCCTGTTACCTGTACGTCCTTCTGCCACTAAGCACTTGAGAGTCATCATCTACTTTCTTCCCCCAGGCTTGCTCCCCAGACACGCTCAGAGTTCATGCAGGCTGCTCTTATATTCCCCAGCAGGCCCAGTTGCTAGTCATGTGCTCCCATCATGTGACCCCTAGTGTCCATTCCTTCACCTGCGGGAGATGAGCCAAACCTGACATGGGGTGAGGCTGTGCCCCAACCCTGTTAAGGGTCCAGCTCACCTGTGACAGTCCATTTAGTCACAACAGTACTGCACACACCAGTATGCTCATGCTGTGGACTAAGGCATTGCAACTGGCAGGCAAACAGAGGATTGGATGGAGAAGAGAATCTTCTCCTTACAGAATACATTTACCGTGCAGGGTCTTGATAGCTGGAACCTGGGTCTCTGAGGTGAGTAACCCAACCAGTAGGCTATATAATCATTCTCTCTCTCTTTCTCTTCTCCAGTGAACATTTAAATATTTCATACAAAGTGCAACAATTTCAACGGGAGAGATTAAGATCGCCCTGCCGCCCATCAGAATATCCCCTAGCCCAATGGCTAAGGCACTCTCCTAAGAGGAGGGAAGCCTGGATTCTAATCCCTGCTGCACATCAGGCAGAATGGGGACTTGAACCTGGGTCCCCTACATCCTTAGTGAGTTCTCTTGGTTTTAGGGGTGGTTCCGCCTCCAGCTTTTGCAAGAAAGGGCTGACCTGGCTTATCCCTGCTCCACATCAGGCAGTGCTGAGAGCCATTGAACCAAACTGTAAACCCTGCATAAGATGGAAACCACTTCAAGCCAGGGGGGTGCAGCAGCACCCCAAGTTCCAGCACCTATGTGCTTAGGTGCCTAACTCCAGGATAGGGCTGTGAATCCCAAATGGAGAGAAGTGCTTCCCTCTGGCCTAGAGTTAGGCACCGAACTGCCTTGGAGGGGCAGGGCTTAGGCCTCACCCCTCGCCCTGACATTTCCTACTGGCTAACTTAGGCAGCTCCCTGCTCATCTTGCTGGCTTCTAAGAATCCCATTCTTAGTCTTCGGTGCCTAACTGTCCCTATGCATTGTATAGGGAGCCTGGCTGCCTAACTCAGGGCTGTGTATTCCACACCTAACTCCAGTAGGCAGCAGAGGCCCTAAGAGGTAAGTGTTGCAATGTGTGGATCTAGCCCCAGCTCCAGTCCAGCTTTCAAACATGTTTGCAACTTTAAGCACATGAGTAGTCCCAGTGAAGTCACCAGGACTACTCGGGCTGAAGTTCTTTGAGAGTGGTCAGGGTCTAGCTGTAGGGCTGTTGGAGGTGTCTGGACTAAGGGAATGGCATCTCTTCATGAAATAATTATAATTTTAAAAGACCTATAAGTGATCCTTCCATTGCCAAGGAGCTTACATAGATTTTTCACTCTGAAGGGCTAATCCACTGAAGTCCAGTTTTTCACTATTTGCCTTGGAAGGCTGGAAGAGTTGCAGAAAGTTGACAGTAGCTTTAAGAAATCATACAGAAGCAACTGGCTTACTGGTCACTGGGCTCATCCTTTGTTTTGTTAAAGAGATTAGAACTCGGACAGTAGTGAATGCTTGATGGTGCAGAGAAATTCTCTACTTTCAACTCCCACACGCTAGAGATCTCTCAGTATTTCATGTGAGAACTATTAAATATATATCTATATTCATATATTAAATATATGATATTGTAAATCCCTGGACACTTAAGATAAAGTATCTTTCAAAGAGTATTAAAGTTACTTCTTGGTGACTGCAAACTCATGGCTGTAAAAATAAATATTAACAAAAATATGACCATAGTGTCTCCCATTGAAGTCTGCAAACACTGATAGAGACAGCACAAATGCGTATCTCATCCTGTTTGGACAGCATCAGTGAGGCCCAGGCAAAGCAGCTGCAAATAACTGTGTCTGTTTCAAATTCAGAGCAAATAATCTTTGTGCTATAATTCCTGACAAATCATTTTCTTGCCCAATGATTTTTAGGTTGATATTTCAGGGCTGCTTAGATAATCATCCTGCAACTGCAGATAACTGGATTGTTATAATCAATCTTTAAATTCAAGCAAATATGATGCCAAGATAGGGTAACTACCTCTATTTTAAGCAAATACGTATATTTCTTTGAAAGAAAGGTGGGTGGAGGCACGTATCTAGTGGTGAAATCTATGTGAATTACAGAGCCATGCATCAAATTGTCTTGTATTTATCATGCACTGACCATTGCCATTAGAGAAGCAGGAGCACTAAATCTCTCAGAGAACAGGTTACACGGCAGGGCAAGGTCACCAGACACATGCAACGTTCGGCCTTAACTCCGCAGCGATCTAAGAAGGGGATGGGGGCAGCATTACAATTTCCTTATTTTGATTTTACTTCTCAGTGCCTCTGTTCCTTACCCTCCACACACACCAACCCTCACCTGAAGTGTGTCTCACACCTCTACACTATGCAGGGTAGGTAGGGGCTGCCTGACCTGAACCGGGCTAAACCAATGAGCAGCAGAGGGAGAAGGTGGAAAGGCATCCACAGGGAAGGGGTCTGCTCCTCTGTCCCGAGACAGAAGTAGCTTCTCTCACAGGGTTAGAGTTTGAGGGAAGGTCCCCTTTCTCCAAAATTGTTCTGAATAATTTAACCCCCGACACCAAGCAGCTAAAATGCTGGAGACTAGACCACTGATAGCATCAGGGTTGTGTGTGAGGGGAGATGAAAAATAACCCCCAGGACTATAGGAGAAGGGGTAGTGTTTTCTTTGGGAGAATTGGGGTCCTTTTCTCCCCAAACTTCTGTATTTTCATTCCCTCTCCTCCCCCCACTGTTCTTAATGGTCTGGTCTGCACGCTCTGCCTGAGACAGCCCAAGAGCAGACATCAGATGGCCCTTAGTCAAGGCCGTATCTCTCACTGCCACCTGTGTTCTTCTCTCCAGCTCAGCTATATTGACCTATATTGGCCTAACAATTGCATACATGGCTCTCAGGCTATTCTCTGTGCACATGCTGTTAGCAAAACCTTGCTGGAAACATTGGCATTTCACATTTTTCATGGAGATTTTTCATGGCAAATGGGCCAATTTCATGTTTTCCATGAAATCCCTAAAGGCTGCAAAAAGACAGCTATAGTGTTTGGCAGGGCTTGCTCAGTTTGCCTTCTGGATGCATTGGAGTGCTAAATGTGTGTGTGTATGTGGGGGGGAGTTGCTTAGCATATCATTTCAGGGATGGAACTGGAATATTTTTGTTGCAAATGACAAAATGAAAGCACACATTCATTCATAATCTCAATGTGTGGTGCTGTGCAAAGAGGAAGGAATCTTTTGCAGCATTTTTAACACCAAAGGCGTGCAGAGCCCTGCCAACTGAGAATATGCATTCACGCTGCCATTGCCAAACACTTGAACAGGCTACAAGCAGACAGTATTTTCCACAAAGAGCTATCAATGAGGGTGACTATTAGGTCAGGAATCTTTATTTTTCAGCTCACCAACCCCTGCGAATAAATTCTCAGCCAAAGGAGAGAAAAGCCTCATTGATTTGACGAGCGATCAGACAGTGCAGTTGTCATTTTCCCAGCAGTTGCTAGCACATTTTTGTCTGGTGTGTGAGATAGGTATTTCCTGGGTTAGCCAGTCGAGCTCTTAAAGGGATCGTCCCTTTCGCATCTACAAAGTGCAGCTCTTAGCAATAAAGGGACTGAAGGTAAAGTACTGTTCTCAGTTTAAAAAATGCTGGGAGCTGACCTCCAGCAGATTGCCTTCAAATCACACAACCCAGCAGAGAACCAGGCCCCCCGTCCCATCAATAAGGTGATGTGGGTATTTTTTCAGACTATGGCTGTTCCTTTGTGAAACACATCTTTGCACCAGGCAATTTGCGTTCTTTGTGAATGCAACAGACTTCAAACTAAGAGAGGCTTAAGCTAAGAGAGCAAAAGACTCTCTCCTCTCAAGCTATCCCATGATGCCATTTCAGAAAACCAATCAAGACGACGGGTTACACGGCCTGGGTGCTCTTTCCCCAGTCTTACTAGTAATAATGGACACACTTTGCATTTTCAAAGCAGATCTTTAAGTGTTGTTCCATCTTTGGGATGACGTTCCCAGAAGGATGAACTCCACCTAACCCAAAATGGAACCCGATTGCTGGCGCTTAAAATTAAAAAGGTCGTAAAACAGTTTTTAAACTAAGGGCTGGGGGAAAGCTGACCGGTGCGGAGGAGCATGTGGTATGGACATCTTTTAGGGGAGGATCTATAAATGGAGATTCCCTATGTCCTAATAAGGAGGAGAGGATGGAAAATGATAAAATACAGGGAGGATCTGATGAGAAAGAGTCAAATGAAAAAAAAGTCCCATTCTATTACATCATGCATTAGGGGACAGCCAAAAAATTACAAGTTTTTAAAATGCTTATATACCAATGCTAGAAGTCTAAATAATAAGATGGGTGAACTAGAGTGCCTAGTATTAAATGAGGATATTGATATAATAGGCATCACAGAAACCTGGTGGAATGAGGATAATCAATGGGACACAGTAATACCAGAGTACAAAATATATTGGAAGGACAGAACAGGTCGTGCTGGTGGGGGAGTGGCACAATATGTGAAAGAAAGCGTTGAATGAAATGAAGTAAAAATCTTAAATGAATTAAATAGTACTATAGAATCTCTATGGATAGTAATTCCATGCTTGAAAAATAAGAATATAGCAGTAAGGCTATATTACAGACCACCTGGCCAGGATGGTGTTAGTGACTCTGAAATGTTCAGGGAGATTCGAGAGGCTATTAAAATAAAAAACTCAATCTAATAATGGGGGATTTCAACTGTCCCAATATAGACTGGGTACATGTCACCTCAGGACGGGACGCTGAGATGAAGTTTCTTGACACCTTAAATGACTGGAGGATTCTCTGTGACTTGAAGTCTTTAAATCATGATTTGGGGACTTCAACAGCTGAGTCAAGGGAGAGAATTATTCCAGGAGTGGGTGAGTCAGCTTTTGTGGCCTGCATCATGCGGGAGGTCAGACTAGATGATCATAATGGTCCCTTCTGACCTTAAAGTCTATGAGTCTATGAGACTGCTTTTTGGAGCAGCTAGTCCTGAAACCCACAAGAGGAAAGGCAATTCTTGATTTTAGTCCTAAGTGGAGCACAGGATCAGGTCCAAGAGGTGAATATAGCTGGATCGCTTGGTAATAGTGACCATAATATAATTAAATTTAACATCCCTGTGGTGGGGAAAACTCCACAGTGGCCCAACACTGTAGCATTTATTTTCAGAAAGGGGAACTACACAAAAATGAGGAGGTTAGTTAAACAGAAATTAAAAGGTACAGCGCCAAAAGTGAAATCCCTGCAAGCTGCGTGGAAACTTTTTAAAGACACCATAATAGAGGCTCAACTTAAATGTATTCCCCAATTTAAAAAACATAGTAAGAGAACCAAAAAAGAGCTACTGTGGTTAAACAACAAAGTAAAAGAAGCAGTGAGAGGCAAAAAGGCATCCTTTAAAAAGTGGAAGATAAATCCTAATGAGGAAAATAGAAAAGAGCATAAACTCTGGAAAATGAAGTATAAAAATATAATTAGAAAGACTAAAAAAGAATTTGAAGAACAGTTACCCAAAGACTCCAAAAGTAATAGCAAAATTTTTTTTAAATACATCAGAAGCAGAAAGCCTGCTAAACAACCAGTGGGGCCACTGGATGATCGGGATGCTAAAGGAGCACTCAAGGATTATAAGGCCACTGCAGAGAAACTAAATCAATTCTTTGCATCGGTCTTCACGGCTGAGGATGTGAGGGAGATTCCCAAACCTGAGCCATTCTTTTTGGGTGACAGATCTGAGGAACTGTCCCAAATTGAGGTATCATTAGAGGAGGTTTTGGAACAAATTCATAAACTAAACAGTAATAAGTCTCCAGGACCTGATGGTATTCACCCAAGAGTTCTGAAGGAACTCAAATGTGAAATTGCAGGACTACTAACTGTCATCTGCAACCTGTCATGTGATGGCCAATACTATAACAGGGTTCAAAAGGGAGCTAGATAGGTCCATCAATGGCTATTAGCCAGGATGGGCAGGAATGGTGTCCCTAGCCTTTGTTTGCCAGAAGCTGGGATTGGGTGACAGGGCATGGATCACTTGATGATAACCTATCTGTTCATTCCCTTTGGGGCACCTGCCATTGGCCACTGTCAGAGGACAGGATACTGGGCTTGATGGACCTTTGGTCTGACCCAGTATGGCTGTTTTTATGTTCTTATGTTCATCCTTTTGCAGAATTCTAACACAAAGCACTACCTAAATTCCACGTGAGCTCTCAGGCTTAAATTTGAAAATTCACTTCCAGAAAGCTACACCAATATCTGGCTCACTCTATCGAAGGTACCCACTTATGGCAGCCTAGCTTTCAGGAGGTTTGCAAAATCTTGAATGCCATTCATCCATCCCTACTTTAATTTCCAGTAATAAATCTACGGTGTCTCATTTAATCCATGGAGCGATTATTACTCTGAGAAAACACATTTTATCTGCCATTTTTCAGTTCACCTTTCCATTAGTAGCTAATGAGAAAGCACGACATTAACAGGCATGGCAATCATCAGTGATGGAAGCACTTATGTCTATATTTCGTTAGAACTGTGCTTTTTAATGGCACGTGAGCTTGAAGAACCAGATATTTTCATTAAAAAAGGCATACATTTATAGAAAGAGTGATAGAACCTCATCACTTTGCTCTGTCCTGAACACTCTCTCTGGTCTAAAATGAAAGAAAGTTTGTTCTCGTTCATTTGACATGAAGGTGCTCTGAAAACATTGAGAAACAGAAGAAAGAGCCTTCTGGTCAAATGTTTTGCCAACACACAATTATTTTTGAATTTGAGATTAGTTGTTTTGTCCTGTGTCTGCAGAGCCACCATGAGATCAGTTCACCTAAGCGCAATAAAGGAAAGGAGTTTTAAAATCATAATATTAACATAATATTCCTATCTGACATTGCAAATCTGAGGAAGTAAAAAAAAATCTTGCAAGGTAGTTTGAGATCTATTAGAAGTGAACTGAAACCAAAAGTCCAGGCCCAACCTCTCCTCAAACTTCATAGAAGTTTAGATCCAGAGTCACAGCTGGTTCTTATCTCCACGAGGAACTGAACTGAACTCCCATACGTAATTACCTCAAAATGTGGATCTCATCCAGATTTAACTGCGCAGGTCCATGTCTAGTACATACCCAGATGACTAAGTCCTGCCCATTTAGATACCTGCACAATTCCCACTGATTTTGCTGAGAGTTTCACATACCTAAGTGAGGGCAGAGCAGGCTCAGAGAATAAACTTCAAATACATTACCCCTTCCCTACCCTTCACCTCCACCCTCTAAAAAAACTCTGAGCTGAGTAGAAGGAAAAGATAAAACAACAGAAATTATTTGGATATATAAAAATTATTAGCAATATAAAGATGGGGAGACCTCTTAAACATGGGCACCTTAATGTTGGCTTCCAGTTAAAGGGGTGGGTTTTGAAAGCATGGCTGACAAAAGTGGCATAGTGGGCTGGATCAAACAATGATTGGTATCTGTTGATTCAGTGGGAGGTGCAGAAAACCCTGCAGTGTGAAGTTATAGGATAAACTATCTACAATGAAAGTTTCTTCTAACCCCCATTCATTAGAGGTCAGCTCTTGCCTTGAAGCAGGAGGGTTTCTATTCCCCCCACCCCATAATTACTTAAAAAACCTTTATAACTATAACAACTCTGGATGATCTTGTTATTCATAAAAATGTCCATCCTATTTTGAAACCATGATAAGCTCTTGTCCTCGATGACAGAATCATAGAAATGTAGGGCTGGAAGGGACCTAGAGAGGTCATCAAGTGCAGCCCCCCACACTGAGGCCGAACCAAGTATACCTAAACCATCTCTGATAGGTGTTTGTCTAACCTGCTTAAAAAACTAATGATGGAGATTCCACTACCTCCCTTGGAAGTGTATTTCAGTACGTAGCTATCCTTACAGTGAGAAATTTTTTCCTAATATCTAACCCAAAACTCTCTTGCTGCAGATTAAGCTGATTACTTCTGTTCACAATTGATCACCATCCGCTTTATAACACCCCTTAACATATTTGAAGACCAGATAACATCCCATACCCTAGAACAGGAGATGAACCAGGGCCCAGGGCAATTACTATTGTGACTGACCTGCCAACCCAGAGCATCAGTCTGAGACTGACCTGCAGCCCAGGAATCCCGAGAATATCAACAAAAGCTGTATCCCCCCCACCTATACTATCCTGTCTCTTCACTTCCTTCTGGGTCTGTCACAAGCAGGAAAAGTGATCACTCTTCACATCTGGGAACTGGGCAACAAGACAAACCCTTTCCTCCCCACCAAAAAGGGATGTCTGGCAAAGTAAAAGACTCCAATAGGTTTCGATTAAACTTGTTTTACATAATCATTCAATTTCAATTTTAAAGTGCTTCATAACTTGTTTTAGCTCCTTTTCCCCTGTGTATCTAACCCATAAATCTCAAAACTTTAGCGAGAATTTATTAATGTGTTTGCTAAGGAACTAAGCAAACTGAGGTCTCTGTATGCGAAACCCAGAAAAAACCGTTACTGGCTGTAACTGCGGTTCTTCGAGATGTGATGCAGACATGTATTCCACTTAGATGTGTGTGCGCCCAGTGTGCCGGAGCCAGAGAATTTTGCCTAGCAGCTCCTGTAGAGGAGCAGTGCTTGCACCTCATGGCCATAGCCCCGGCCCCGGCTATATGAGGTGGTGGCGCCGCAGCTCTCCTCGATTCCTTCACACTGAATGCCCACAGACTAGATTCTGATGCAGAAGGGATAGAGATTCGGTTGTGGAATACACATCTGCATCACATCTCGAAGATCCAGTTATGGTAAGTAACCGTTACTTTTTTGAGTAGATGCAGTTGTGTATTCCACTTAGCTGACTCCCAAGCAGTACCCTCGGGGGTGGGGCTTAGAGTCTACTTAAACAAGGATTGCGTTTCCAACGTTTGCGTCTTCTCTGGATGCCGCGGAAATAGCATAATAGTTTGTAAATGTATGTATCGACCATGTGGCAGCCCTGCAAATATTCACACTAAGTCACTTAAGAACACTATTGACCCAGCTTGCGCTCTTGTAGAATGAACTTGCGCTCATAGAGGGGGCCTTGCTGAAGCCATTTCAGATGCAGTCATGATGTAGGAAGTTATCCATTTAGAGATGGTCTGTGAGGCGCCTGCCTGTCCCGTCATACGGTCTGCATACGACACAAACAGACGGGGCAAAGCCAGGAGGGGTTTAGTCCTGTCCAGATAAAAGGCCAGACATCGTCTGACATCCAATGCATGAAGACACTGCTCCTCTGGCGACGAATGCGACTTAGGGAAAAACATAGACAAATACCCTGCCTGGTTTAAATGAAACTGAGAGACCACTTTAGACACCAATTTCGGGTATGGTCACAATGCCATTTTGTCTTTGGAGAATTCTGCCATCAAAGGAGACTCTGCCATCAAAGCCTGCAAGTCTCACACTCTGCTTGAAGACGTTATCGCCACAAGGAATGTCGTTTTTTGATGTAAGAAAGAAAAGGGGCAAGTTGCTTGAGGCTCGAATGGAGGTCCTATGAGAGCCAATAAGACTGTGTTAAGGTCCCACAAGGGAACTGATTCCTGCACTGGCCGATGGAGATGAAAGATTCCTTTCAAGAATCTCACCAGCATGGCATTGGAAAACACTGATCTTCCATGAATGGGTGGATGAAAGGCTGAGATTGCCACCGGATGCACCCTCAACCAGCTAAGTATAAGGCCCGAGGACTGAAGATGCTGCAAATATTCAAAGATATCTTGGATACTAACCAGCATCAGCTGAACTGTGAGGGTCAATAACCACATTGAAAAATATTTCCGAATAGGGCATCAAGGTAGAGAGTTTTCTACTACTGAGCCTACTACTGAGTAGGACCTGTTGAACAGCTGCTGAGCATTGCTCTTCCTCCTCATTCAACCATAGAGCAGCCACACTGTGAGACTGTAACAATCTGTGCCCCATATTCAACCCTTGCACACTATTATAATAATTTTGGGTGTTTGTCAATGAAAGCTGTTTAGTGGCCAAGACCTCGTTGTAGTCTGCACTGGACATCACGGATGCTTCAGCCAGAGTTACGTCTTCTGCAGTGACCATGAGAAGGGCATCCTGGCTGCAGAATTCAGTCGTTGCTCCAGGCATGCCATAGAGGATTTGCCCTTTGATTGCTGGGTGTTGTTTTTGGACAAGACAGATGAGACCCTGCACTTCTTCAAGGATTCTAGGGCCACCCTAGGTTCCTTGGGGGGGGGTCTATACACCATCAGTGCAGAGGCATCGCTTCAGTGGCCAACAGCAGCAATAATACTGTCCGCAATGCACCTTTGGGCAGCCTTTTCTTCCCTTGAGACAGCGGGATTACCCCAGAAAGGGGCATAGATCCCAGAGGAGGAGGCAGCAGTTGGGTCCAGGGTTCAGCCAGTCGACATGCTCTCCCCTGATACCCCCTGCCCCACGCACACATTTTGACTCCTTGATCCAGAGCAAAGGTCCAGTCATCACTTTACTCCGCCTCCTTTTGCTGACAGGCTAGCTTGCTTTTACGATGTTTGGGGCTCAGTTACAACTGACAGCTGGGTCCCAAGCACCATTAGATCGGATTATGCCATCCAGTTCCTCTTCACTTCAGGGACCGTTCTCATGGGATACTGCTCCTTGAGCAGGTCCACTCTTTACTGACCTTGGGACCAGTGGAGGAAGTTCCTCTGGAACATTGGGTCAGGGCTTCTAGTCCCGGTACTTCTTGTTCCCAAACCAAAGGGAGGGATTGCCCCAGAAAGGGGCATAGATCCCAGAGGAGCAGGCAGTAGTTGGGTCTGGGGTTTGGCCAGTCAACAACCTTCCCCTGGTACCCGCCCCCCCCGAAGCACCCATTTTGACTCCTCAGTCAAGAGCAGAGCAACAAATATACCAGATACATGAGGTTCCGTATGGTCACCCTTTCACCTGTCGTCCCCGCATTGACTCAGAATGACTGGTTTGCTGCACTGGACCTTCAAGACGCTTACTTCCATGTGACAGTTCTCCTAAGCCACAGAAGATTTCTCCGGTTTGTCATGTCAAACTGCCATTTTCAGTACAAAGTCCTTCCCTTCAGGCTGTCTTCTGCTCCCTGGGTTTTTACCAAATGGTCGTGGTGATGGCGTACCTCAGGAAGTAGGGGATCTATGTCTTCCCATATCTGGACGACTGGCTGCTCAGGGCAGGTCCAGGGAAGAAGTTCTTTCTCATATCCGCATCACACTGTGCTTACTCAACCGTCTGGGTTTCATCCTAAACACAGGAAAGTCAACTTTGATCCCTACTCATAAAATCCAGTTCACTGGGGCCCTAATAGACTCTACAAGTTTGAAAGCATTCCTGCTGATCGACCATTTCCAGACAATTCGCTGCCTGTGTCTTGGTCTGCAGTCTCAGCCTTCCACGGCAGTTCACATGTGCCAGAGGCTCTTGCTGCTCTTAGGCCATATGTCTTCATGGATGCAGGTGGTTCAGTTCTCAAGCTTGTGCCTTTGTCCCCTGGAAATGTGGCTCAGGACTTTTTACAGTCCAACCCTTCATCCCCTGGACAGGTTGGTCCGCCTCCCTCCATCAATCCTGGACTCCTTACAGTGGTGGATGGTTCAGGGGAATGTAAGTCGAGGCATTCCCTTTGTCCAGCTCTTCCCTACCAGGATTGTTGTCACCGGCCCTTTTTTGATAGGTTGGGGAGTGCACCTGGGGTTGCTGAAGGTTGAGAGCCTGTGGTCGGAGCAGGAAGCTCCACTGCATATCAATGTCTTGGAGCTTTGGGCCATCTACAATGCCTGTCTCGCTTTCCTAGACCATATCAAGGGTTCGGTAGTTCACATACTTACCGACAATACCTCCGCAATGTATTATGTGAACAGGCAAGGGGGAACACACTCCAGGGTGCTCTGCAAAGAGGTGATCAGGTTGTGGCAGTTCTGGATTGACAAGAGTATCTCCCCGATAACCGATCACTTGCCCAGTGCCCAGAATCATCTCGCGGACTATCTCAGCAGGAATTTCCCCCCAAACCACAAGTGGTCTCTGAAGCCCAGTGTTCTGCGAGTCATTGCGGTGTGAGGCATCCCAATGATCAACCTGTTCACTACAAAGGACAACAGGAAATGCCAGCTGTTTTTCTCTCAAAGGGAGCCTCAGTCCAGGCTCCCTGAGCAATGCCTTCCACATCAGCTGGCAGTCAGCTCTCCTGTATGCTTTTTCTCCGATCCCGACCATTCCACTGGTTATCCTCAAGCTGAAAGCGGATCGGGCCAACCTGATCCTCATTGCCCCGGCATGGCTGACGCACTGCTGGTTTTCTGACCTCCTCGTGCCGTTGATTCAGCCTCCCATAACCCTTGGTCTCCATCCCGACCTGCTCACGCAGAATCACCATCGCAGTCTGCATCCTGTGCTGAGCGCTCTGCATCTCTGTGACATTCCCAGGGTACAGTCTAGACTGATGAACAGCTGTGTCACCTCAGCCCTCTTATCTGGGGCTTTTACACTGCTTTGCTGCTGTAGCTACCACTCCTGGTCTGCTCACAAGCAGCCACCAGCATGTAAGTTACTCCCAGCTACATGGTATGAATGCTGCAGTCAGCCACTCTTGAACCACACTGCAAAGTGATACCAGCACGCTTGCAGTGCCAGACTTTCCCCAGAAATGTACGTCTTGTACTGCCCAGCTTTCTCCTAGACAATACAAGCTCATGTAAAGTCTGTCATTTTATTAATAGAAAATGATAAGCACAAAGCTTATTATCCCAGATGGAGTTTCCCAAAAACTTCAATTCAAACACACCGGTTTAGATAAAACAATAAAACAAGTTTATTAACTACAAAGAGAGAGATTTTAAGTAAACACAAATAATGAGGCGTAAAAGTCAGAAATGGTTACAAGAAAAATAAAGATAAAACGCAATTAATACCTAACTTAACAAACTAGAGTAAATTCAAAGCAAAGTCTCTCACCACATGCTTCGGCAGTTCTACTGGCTGAACATCTTTCAGTCAGGATCCCTCCCCTTGTCTAATGCTGCTTCCTTTGTTCGTCAGGTGTCATGAATGCCGTGGGTAGAGAGAAAGGGAGAGATCATTTGGGGTGTCTCCCCTTTCTTTGTATAGTCCTCATCCTTCTTTGAGAAACTTCCCAAGCTGGGAGCAGGGCGCCCGGCAGTTTCCCTGGATAGGAACTCTATGCTGTTTCTTTGCTAAGATGTAGATTTTCACCCATGTCCCTTTGCATCCCAGTGAATAGCCACTTAGCAGGTGATGGCCCATTTGACCTTCTTTACACCTGGCTGAGGCGTCAGCTTGCCCTTTGTCTCTGAAGAACTGGTTTGGCCGCTGCCCAGATTTGGAACTTGTTTCAGTAAAACCATGGAATCTTGTAACTTTACATACAGAGTGACCACACATATTTTACCAGGACAATAATGATCAGGAAATTATGAGTTTCCAAATGACACCTCACAAGGCGTACTTTGTACAAAGATTATGTCTCAATTCTGCCTTCTTCCTGTGCTACTCCTCTCATGGTACTGCTCTGCTACCTACCCCAATAAAGGAGAACTAACAACTCAAAATGCCTTGTTCAAAAATTTTAAGTAACACTTAACTTCCAAACGCCTGAACAGCAAATGTAACTTTTCTTGTCTGCATAGTAAACACTGGCATTTTTATCTGTTTGAATAATCAAAGTGGTGCTTTCCGTGCCTTCTTGGTTGCAAAGATTTGAACTGCTTCCTGCTGAAGGTCCACAGTCTGGGCCAGCTCATGCTCTATTGAGATGGTTGCAAGGCCGACCAGCCTCTCCTGGGTCATTGTGGAGCGTAGATATGTTTTTATTAACTTCAGCTTGGAGAAGCTGCGTTCTCCACTGGCAGCTGTTACAGGATGTGTTAGAAGTATGCACAGAGCAACAAAAGCATTTGGAAAGAGGGTGGTAATCTTATTTGTGCACATATATTCTAGAACAGCCTTTGGAGTTGATCCTGCTGAAATGTATCTTGAAAGAGCTTTCAGTTCTTCACCTAAATCACTGGCATCAATATTGCACATGTCATCATGTCTCAACACTGTCTCCAGTGCCCTGCATTGCTGGTGTAGGTCTTCTTCAGGTATAGTGAGGAGTTTTGGAATATCATACAACATCCCAAATATACTGCTGTGCTCCTTGAGATGCATGAAACGTTCTTCAATTGACTGTATTGCACAATCTAGCACCTAGTTAAAGAATTCAACTTTGAATTGTTGTTTGGGGTCCCTTATGGGATTATCCCATGCCTCATAATCAAAAAGTCTTCTTCTTCAGTAACTCTTGTATTCTTGAATGGGTGGGAAAATAGCTTCAGTGTGAAGTTCCTCTGCCAACTTCTGTGCATTCTTCAGAACGTTTTGAAATCCCTCATCTGACCAGTAAGACTGTAGGTATGACTTTGCTTTGTCCAGTTGTTCCACTGCTCCAGATATATCAAGGTCAACACCGTGGAGTCTCTTGCTTACAACATTTATTTCAAACAGTATGTCATGC
The DNA here is from genome assembly GCF_002925995.2 of Terrapene triunguis. Taxonomy (NCBI): domain Eukaryota; kingdom Metazoa; phylum Chordata; order Testudines; family Emydidae; genus Terrapene; species Terrapene triunguis. The sequence continues at coordinate 87,916,920 of NW_020664417.1, read as the reverse complement.
CACAACACTAAGCCACACAGAAATTTGAAGTTATGTATGTTTCTGGTGATTCCATTTCCCTCTGCCACTGTTCTCCCACGAACAGTTCCTGTCATAGCATTATCCTCCATAATGGCAACTATGGCATCATCTATCTTCCCAATTTGGTGTTTGATAGGCTTTATCGCCTCCACTCGACTTTCCCATCGTGTGGCACTCAGTGGTTTCAGTGTCAGAGAGGATGTTCCCAGATGTTGCTTCAAAATTTGCCATCGATGAGTTGATGCAGAGAAAAATACATAGATGCTGTGACGTTGTGCAGTCTATATGGTTTTATAAAAACATGATAAGTGAATATAATGTAACTGGGATAGTTTTAGAAAAATATGGTAATAAGTGAATATAACGTAACTGCGATATGCTTCATGCAAAAGGTCTCTTGTAAGGTATCATTACAAAGCTTATAATCTACCGAGTATGATCATCTGATTTGTATAAATGTACCACTCTTGTATCTAAAACTAGAAATATAAAATATAACTCTGAGGGCCTATTGTAATTATGTAAAGTGTGGGCCATTAATGATGGTTTGGAATCTTGATGACTCCCATTAACAAGGACCATTATCCGCAGATGGCTGTGTTTACCTGTGAGACTTCCTGTATATGTGTGTGCTGGCAAGTGGGCAATGAAGTCTTGCAGTGACATGTGATCATGTCACCTGAACTGGAATCCATCTTTAACGTGGTACTTTTCCAGTGAGGGGGGGTGGAAACCCAGAGGGACAAAGGGTTCCCACCTTATGCAAAAGATATATAAAGGGGTGGAACAGAACAAAAGGAGAGAGGAGCCATCATGAAGAATCCCCTAGCTACCACCTGAGCTGGAACAAGAGCTGCACCAGGGGAAAGAATTGTGCCCAGGCCTGGAAGGTGTCCAGTCTGAGAAAAAAACTTACTGAAGCATCTCTGAGGGTGAGATTATCTGTATTCAGTTTGATTAGGCATAGATTTGTGCATTTTATTTTATTTTGCTTGGTGACTTACTTTGTTCTGTCTGTTACTACTTTGAACCACTTAAATCCTACTGTCTGTATTTAATAAAATCACTTTTTATTTAGTAATTTACTCAGAGTATGTATTAATACCTGGGGGAGCAAACAACTGTGCATATCTCTCTATCAGTGTTATAGAGGGCGAACAATTTATGAGTTTGCCCTGCATAAGCTTTATGCAGGGTAAAATGGATTTATCTGGGTTTAGACCCCATTGGGAGTTGGGCATCTGAGTGCTAAAGACAAGCACACCTCTGTGAGCTGTTTTCAGGTAAACTTGCAGCTTTGGGACAAGTGATTCAGACCCTGGGTCTGTGTTGGAGCCAGACGGGAGTGTCTGGCTCAGCAAGACAGGGTGCTGGAGTCCTGAGCTGGCAGGGAAAACAGAAGCAGGGGTAGTCTTTGCACATTGGGTGGCAGCTCCCAAGGGGGTTTCTGTGATACAACCCGTCACAGATGCTTTGAATTACATTTAAAAATTTGGCAGCCTCACTAGAGCTGATGCTGCATCACTGACCACCAAGTTCAATGAATGAGAACTGCATGGGACAAAAAAAGCTCGAGGGTTTAACTCTCGGATCCGTGTCTGCATTCCTCTGTTCTTTCCTCTCATGTTGGCACCATTATTGCAGCCCTGACTTCTCATGTCAGCTATCGCAATTCCCATATCTTCCAGCTTTTTAAGAAGCACATTTGTCATACCAGCTCCTGTAGTATCATCAATGTCAATACATTCTAGAAAATGCTCTCTGACAGTCACCATTGCAGGGACATTTTCACTAGGTTCTGTTGTTGTTACAAAACGCACCATTAAAGTCATTTGTTCCGTATGGCTGATGTCAGGTGTGCAGTCCAGAATAACAGAGTAATGTCTTGCTGACTTCAGATCTGCCACAATCTTCTGTTTGACTTTTGTTGCCAGTAACTGTATGATCTCATTTTGAATTGTTTTTCCAAGGTAGTGGTGTGTCTACATTTCTTGGGTGGTGACTCTTCTTAGATGCTCCTAGAGTACAGCATCAAACTCAGCCATCAGCACCTTAATTTTAAGGAAGTTTCCATTGTTTGGCACATACAGCTGATCTGAAGTGCCATGCAGTGCTAGGTTTTGGGTAGCAAGCATTCTCACAATGGCAATGAGTCTTTTCAGAACATTTTGCCAGTAAAGAGACTCTGATGCAATCTTCTCTTGATACTGATCATCTACGGTGGCCTTTAACTTTAGTCTCATCTCAAGCTCTTTCCACCTATGGAATGCTCTCTGGTGATTTGCTGCCTTCACATGGTATGCCAAATTTCTAGCCAGATTTTTCCAGTCCTTTGTTCCTGTAGAACCCAATGTGGCTGGAACATTAGACTGGAAGAGTTTGCAACAAAAACAGTATGCAGCATTCTGGGTTTTTGAGTACATAAGCCATGGCCTCTCCACTTTGTCACCATTGGGGATTTCACGCCAGTAATGTGTTGGATGGAAACTTCTATTTTCATTGTCTTGGGGAACATGAAGTTTTTCACTTGCTGTGGCCCATGCAGTACAAGGAAGTCCCTCAGGCTACTGCTCAAGTGGGTCCACAGTCCTGGATCATCTAGACGTAAGGAACTAAACTCAGCAGCAGCTGTTTCTTGCATCTCCACCACACTCTTCTCTGATCTACACTTTTCTTCAGGAATGTGCATGGTTACACCCATTTGAGATGGAGATATGGATGCTGCAGTAGCTGCCAGGTCACCTGCACTCCTACTAACTGGAAGATCAGGCATCTCCTCACCACTCACATCCTCACTGGGGCCGGAGGGCTCACCGTGAACATTTGTCTCTATGTATCTCAGGAGAGTTCCTTCCTGCTTAGATAGAAAAGCTTCCTTTGCTTTCTTTTTTTCTGAATGCTGCCCCAGAGGGGCGTTTTCTTCTTTCACTCATGACTGCTGTTCTGTGCCAGTTATAGTGGCTCTCAACACTCAGTTGAAGGGGACAAATAAGCAGGCTGGTAGCAGGGCCCGAGTGAGGGAAGATATCAGCGTCTTAAGGGCCTAACTGGCTCCTACTACTTCAGTTGACTGCCTGTTCTCCTCAAGTGGGTTCAGGGAAGCAGCAGGAAACAGGAAGCTCCCTGAGAAGCTGGTGTTAATCTGTCCAGGCTCCTGGGGGTGCTAGAGAGGTACACAAGAGGCTCCTCCTCCTCTCTCTCCCTGCAGCTCCTGCTGCTTTCTGTTATTCCCTCTCACCTTTTCTCCTGCCTGCCTGTTATGTCTCTTGTGCCCTCCAGCACAACACTCCACCATCTCTGTGCATCTAGAGCAGAGAGAATACATATGCACCAGCAGCAGACACAATTTTCTACACTCTGGGTCCTAGTGGCGCCCTCCTCCCCCCCCCAGTGCCACCTTATATAGCCAGGGGAGAGGTTATGTGGCAAGGAGTTCCACAGGCTAATGATGCACTGTATGAAAAAAAAATATTTCTTTTACAAGTTTTTAATTTTCTGCTTTTAAGTTTCATTGACTGTCCCCTTGTTTTCTTTTATGGGAAATCGTGAACAGCAGCATCTAATGTACCTTCTCTAGGTCATTGTTTTGTATACCTTTAAAATATTCCCATTTATTAATCTCATTTCTGAAGTAAATGGTCTCAAATCTTTTCATGTGGGAGTTTCACATGCACATAATCATTCTCATTGCTCATCTGTGAACCCCCTGTATTTCACCCCTTTAAGACAGGGAGCCCAGAACTGAACACAGAATTCTGGGTGAGGATACATCATGTTAAATTATTTGCCATCCTATTCCCTATGCATTCTAACCTGTTTGCTTTTCTGGCTGCTGCTACACATTAAGAAGTCTTCATTAAGCTAGCAACAGCCCAGGTTCTTTTTCTGAGTTGTTACAAATAATTTAGGACCCTGTAAGTGTACATGTAGTCCAAATTATTCCTTCCAAAATATATTACCTTGCATCTGTCAACACTGAATTTCATCTGTCATTGTGTTACCCATTCACCTAGCTTGGTCAGCTCCCTCTGAAGTTCCTCATAGACTTTTCCAGACTTCACTAACCCCCAACATTTTGTACCATCTGCAAATTTTGCTACTTCACTACTCAACTCAACTCCTTTTTCAGATAATTGATACATATATTAAACAACAGAAGTCCTAGTACAGAACCTTGTGGCACCCACTTGTTAGCCTTTGGTCTTTATGAAAATTGACCATTTATTTGTAACCGTTTTTTTCATCTCTTAGCTTGTTTCTAATCCCCAACATTACTTTGCATCTCACTTTATGACTACTTATTTTCCTTAGTACACTCTTGTGAAGGACTTTCTCAAAGGCTTTTTAAAAGTCTAAATAAATTTTGTCAACCAGTTCTCCTTTATTTGCTATTTTACTGACATGCTCAGAAATTTTAGTACCTTAGTGAGGCATGATTTTATTCCCTCTGCTAGTTATATATACTATAGAAAAAATAACCAATACACAAGAGAATATGGACACAATCTGCAGTCCTTATTCATACAAAATCCCATTGCAAAGACGACCCCATTTCTGTTTTATCCCTTGCCATAAGGCAGAGGCATCATGGAACCAGTTATATCTTAATGAATCCACTGCTGTCAGGGAAGGTTCTGAAAGAACATTCGATGGGGCCAGAACCCTAAACTGAATTATTTTCAGGCAAGGTAAATTCCATTTAACCTTTGCATAAAGAAAAACAAATGTCTTCTCTAAAGCAATTTAAATAAGCATTTTGAGATCTTTCCACTATGTAGCAGTAGGGCTGTGAGTGCAGGCAGGGCTATTAGCAGTCAGAAAAATGCAGACCCCATTTTCCCTCTTTCGTTTTTTGCTGTTAAGTTACTATTATCCTCCATTCCATGTAATAATGGGCTTAACATCAAGTGAAACTGGAAATGGAAAGAACAGTGAAAGATGACAGACTTGAAGGGATTTTATTGGGACTATGGGTTACTCCTAAGGTCAGAATCAGTAAGTATAATTAGATTCCTGGCCTTTACAACAAATGTAAAGCAACTCTGAGACTTCTTTTGTGTGCTTGTAATTAAACATGCACTTTTACTGCCCTCTGCAGTATTGTGAAGTTACTTTGATTCCAACACATGAAAGCTTATTGAAAAAACAGATGCAGATACAAGTCCTCCATTTCTGTATTACATTCATATTTCTGAAAACAAAACATTTTTCAAAATAAATGGAATAGCCCTTTTTTTTACAGAACACAAAAGGGGACTGTGTTTCTACTAATAATGAGTGGTTTTTCAGTACCTCTCAGAAATTCATTTCCATACAGACTCCAGCTGATAAAAAACTCCCAACACATACAACTGAACCTCAATTAACCCACAGAGCAAGCTCACATTTTTTGGCTTAAAGCTAAGCTGTATCTGGAGCATCAGAGTGAGACATATTTGGATAAATTAGCTACCTATTGTAGTTAAACATGATTCAAGTGGCACAAATGAAAGGTTCAAAGAATGAACCCAGCATTAGTAATGCAAATATATAATGGTGGGCAGAAATGACAGATGCTATATCTGGATTATTTAAATACAATTCATGTTTAGATACCACCGTGATTAAATACTGGATGGATTAGACAGGGGCATCTCACCAACACTACTAGCTTCCCCATCCAGTTATCATTTATACTGCACCCAAAGTATCCTTCTGTCTCTCCCTGATCCAGGAGGTTACAATCTCTCACCCACAACTGGTACTGAGGTTTTGGTTTGTTTCTCCCTGCCTCCCATGTATGTTTATCTCAGGCTGAGTTCAGAGGCAAAGACTTAAGACTCATTAATTCATGCTGAGAATTTCAGAACAAAAGTGCATAGATATAACATAAAAAGAAATCCAAACAAAAGGAGCCTTTCAGTAAATATAGACATCCATCAGAAAAGCTCTCTATGGACTAGGAATTGCATGTTTTTATAAGTACTTTGATAAAATATATTGGCACTTCCCAGAAGGACACACAGACATCTGGTTCAAGGGTTATTAGCTCAAGACTTGCCTCTTTATGCCAATCAATCTCTTCTATTCATACTAGCAGCACGGCAAAGCAGGTATTCTTGCGGATTCTTGAGCAGGTAAAATCCTTTTTACTAAGTATTTGTATAAGATGAACTCTGTTGGTTGAATAGGTATATTTTGATTTGGTAAACATTAATTGAACGGAGATATTGTTTCTGATTAATTTTCTCTTGTGTTCTGTCATAATAGGTCTTAAATTGAGCATAGGTCCTGGCAGCCCTCCACACAGAAGTAATTTTTACCCAAAATAGCTGCTTGTTGTTGAATGTAAGAATATTAAGGAGACTACTCTATTACTGCACATTCACCTAAATAGGTTTAATTATTCCATGTTTATCCACTAGAGGCCTTCCTGATTGAACAGCAAGAAGCAGCCTGCAGGTCTGAAAATCTGAAGCCCAGTTTCAATTGCAAAGTGTTTAAATATTCCTTTAGTCTCAAGCATAAAAACAACAACCTCTTTCTCCCAAATTGATTGTGACCAGTATTTGTTTTAACTAAATGAACCATCATAACAAATTTCAGAGTGGTAGCCGATGAAGTGGGTTTTAGCCCACGAAAGCTTATGCCCAAATAAATGTGTTAGTCTCTAAGGTGCCACAAGTACTCCTCGTTCCTTTTGCAGCATAACAAATGTTTTTTAAATGGCACAGTAGTTGTAAACCAGGAAAGTTACATTCAAAAAGCAAGCCAGTTCTTTTTAAAATATAGAGAGGAGGATGGTGTAGATGATATTTGGAACACAACTGCCTAATTACAAACATGATCAGAAGCACCCGCTGATTTCAGGTGGCTTCATTTTTGGGTGTCCAACTTGGAACACAGTGGTTATGAATTTCAGAAGTACTGAGCGTCTTCAGCTTTGATTGACCTCAGGGGATGTTCTGGGTGCTCAGCCCCTACAGAAATTGAGCTCAAAGTGTCTCAAGTTGAGCACACAAAAACTGAGCCACATGATATCAAAAGCCAATTTTGAAAACATTGGCCTTAGACCACAGACAACCAAGGCAGCAGAGAGGTTATTCAGCAGTAATGAGCTGAGTTTATTGCCTCCACACAGCTACCCTACTGAGAAGAACATGCCCTGCTGCACAAGCTCAGAATTGTCTCCAAAGCAGAGACTATTACAGCCACACGTTCACTTCCCTTTAGCCCTACTTGGGCACTGGCAAGCAAGACTGTAAAAGGGGCTGCAGGCAGTTAACTAGGACCATTCCATGATCTCATGGTGGTTGTTGGGCATGGGCTTCCCCATCAAGGCAGATCACAAAGACAAAGAATAAAGGGTGGAAACATAAGATTAGTGCAGATGAATTAGTTGATCGTCTAATTTCCTTCCACCTCACCACCACTCTTGCAAGCAGTGAATTATATCTCCCACTATCCCAGTAGGGTAGCTATTATTCCTATTTTGCCAAAGGGTAAATGCATTGCTACACGCTTTATTGTGCAAAATGGCACAAAGATTAAGAAAATAGACAGCATGGTTACTGACCTTATAGTAACTATAGTTATCAGAGATGCTTTGCCTACATGCATTGGATTCTTTGGGCCATCAGTGTCCATTGGGGACATGCCAGAACCCTAGATATCTTTGTGCCACCCCACCCAAGAGCAGGCCCAACCATCCCTCAGTTCCTTCATCAATACAGAATCCAAGAGAGGTATGACTCATTAATAGCAGGGAAGAAGGGGCATGTGTGGAATCCATCTGGACAACCCATCTCAAAGAACCCCAATTACTATAAGGTCCGTAACCTATCATCCTCAACCATTTCCCCACACGGTCCCATTCTTGGTGACTAATAAGCAGTTACCTTTGTTTTGGAGGTGGGTGCTGAGTCTTACTTAAACAAGGGTTGTAGGACAGCTCTATCAAAATGGGCATCCAATCTGGTTGCCTCCACTAAATAGTGTCTTGTAAAGACATGAACCAAACTCCATGTGGCTCCCCTACAGATTTCAGAAATAGGGACATTCTTCAAAAAGGCAACTGAGGTTGTTTGAGCTCTAGTGGAATGAGCTCTGACGTGGCTCAGTGGACCTAACCTGGCTAACTTGTAATATGCTGTTATACAGTTGGAAACCCATTCGGATAACCTCTGTGAGAATCCTGTCTGACCCATAAGCTCCCCAAACGTCATGAATAGTTTAGGTGTGTTCCTGAATGAGTATCCTACTTCCTTAACAGAACAATGTTTTTTACTACATCAAGAACATGTGGTTTATCTTCCATGGCAGAGAGTGACATTTGGGAGAAGAAAACTGGAGATGAATGAATTGGTTCATACGGAATTCAGCAACAACCTTGGGTAGGAACTTAGAATGAGCACTGATAGTAGCCCTGTTCTTACAAAATACTTATAAGGTGAACCCTGCCCTGAGGGCCTGAATCTCCTTTGTCCTTCAAGCTGAGATAATGGCTCTTAAAAAAAAAAAAAAAAGCCACCTTCAACATTAGGTTGCTCAGGGTTTATTAATTTCATTTGTTAGGGTTTATTTTTAGCAATTTTGAGTTTTACGTAGATGTCCAGAAATCAGGTTTTCAGGGCTCTTTGTAGATACTGTAATGAATATACATTACTCCTTATAGTGTATATGGCCATGAGTAATCTTTGTAATGTTCCCCAGTGCGCTTTAGTGTAGCACTCTTTAAATAGATATATGTTAAAGCTCACTCCAGAACTTTTAGTGAGCACCAGTAGGATCTAGAAGGACCAATTAACATACAAGGTTAATGTGCTTTAGAAATCATACCCTTGTGGCCTGCATTATTGCTCAGTGTAGGCAAGCCCTTAGATACTGGTAGAACACTGGAAATAATTACTTGTATTTACCGGCTAAATACCAATTTTTTAAATTGGGGGTGTTTCACTGGTGTTTATCAATTAAAACAAAAAATCAGAAATCCTACCTCTACGGAACTGGTTGCTAAAGGCTCAGAGGGGGAACCCATCAACCCTGTTAATACTATATTGAGGTCCCCAGAGGAAGAGGGCTCCTGAACTGTGGGAAAAACATAAGTGAGGTCCTTGAAGAATCTAGTCACTATAGAGGGAGAAAATACAGTGTGGTCCTGGCTGCAAGGGTGATATGCAGGTACTGCTGCTAGATGAACCCTTCTGGAACTAACAAAGTCCGGTTTGCTCCAGGGCTATGAAGTAGCCCAATATTTCTGAAATAGTTTTGTCAAGGGAGACAGGTGGTGCTAAGATGTCCAAACAGAAAACCTCCTCCACTTGGCTATACAAGGTAGCTTAGTGGAACTTTTTTGCTTTGGAGCAGAATGTTCTGAACTTCAGCTGAAGAGCTTCTTTCAGTGGACATCAGCCAGGCTGTCAGATGTAGTGATCTGACTGCTGTTCTGTGAGATTATGTCTGGCAGAGCAGGTAAGGTCGAGCAGGGCAGTGTTGAAAGGTTCACTGGATCTGAATACCAGAACTGGGCCTATCATGATCACCTGCCTGCCTTCTGAGGGGTCTTGGCATTATGGCAGTCAGTAGGAAAGAATATCTCAAGCAGTAATCATGAGATGGTAGAGTTCAGGATCCTGACAAAAGGAAGAAAGGAGAGGAGAAGGTTACTCACCTTGCAGTAACTGAAGTTCTTCGAGATGTGAGTCCCTGTGGGTGCTCCACTCCAGGTGACGGTGCGTCCTGACACCATTGATTGGAGATCTTCGGTAGCAGTGCCTGGTTGGGACGCATGCGCTCAGCTGTTGTCTCGCGGTCTCGTTAGCGTCTGCCTGAGCGCGCGCATCCTGCACACCCCCTCAGTTCCTTCTCCACCGTGGAGATATCAGAATAGTACTGAGTAGAGGGGAGGAGGGCGGGGAGTGGAGCACCCACAGGGACACACATCTTGAAGAACCTCAGTTACTGGAAGGTGAATAATCTTCTCTTCTTCGAGTGCTGTCCCTGTGGGTGCTCCACTCCAGATGAATGTGAAGCAGTACCCACTATGGCTGGTGGGACTTTGGAGTTGCGGCAGTGACGACTATAGACAGTACTGTGTGGCCTACTATGGTGTCTGCCGTGGTATCCTGCGTGATAGCATAATGTTTGGCAAATGTGTGTTCAGATGTCCACGTGGCCGCCTTACAGATATCAGTGTGAAAGTGAAATGAATTATATTAAAGAAATAGAATGAATTAAAGAATGCTGTATGTACCTTTAAGGCCTTGGCTACACTTGCGAGTTACAGCGCTGTAAAGGCTCCCCCAGCGCTGTAACTCACTCCCCGTCCACACTGGCAAGGCATTTGCAGCGCTGTATCTCTGTGGTTGCAGCGCTGCAAGTACTCCACTTCTCCGAGAGGAATAGCGAGTATTGCGTTGCCGCTGCAGCGCTGCGGCGCTAGTGTGGCCGCCCAATGCGCTGTGAATGGCCTCCAGAATTATTTGGCAGTATCCCACAATGCCTGTTCTAGCAACCCTGGTCATCAGTTCAAACTCTACTGCCCTGGCCTCAGGTAACCAACCATGTGACCGACCCTTTACATTCCCCGGGAATTTTAAAAATCCCCTTCCTGTTTGCTCAGCCCGGCGTGGTGTGGACTGCTATCAGCGAATCTTTCCAGGTGACCATGCCTCCATGCGCCAAGCAAGCCCCAGCATGGAGCAATGGCGAGTTGCTGGACCTCATCAGTGTTTGGGGGGAGGAAGCTGTACAGTCCCAGCTGCGCTCCAGCCGTAGGAATTACGATACCTTCGGAAAGGTATCAAAGGACATGATGAAAAGGGGCCATGACTGGGATGCCCTGAAGTGCAGGATAAAAGTCAAGGAGCTGTGGAGTGCCTACCGCAAAGCCCGCGACGCAAACAGCCGCTCGGGTGCTCCCCCCGCGACCTGCCGAGTCTACAAAGAGCTGGATGCGATACTTGGGGTTAACCCCACCTCCACTCCGAGCACCACCATGGACACTTCAGAGCCAGTGTGGGGGGGGAGGAGGAAGAGGAGGAGGAGGAAAACGGGAGTGATGGTGGTGGGCCGGATGGAGACACCCCGGAATCCCTGGAGCCATGCAGCCAGAAGCTCTTCTTGAGCCAGGAGGAAGGTAGCCAGTCGCAGCGGCCGGTACTTGGTGGAGGACAAACGGAAGGGCGGGTTCCCGGAAAGGGGTTTTTTTTTTTCGGGAAGGAATTTTTTCGGTGCGGGCTCTTTGAGTGAGGAGGGTTAGGCATGCATGCCTAGATGCGGAATAGTACATTGATGTGGTTTATCACATCGCGGTAATCGGCCTCGGTAATCTCCTCGAATGTCTCATCCAGAACGTGTGCAATGCGCTTCCGCAGGTTTATCGGGAGAGCCACCGTGATCCTTGTCCCAGCCAGGCTAACGTGTCCGCGCCACTGTGCCGCGAGGGGCGGGGGGACCATTGCTGCACACAGGCAAGTTGCATATGGGCCAGGGCGGAAGCCGCATTGCAGTAGAAGACCCTCCCTTGCTTCCCAGGTCACCCTCAGCAGCGAGATATCGTCCAGGACGAACTCCTGTGGAAAATGTTGGGACAGTGTTCAGTGTAGGTGCCCCCTGAAGCTGTTGGCTCTCCCCAAGGCACAGAAATCCAGAGGACAGTGCAGCCCTGAAATAATCAGTCCCCCTTCCTCACCATTTTGAGGCTCCCGTGGGATATGTGTGCTCTGTTTCGGATGGGAAAATTATGCTATTGTGTAGACCCTGTGTGTTTTCTACTCCTTAAGTGTGGGGGGAATCATTACTCTGTCTGGTATAAACAATGCTGCTTCTGTTAAATGTTGCATTTTGCCTATACAGCTGCATCAACCTTGAGACCTCAGCCGTCCCTCTTATCGCCTGCTCAGAGATTGCAAAGACTCAGGAAGAGACCGTGAAAAAGCAAAGAAGACATGCTGCAAGAAGTGATGCGGCAATCTATTAAAGAGAATGAGAAAGCACAGAACTGGAGGGAGAGAGAAAGCAGGATCCGCCAGGAAAATGCAGCGCACCGGCGGCAAAGCACCGCGCACCGGCAGCAAAGCACTGATAGACTCATAAGCATCCTGGAGCACCAAGCAGACGCTATCCAGGAGCTGGTAGCCATGCAGAAAGAGGAGCAGTACCGCAAACGCAAACGCCACCCCCCCCACAGCCCTTGTCCCAAAACTCTTTCCGTTGTGCCCCACTGTCTTCTCCAACCCACTTTCCCCAACTTCCATGTTCTTCACGCCACCCACTGCCTCCAACACCAGTATCTTCACCACCCAGCCCTGAAAACCATGACCCTTACCCTCTGCACTCAACCCCCATCACCATGCAGTATAGCTGTCCTGAAGTGCAGCACTCACTGCACAGCACACCAGACAGGACATACGCGAATCTGTGATTGTACTGTTCCCCACTCCACCTCCTTGTTTCTTTTCAATAAATATTTTTTTTTCTTTTCAATAAATGGATTTTTTGGCTTTGAAAACATTCTTTATTATTGCATAAAGTAAAAGACTCCTTAGCCCAGGAAATAAACAGGCACTGCAAGTCTGCTTGTCTGCTTAGCAAACACTGATTCCTAAAGATTGGAACTACTGCACTTCACTCCCGTGCAGGGCACCAGATATCACTGCTGGTTTTCAGCCTCAAATTGCTCCCTCAAGGCATCCCTAATCCTTGCAGCCCCGCGCTGGGCCCCTGTAATAGCCCTGCTCTCTGGCTGTGCAAATTCAGCCTCCAGGTGTTGAACCTCAGAGATCCATGCCTGAGTGAAGCTTTCACCCTTCCCTTCACAAATATTATGGAGGGCACAGCACACGGATATAACCGCGGGGATGCTGTTTTCGGCCAAGTCCAGCTTCCCATACAGAGATCGCCAGCGGGCCTTTAAACGGCCAAAGGCACACTCCACAGTCATTCGGCACCGGCTCAGCCTGTAGTTGAACTGTTCCTTGCTGCTGTCAAGGCTCCCTGTGTAGGGTTTCATGAGCCACGGCATTAACGGGTAAGCAGGATCTCCAAGGATCACAATGGGCATTTCAACTTCCCCATCCGTGATCTTCCGCTCTGGGAAAAAAGTCCCGGCCTGCATCTTCCTGAACAGCCAAGTGTTCCGAAAGATGCGTGCGGCATGTACCTTTCCGGGCCAGCCTGTGTTAATGTCAATGAAACGCCCACGGTGATCCACAAGCGCCTGGAGAACCATAGAGAAATACCCCTTCCAATTAACGTACTCGGATCCTAGGTGGGGTGGTGCCAGAATAGGAATGTGCGTCCCATCTATTGCCCCTCCACAGTTAGGGAACCCCATTTGTGCAAAGCCATCCACTCTTTCCTGCACGTTACCCAAAGTCACGGTTCTTCTGAGTAGGATGCGATTAATGGCCTTGCAAACTTGCATCAACACGATTCCAACGGTTGACTTTCCCACTCCAAACCGGTAGCTGTCTGGAGTTGCCAGCTTCCAGATTGCAATAGCCACCCGCTTCTCCACTGGCAGGGCAGCTCTCAATCTCATGTTCTTGCGCCGCAGGGTGGGGGCAAGCTCCTCACACAGTCCCATGAAAGTGGCTTTTCTCATCCGAAAGTTCTGCAGCCACTGCTCGTCATCCCAGACTTCCATGACGATGTGATCCCACCACTCGGTGCTTGTTTCCCGAGCCCAAAAGTGGCGTTCCACGGTGCTGAGCATGTCCGTGAATGCCACAAGCAATTTCGTGTCGTATGCATTACGCAGCTCGATAGCATCGTCGGACTCCTCACTCTCACTGTTACTTTGGATCTTAAGGAATAGTTCGACAGCCAAACGTGACGTGCTGGCGAGACTCGTCAGCATACGCCTCAGCAGTTCGGACTCCATTTCCCGCAGACAGATCGTGCTGCACAGAAACCGTTGAAAGATGGTGCCAAAGGTGGACGGAAACAAAGGGATTTCTGGGATACGAAGCGATGCATCACGGGGCATTGGGACAGGACCCAGAATCCCCTGCACCCACGCCCCCTTCCCACAACCCATGGCGCCAGAATGGGAAAAGGTGCTCTGTGGGATAGCTGCCCATAATGCACTGCTCCCAATAGCGCTGCAATTGCCGCAAATGTGGCCATGACAGTGCGCTGGGCAGCTGTCAGTGTGGACAGACTGCAGCGCTTTCCCTACTCAGCTGCACGAAGTCAGGTTTAACTCACAGCGCTGTACATCTGCAAGTGTAGCCAAGGCCTAAGTAGAAATGAGAAATGCTGCAAGCCAGGGGGCAGGAAAGCAGACATTAACTGCTTAATGAATTGCCCCACTTAAGGGCAATTGGTGAAGCATTAGCCTTAGATCGATAAGAGTTAATAAGGAAGCAGGATATGCATATTGTGCCCTATGCAAATTTTACAATTTTGCTCTCTCTGTCCCTTTGTTTAGTTCACACCCTTTTATCTGTATAAATAAGACTGTTTGAATCTTGCATGGGGGCTCACATTATCTGAATGTATTAGCAGAGCGCTGTGCTAATAAAGCAGAGTGGTCTGACAAACTATGAGTCCTGAGTCTAACTTTGACATCAGTAATACGTACGTTACGGAGGAAGGCAACGGATGTTGACATAGCTCGAGTAGAATGAGTTCTGATGCCTTCGGGTGGTTGGGCATTCTGAATGAGGCAACAGGATCTGATGCAGTCAGAGATCCACTTGGAAAGGTGTTGCTTAGAGATAGCCGCACCCTTAGATCTCTCGGTAGTGGAGACAAATAGCTGAGGGGACTTACGAAATGGTTTAGTCCTGTCTAGATAAAAGGCAATTGCCAGTCTGACGTTGAGGGTATGTAGAGCCGCTTCGTGCAGAGTCTCATGAGGTTTGGGATAGAATGCAGGTAAGTATATTGGTTGGTTAAGGTGGAAGGTGGACACCACCTTAGGGAGAAATTTAGGGTGGGGTCGCAAGGTAACTTTATCTTTAGAGAAGGTTGTGTAGGGAGGGTAGGCCATCAGGGCGCTTATTTCCCCTACTCTCCTTGCTGATGTTATGGCAACCAAGAAAGCTATCTTCATAGACATGTGGAGAAGAGATGAGGTAGCTAAGGGCTCAAAGGGAGGTTTCATAAGACTGTGAAGAACTAGGTTGAGATTCCAGGCAGCTGCCGATGGATAAATCTCAGGGTAGAGATTTTGCAGGCCCGTGAGAAAGCATTTTATTGTAGGGTGGGCAAGGAATGAATATCCGTCCAGCAAATCATGGAAGGTGGTGTGGGCCACGAGGTGTACTCTGATGGAGCTGAGCGAGAGCCCATCCTGTTTTAGTTTCAAAAAGTAGTCTAGGAAGTTAGGGAGGGTAACGGTATGGGGTGTCAAGCATTTATGGGAGCACCACACGGAAAGCGTTTCCATTTTTGCAGGAAAGTCTTACGAGTGGAGTCTCTTCTACTATGGAGGAGGACATACTGGACTTGCTCAGAACAGGCTAGTTCGTGGGTCTGGAATCACGAAGGAACCACGCCATAAGGTGGAGTTTCTGGAGCTGTGGATGAAGAAACCGGCTGTTGTCCTGAGAAAGCAGATCTGATCTCTTGGGGAGAGTCCGTGGAGGATGGATGGACGGCTCTGAATTGAGTCCAGGTGAGCTCTGATGAACTCGATCCACTGTGTAGGTGTCAGGGTGGATTTTTGGAAGTTTATTTGCAGACCTAAGCTGTGAAAGAGGGAGATGGCGAAATGGGTAGCTCATAATGTCTCATCGTATGAGCTGCCTTTGATGAGGCAATCATCTAGGTAGGGGAAAAGTATGATCCTGTGTCTGCCGAGGTGGGCCACGACTAAGGATAGGGTCTTGGAGAATACTCTTGGTGCTGTGGAGAATCCGAAAGGGAGTACCCTGTATTGAAAACCCAGCATGAGTATTATTGTGTCCAGAGTGACCATCTTGAATTTATGTACACGTACAAATTTGTTCAGTTGGCGTAGGTCTAGTATAGGCCTCCATCCCCCGCTCTTCTTTTGGGTCAGAAAGTAGTGGGAGTAGAACCCTTTTCCTCGATGTTGTGTCGGCACAGGTTCCACTGCACCTAGCTGTAGAAGATGAGCCACTTCTACGCGAAGTAGGTGCTCGTGAGACGGGAAAGGGGGAAGGGTAGGAGGGTAGGATATAAAAGGGATGGAGTAACCGGACTGAACTATTTCCAGGACCCAATGGTCCTGTGTGATCTGCTGCCAGGCATGGTGGAAAACCTGGAGGCGGTGGCCAAATATGTGGTGGAGTCAAGGGGTGGTTGTGCAGACCCTCGACCAATGCTTCAAAATTGTTGTTTGTTTACCGATGTGTGGGAGGTAGCTGGTTGCGCCTGGTTTTGTCTGCGCCTAGGAAGTCTAGCGCGATTCCTGGCTATATCGTATGGTCTGGGCTGGGGCCAGTGATATTGTTGTGTGCGTGGCCTCTGATAAGGTTGATACTGTTGTCTCCTGGGAAGGGATGGGTAGATGCCCAGGGTTGCGCTAGAGTCTTTCATAGTGTGAAGGACGTCATTGGTATTTTTGGAAAAGAGTTTATCTTTATCAAAGGGGAGGTCCTCCACTTTGGTCTGCAGGTTTTTGGGGATACCGGCTGCAGACAGCCAGGAAGATCTGTGCATAACCACCGCAGTTGTGGTAGTGCGGGCTGCTGTGTCCGCCATGTCCAGAGATGCTTGTAGGGCCGTTCTGGAAACCAACTGGCCCTCGACAAGGACAGACTTAAAGTCTGCTCTCCTGTCCTTTGGGATATGGGAGGTAAAATCAAAGAGTTTATTGTAATTGTTGAAGCCGTAGCTTGCAAGAAGGGCCGAATAGTTTGCAATTCTGAATTGCAAAGTGGAGGAGGTATAGACCTTGCGGCCCAAGAGGTCAAAGCGTTTGAGGTCCCTGTCTTGCAGGATAGGCCGGTAGTGTGACTGTTTCGTCCTGTGTGTTGCTGCATCCACTACAAGAGAATTCAGTTGTGGATGGGAAAATAAGAAGTCTACGTCCTCAGCCTTTTGGCAAGTTGGTGGTAGATAGAGGCTGGGGTCTGCCACAGGGTGTCAGCTGGTTCTAGGAGTGCTTCATTTATGGGAAGCGCGATCTTTGAGGGTGAAGAGGGTTGGAGGATTTTGAGGAGTGTGTGTTGTGTCTCCTGGACCTCTTCTAAAGGGATGTCCTGGCTGAGTGCCACCCTCTTGAAAAGTTCTTGGAATTGTTTAAAGTCGTCCACATTCTGTGGAGGCGGAGGCATGAAGGCTCCGTCTGGAGCTGATGGAGAGTTAGGAGTTGGTGAATCAGGGTATGGTCCATAGCCCACCTCTTCAGGGGGGGCGGGGTTCAGGTGCTCTAGAAGTAGATGGAGCTGGGGATAGAGGCACAGAACAAGCTTGTGGTCTGGTGGAAGAATCATGAGGATGAGTGGCGGCAGGAGCTGGCCAAGGGTACCACTGAGGCCAAAGTATGGGAGAAGAGAAGTTAGGTCCCACCCACAGGGGGCGAAGTAGGGAAACTGAGGCTGGTGCTTGTGAGCCGTGACCGGAGATGCAAATGGTTCCGGTGTAGGAGGAGAGGCAGGTGGGGAGAACTCAGCCTGCTGCTGCATATCAGGCTCGCTGTCAGTGAAGGTGGACAGGTCAGGTGGGGAGAACAGCTGGTCAAAGAGTGAGCACTGTGCGTCAAGGAGGGAGAGTCAGGCTCAGGGGCCACTGAGGTGTTGTCCTGACTTAAGACTTGCTGCTGCTACTCCCTGGGCTGTGATCCTGCTGAGCGTGATCTGTGCTCAGAAGCCTGTATTGACTTCTGTTTTGCTTTCCCCTGTGCCGTGAGCTGTTTGTAGGCGTCCTGAGGGAGGTCCACTGCTGCTGCTGGAGTGGCAGGCAGGTTCGGTGCCGACGTTCTTGTTGGTACCAGGGCAGAACGCACTATCGGCACCGGGTCTATTTTTGTGCCAAGGGGACCGGTGCTGAGGAGACCTTCCCGGTACGGGAAATCAGGTCCCTGCCTCTGCGCTCCGTGGGAGCCGTGGCTGAGGTGCTGGGAGGGTTAGAGGTGCCTGCTTTCGGCGCTGTCAGCACTGAGGGTAAGGATCTCGCAGGAGACCCTTTACCCTTTTGAAAGTTTCTGGATGGAGACAGTTGGGCTTCCTGCCTCTTCGCATGAGAGGGTGAAGCCGTGCTCCCGATCTGTTCGGACCTGGCTGGGGAGCGTGAGGGAGAGGGTTTGCTATTGCCCATCTCCATAGGCGGCTGTAGGGATTTCTCCATCAGGAACATTTTCAGCCACAGGTCCCTGTCACGACGAGCCCTGGTTTTGAGGCTGGTACAATGGACACACTTGGCAAGGATGTGTGTCTTGCTGAGGCACTTCACACAGCATGAGTGTCCGTCGGACTGTGGTATAGACTCTTGACAGGAAGCACATTTCTTACATCCTGAAGACCCTGGCATTATTGCACTAGGAATGCCAGGGGAGAGTGTCTCAACGGGAGACGAACTTGAGGAAAAAGGTTTTTTTTTTTAAAACTAGGTAACTACATCTCTACCTCGATATAACACTACCTGATATAACACGAATTCGGATATAACGCGGTAAAGCAGTGCTCCGGGGGGCAGGGCTGCGCACTCCGGTGGATCAAAGCAAGTTCAATATAACGCGGTTTCACCTATAACGCAGTAAGATTTTTTTGGCTCCCGAAAACAGCGTTATATCGAGGTAGAGGTGTATTCTAAAGGAAGGGAAATAACTGGGATGTTTCTAACTATTTCTGTCTTTGTACTTGTTTCCTTCAGAGACCAGGGAAAAGGTTAGCACTGCCTCGAGTCCCGTCTTCAGCCAAGGACGGTTGAGAAGGAACTGAGGGGGGGGTGCAGGATGCGTGCGCTCAGGCAGACTCTAACGAGATTGCGAGACAGCAGCTGCGCGTGTGCGTCCTGACCAGGCACTGCTACTGAAGATCTCCGATCAACGGGGCCAGGATGCACCGTCACCTGGAGTGGAGCACCCACAGGGATAGCACTCAAAGAAGAACAACAGAATACTGACCCTGGACTTCAGAAAAGCAGACTTTTGACTCCCTCGGGGAACGGATGGGCAGGATCCCCTGGGAAGCTAATATGAGGGGGAAAGGAGTCCAGGAGAGCTGGAAAATAAATAATAATAATTAATGGAGATATCCTATCTCCTAGAACTGGAAGGGACCTTGAAAGGTCATTGAGTCCAGCCCCCTGCCTTCACTAGCAGGACCAAGTACTGATTTTGCCCCAGATCCCTAAGTGGCCCCCTCAAGGATTGAACTCACAACCCTGCAGGCCAATGCTCAAACCACTGAGCTATCCCTCCCCCCGAAAGAAAATGAGGTGTCCGGTGGCACCTTAAAGACTAACAGATTTATTTGGACATAAGCTTTTGTGGGTAAAAAAAACACTTCTTCAGGAGAGCTGGCTGTATTTTAAAGAAGCCTTATTGAGGGCGCAGGAACAAACCATACCGATGTGCAGAAAGAATAGCAAATATGGCAGGCGACCAGCTTGGCTTAACAGAGAAATCTTCGGTGAGCTTAAACACAAAAAGGAAGTTTACAAAAAGTGGAAACTTGGATAGATCACTAGGGAGGAGTATAAAAATATTGCTCAAGCATGCAGGGGTGTAATCAGGAAGGCCAAAACACAACTGGAGTTGCAGCTAGCTAGGGATGTGAAGGATAACAAGAAGGGTTTCTACAGGTATGTTAGCAACAAGGTGGTCAGGGACAGTGTGGGACCCTTACTGAATGGGGGAGGCAACCTAGTGACAGATGATGGGGAAAAAGCTGAAGTACTCAATGCTCTTTTTGCCTTGGTTTTCACAGACAAGGTCAGCTCCCACACTGCTGCATTGGGCAGCACAGTATGGGGAGGTGAGCCGCTCTCAGTGGTGAAAACAGGTTAAGGACTATTTTAAAAAGCTGGATATGCACAAGTCCATGGGGCCAGTTGCAATCCATCCAAGGATGCTGAGGGAGTTGGCTGATGTGATTGCAGAGCCATTGGCCATAATCTTTGAAAACTCGTGGTGATTGGGGGAAGTACCGGACAATTGGAAAAGGGCAAATATAGTGTTCATCTTTAAAAAAGGGAAGAAGGAGAATCTGGGGAACTACAGACTGGTCAGCCTCACCTCAGTCCCTGGAAAAATCATGGAGCAAGTCCTCAAGGAATCCATTTTGAAACACTTGGAGGAGAGGAAAGTGATCAGGAACAGTCAACATGGATTCACCAAGGGCAAGTCATGCCTGATCAACCTGATTGCCTTCTATGATGAGATAACTGGCTCTGTGGATATGGGGAAAGCGGTGGAAGCGATATACCTTGACTTTAGCAAAGCTTTTGATACAGTCTCCCACAAAAAGAACAGGAGTACTTGTGGCACCTTAGAGACTAACAAATTTATTAGAGCATAAGCTTTTGTGGGCTACAACCCACTTCTTCGGATGCATCCGAA
>NW_020664417.1:87851907-87881441 GCF_002925995.2 Terrapene triunguis | reverse complement strand
GCGGGAAGTGGCGCCACTTCCCGCAGCTCCCATTGGCTGGGAACGGCAAACCGCTGCCACTGGGAGCTGAGGGGCTCCGTGCCTGTGAACGTTCCAGGTAAACAAAACGTCCCAACTGGCCAGCAGCTTACCCTGATGGGCCGGGAGCCAAAGTTTTCCAACCCCTGAAATATAGTGTCGGCTTATGAAAGGGTCATACAGTCTTTGCTATTTTTACCTATCCATTTTGGGGGGTCTGCTTATAAACGAACAGGCTAATGAACGAGTATATATGGTACAATTAGTATGTATTAACTGATTAAAACTGATTAATTTTTTTTTAGTTAATCATGTGAATTAACTGCGATTAACTGACTGGCCTATCAACTACAATTGGTTAATAACATAGTAAAAGCCTCCTGATTGATTAATAATTAATATCACACGTTTTAATACCATGTGCTGCAAAGAGCCACTCAAATGGAGGCTCCTGAGCTGCAAGTATCGCTGATTTATACCATTCTGAACATAAGATAGATCGAATAGCTTCTGCCAATTTTTGTTGTGCTAGAACAGTGCTTCAGATATGAAATAATGGTGACAGTGGGGCTTGTTTAATCTATTGACTAGAATGGGCTTTAGGTTCTGACAGGCAGAGCCTTCAAGCCCTTAGTAGTAGCTTCTTGGGTTTACGAAGATATAGCACTCAAATTTGGCAAAAGATAACTTCTGTTCCAAGTCCTTCAGGCTATCCTTGGTGACAATACACGTGGAAGCCACAGACTTGCTAAATATGGAGAGCCAGGTGAGCCTTACATATTCTGACTGAAGGTGGACTGAAGGTGAACTGAATTGGAACTTAGCTAAAACCAGAAAAGTGTTTATATGGTGTGAACATTTAATACTGCTTTAATCACTTTGAAAAGCTGTAGATGAATAAATTAAAATGTTCAGTAGATGAGTCAGATGATAGCATAGTCATATTTTCTGAAGGAACTGTAATATATTAGAAGAAAAATTGCTTGATCGATACATACATTGCTTGCAAGTCACTTCCTTCTTCAGCAGGAGGGTCCCAAGAATGCAAAGCAACCTTCCACAGTCTGATCTGCTGGTCCCAGGACCTACGGCTATACTTCTTAAATTTATTTGGAGTTCTAGGATGGACCCCTGGTACTCGATGACACCTATGTATTCAGAAAATTGTCATGAAAATTCCACTATAGCTTTTCAAATCATCTTTGAAGTGACTGAATTTGTCTAACACTGGAAGTCTATTAAATCCCATTCTCAGAATACTTTGGGTTGGTTTTAAACCCAGGCAGGTATTTAAGACAGTTAAGCTGCTTGATTATTGTGCTGCTCAGGTTTCTCCCTCCTCCACCCCAGGAAGTTTGGTCTTTAAACAAATTTAATAAGTAACCAAATGTGAAGAACCAGACATGCACAATGGTTACATATTTATAATACACTAATGAAACTTACCTTGGAACTTCTTTAATGTATCTGTCATATGCAATTGTGTTTTTTCCATAATTTATTTGTTTTTGCCTTCTCATCAGAACCACTTCATCTGTCTCAAGTTCTACTGTTACAGTGGATTCCTTTGAATCAGAACTAAAGAAAAAATATAGAGATTTGAATTGCATTATATTCTTGTGAGCACCAGAACACACAAGCCCCCACAGCTACAGCAATCCTTAGACCTGCTGCACTAATTAGGTTTATTTCTGAAATGGCTGTTCAGGATTTTGTTGAATTAGCATGTTACAAGGTGAACTTGTTAAAACAAATTACTTCAAGTTGATAATTTACAACAAGGAAATCATGGACATACAAGGAGTTTAAAAGTAACTATTGCAGGTTATTTTTCCATTGACCTCCAGAGATAAATTTACACTTACCTTCCAGAAGAGGACTTCCTTTCTCTTGCAAATTCATTTATCAAGAGCTTTCTTTTGTATCTAGAAAAGACAGTTTATTCAGTATAAATACTTGTTTAAAATATAAGAAAAATGTATGTTACTTTCATAAATTGTTTCCACTGCGTAAGTAACGTAACTTCTGTTGATATTCATCTTCACTGCAACATTGGCTGGCTGGTCTTGCCCACATGCTCAGGGTCTAACTGATCACCATATTTGGGGTTGGGAAAGGAATTTTCACCAGGTCAGATAGGCAAAAAACCTGAGAGTCCCTGCCATTCTCTGCAGCATGGGGCACGGGTCATTTGCAGGTTTAAAGTAGTTTAAAGGGTGGATCTCTGTAACTTGAAGTCTTTAAATCATAATTTGAGGATTTCAGTAACTCAACCAGAGGTTAGGGGTCTAATTCAGGAGTGGGTGGGTGATGTTCTGTGGCCTTCAATGCGCAGGAGGTCAGACTAGATGATGATGGGTTACTTCTGACCTTAATCATCTGTGAAGTTCAAAATCATAGGTGCACAGTAAGCATTTTTCCATCATGGAAATGGGTCCTTCATCTCTCTTTTGGAATCGGAAGATTCATCTTTCAAAACTCCACCTCAAGTCTTATCACAGTAATTACCATGCAAACAGATGAGTAGTGGATGGGATGACATTCAAAGAGAGTCAATCTCACAGCAAGACAATCCTGAATCTGCTAGACTGTTGGCAGTTCAGTGATGTTGGTCACCTCCTTCCAAAGGACTACATTACATCACTTTTACAGTATTTTTAAGTCTAAGCTGGCCTGGGAACAGAAATCAGAACTTGTCCCTACATATGACAGCCATAAGTGATATTTAGTTATTGTACTGCTAGAATATTGAAGGTAAAAAAGCAGCTATGACTCTACAAGAACACCAATCATCTATAACCTATGGTACCTTGCAATTTCTTTATTAACATTGGTCCTCATTTCATCTTCTTCAACTACAGATCCCCAGTCTGAACATCTTGAAAAGGGCCCAGGACCTTCTGGTGTTGTAAAACTGAAAAACAAAATCTCTGCATGAAAACTGGAATGTTATCCTAATTACCCCACCTAATTAATCTCTAATTTGATAGCTATTTAAAGTATTTTCAATAGACCTGCTTACTTAATGTATTCCTTATGTGTATCCAATCGTATCTACATGCACTAATAAAAAAGTTTACAAAGTTTCAGACTAGTTACCATTGCAGAGCTTGTATAGCTTGTGACGCTGGTGACCAGGTTATGCTAGAGCGTATTCAGGTCAATTCACTTGTGTACATCGAAGTAATGGTTAGATATATAAGCATGTATTCAGATTTTTAAACTTCATGAAAACTAGTGGAATGTTACTGGTACTGTTTTCATTTATCTATTCCTGTCATAATATAGTAGCAAACATTTACATAGTAAATACCCTGATCACAAGATTTTCTTGATGGGTAATTTTAGTTAAATGCTAATGAAGGACTTAAGGACTTTAACAGAAAATGCTTATTTCAAAGTGAGTGGCCATTATGCATATGGTGGGAGGTCAAAAGTCTATGTGCATTCCTCACACATTGTCTAAAAGGGAAAAGCCCACATGGGTAGAAACAATCAGCTTGCTTTTGTGTAAAGGAGCTATAAATATGGATTCAAGAAATGATCCATCATCTCTGGACTGTTTGGATTCTAACAGGGCAGAATAACTGAACCAGAAGAGGGAGATCCCCAGAATTAATCTGGGTAGCCCTGAAAGGCTTTTGGGAAACTGGAAGTTTATTACATCACTGTCACCATTAGAGTTACAAACTGTGATTTACCTGTTATTATATTTTACCTGCTTTAACCTCTCAATAACTCTTTCTTCTTAGCTAATAAACCTATAGTTAGTTTACTATAGAACTGGCTGCCAGCATCGTCTTTGGTGTGAGATCTGAAGTATCAACAGATCTCGTGTAAGTGGGCTCTTGGGACTGGGAGAAACCTGATCTGGTGTGATTTTTGGTTTTGGTAACCTTTTATCACAATGTTCAGTTTGTCTGGGTGGCAAGATAGACTGGAGAGGCTAAGACTGTGACTCCATGGTAAGACTGGTACAGTGATCCAGGTGTCCGCCCTGAGGTAGGCACTCGCTATTGAGAGTCACTCCAGACAGTATAACACAGCTATAGGAGAATGATTTGTATTCCGTTATGCTTTTTGCATCAACAAATTGCAGAGCTGATAACAGGGCCATGCAAGTGTAATTTAAGGCAATGGGGATGCACAGGTGAGAGAATCTGTCCTGCCAACAACAGACAAGCCACAAACAAAGCTTGACTTTCAGCTGCTAAATTGAGTTTGCAGGATCACATGATGAGAAACGTCTTCCTCGTAAATGGAGCACATTCTGAAGCCTTGAAATGGAAGTGGGACACGAACACTGAACTCAATGACAATTCACTTTTCAAAGTACCACCACCATTTCAGTAGTATAGCTTCTCATTTATAATGCTGACCTCTGCAGTTAAACAAAAACTATAGATTGTAAGGTAGCAAAGGGAAAAAATAGCATGCTTTATAAATGCCACAACAACAGGGGTGGGCAAGCTTTTGGACCCGAGGGCCACATCTGGGTATGGAAATTGTATGGTGGGCCATGAATGCTCATGAAATTGGGGGTTGGGGTGCAGGAGGGGGGGTGCGGGTTCTGGGGATGAGGGTGCAGGAGGGAGCTCTGGCTGGTACCAAGGGGTTCGGAGGGCAGGAGGGGGATCAGGGTTGGGGCGCAGGAGGGGGCCTGGGGTGCAGGCTCTGGGCAGTGGTTACCTCAAACAGCTCCCGGAAGCAGTGGCATGTCCTCCCTCCAGCTCCTATGCAGAGGCATGGCCAGGTGGCTATCCACACTGCCCCGTCTGCAGGCACTGCCCCGTCTGCATGCACTGCCCCTGCAGCTCCCAATGACCATGGTTGCCGGCCAATGGTAGCTGCAGGGACAGTGTGCAGAGCCCCCTAGCTGCCCCTATGTGTAGGAGGCGGAGTGGGGACATGCCACTGCTTCCTGGAGCTGCGTGGAGCGCTTGCATGCGCGGAGTGGGGCAAGCCCCTGACCCAGACCCCGCTCCCCTGCTGGAGGGGGGCAAACCCCGGACCCCGCTCCCCGGTTGGAGCTCGAGGGCTGAATTAAAATGTCTGAAGGGCTGGATGCAGCCCCTGGGCCATAGTTTGGCCACCTCTGCACTACAAGCAGCAGAGCTGACATTTTGCCTAACCTCTGTTAAGCATATTTCTGGATTTGTTTTTCAGTTACTGCAACTAGGAGGCTGAATAGTCTATCTTTCCTCTAATATGGTGTCCAACATTGTGCACAAGACTCCGGGAGTGGGCTATGGTAAAAATCAGAGATGGGAAAAGTCCTTTTGGGCAATCTAGTTCATCACTCTGCTGATGCAAGACTACTTCTTAAGAGCACTAGTTCTCACTGTGGCCCCAGGGAGTGGGGGGTGTCACCATTTTTTTTTTTTTTAAATTCACAGTAGGTCCAGGTTTAGTTAAGGAGGAGAAGAGACTGGGATCCACCTCCCGACCCTGATAACCCCACTGGGGTAGGGGACCCTCACACACCTGCTTGTGTCCCAAGCAATAGTGGCCACTACGCTGGCTATGGTGGGGTGTGTGGACCCACTCAATTCCTCACCAGGCCGCACTGTGGTGTCTCCCTTGGACCTGCGTGGGTCACTGTGGGGTGGGCTAGGTCAGGACTCTTAATGACCACCTTGTCAGTGCCACCACTCCCCCTCCATCCCTGCCAGCCAGCAAGCTGCAGCAGCCTGGATGTTGGCCACTGGTGAAAGACCACCTAGAATAGGACTAGTTTGCCACCTCCCTGACAGGGGACACCTCAGGTGAGAGGGCGGGAAGGGGTGGAGCGGGGGCAGAGCCAGGGGTTGAGCAGTGAGCACCCCCTGGCACGTTGGAAAGTTGGCGCCTGTAGCTCCAGCCCCAGAGTCCGTGCCTATAAGGAGCCACATATGGCTCCGGAGCCACAGGTTGGCCACCCTTGGTCTAACCTGCTCTTAAAAATCTCCAACGATAGAGATTCCACAACCTCCCTAGGCAATTTATTCCAGTGCTTAACCATCCTGGCAATTAGGAAGTTTTTTCTAATGTCCAACCTTAACTGCCCTTTTTGCAATTTAAGCCCAATGCTTCTTGTCCTATCCTCAGAGGTTAAGGAGAACAATTTTCCTCCCTCCACAAGAGCATTTTTTAATTGACTGTGCTGATTCAACTACAAAGATTACAAAAAAATAAAGAAAGGACGACGTAATTTAACTGTCACAGAAAGACAATATCAGCAAGGTGCATTTTCCCCACCTTTGTTTACTTAACACTTGCTTTTTCATGTAACCAAGCTCTAGAGCTGCCGCAGAACTCACAGAACTACATCACAATATAAAACTTTGGATCTATGGCATTTCAGTATGTTGTCCTGTGCCCTGTCCAGACCAATCTTAAATATTTGAATCAATAAAGCCACCATCTCCCTTTTGACTATTGTAAAACCTAACATCTCTCACCATGAGAACATGTTTTCCAATATTCAGCTCAAATTTACCTTTTCTAATTTTATCCCAATGTTCCTACTTACCAGACCTATTTTGCTGCTCAACTGACATTTCCCATCCTGGTGGATCAGGGAAAAAAGTAGCAGCACGAACAGAGAACAATGTATGACCTCAAGTTGATCCCCTGCACGTATTCTTCCAAAGCTAAAAGTAGCTCCTTGGAAAGCCATCCACACTGCTTCCCTGCTCCTGCAGTAGCCCTAAAGCATCCAGTCCTGGGAACGGCTCCCATGAGCATTAACTCATGTCACTCCCCCAAGTCCCTTTTCTCTGCTCACTCATGTCAACCGTAAGGTCACATGATGCCCAGACTCACAAAGCTAAATTATCTGCAAGCTGAGCAGATTCAGGCCTTCCAGCGAGCAGGGGTGCCATTAACAAAAAACAACAGGGCAGAAAAGGACAACCCGGCTATTTATTCATCACAGGAAGTAGCTTCAAGATAAAAAGGTAAGAAGTCACTAAGCAATATTTTTCACTCCTTGGTTTTTACACCCTACTGGTACTTTAATCCCTGTCTCTCTCCCACCCCCAAGGTTACTAGATAGTGATATAATAATATATGGAGATATGCCTATCTCATAGAACTGGAAGGGACCTTGAAAGGTCAACAAGTCGAGTCCCCTGCCTTCACTAGCAGGACCAATTACTGTCCCTGATAGTCCCCCCCCGGATCCCTAAATGGCCCCCTCAAGGATTAAACTCACAACCCTGGGTTTAGCAGGCCAATGCTCAAACCACTGAGCTATCCCTCCCCCCTATATATCACAGGAGGGTTGGAAAGTGAAAATATACTGGTCAGTTTCACGGTTTCTAGTGCACAAGAAACCCAGGCCTGTTTCAGCTGCACACACTATGGACAAATCCTTTATTAAACATACCTATCCAACCTGTTGTCAGAAGGTCCATACTTGTTCTCATCATCAAAAACGGACGAATCTGAATCATTCTGTTTTCTGCGTTTCCCATCTGCTCCACGTTTCCTTCCTTGAGACCAACGAGCTGGGTGTTGTGGGCTGCTGGGAAATAGGTCAGTCTTTAAAAAATGAAACTTACATGCTGGCTTTGTAACCTTTTACAGCCACAATGCAACAACAATTGCAATAAGAAGCATACAGACACCACTTTTACCTTGAAAGCAACACCCAGCAGTTCCCTTTTTGTCCCTGAAAGGCTTTTCAACTCGAATCTGCACAGAAAATGCGGTCTTCCTGGAAGGGATCTAAAAACCTGGGTGTTCTCTCTTTCCAGTCTGCATCCCCCCCCTTTTCCCGTACTGGGAGCCCATGGCAAGACCATGTGTTTCTTCGCCCCCTGCGGGACCCTTACTTCACCTCAAGCAAGCCCCAGGATACTCGCCCTGCCTCCGGGTGGTGCTTCTCTTCAGGAGACGTGGTGCCCCCCAGGCCCGCTTTCACCAGCCTGGGGAAGTGCCCCGGTCCTGTGCGCCCTCGGCCGCCAGGGCTTGGGGGAGGATTCACACCAGGCCCCGTCTGCAGGGCCGCGGCTGGGGGGGCAAGTGGGGCAATTTGCCCCAGGCCCTGCAGGGGCCCCCACAAGAATATAGTATTCTATAGTATTGCAACTTTTTTTTATGGAAGGGGCCCCCGAAATTGCTTTGCCCCAGGCCCCCTGACTCCTCTGGGCGGCCCTGCCCGTCTGTGGACGAGCCCAGGGACTGCCCCGGAAAACAGAGGCGGCGGGCGAGCTCAGGGTCACCCGGCCACACTGCCCCAGGGCGGGAAGCTTCCCTGCCGCTCTGAGGAAAGACGGCTCCCTCCCCCCACCGCGACGCTGCTGCCGCCGCCCCAGCACCCCGGGGGCGGCGGCCGGACCGGAGACACCTGTCCCCGCCACCGCCCACCTGCTCGCGCTGCCGCAGCCGCCGCTATGGGGGCTCCTCTGGCGGAAGGACATGGCGCGCGGGAGGCTCGGGCCCGCGGCTGGGTGGGAGCGGAGGGAGGCAGCGCTGGTGCTACAGCCGGTGTGTGGTGATGCGCCCGGGGTCTATGTCGCAGCCTCCTCAAGTCGCCCCGCTCGCGCCTCCCGCCGGCACAGACTGACCGGGAAGCTGCGCTCCCGCGCGACGCACGCGCCCCGCCCGCCTCGTAGTACAACGCATGCGCGGGCGGCCAGGGCCCGACCATCGAGAAGAGGGGTGTGAGCTTGTGAGGAGAAAGAACCTGCTGTCTCAAGCCGGGAGAGCCACCCACCCACCCCTTCAGCCCGGGAAGTGATCCATCCCTATCAGCGCCTGAGGGGAAAATGGAGGTTCGGAATGGGCACATGGCCTCGTACTGGGGGGCATGTTTCTCTCCCCCCCATGAGTGCCCCCGTGGGCTCGTCCTAGAGCTGGCGCCGCGCGCCCTCTCCCTTCTTCCCCTCCGAAGGGCTCCGCCCCTAGGGGCGTGTTGGCGGGAGAATCTGAACCCGGCAGCGGGGAAGGGGTTGTATTGTTGCAGTCCATGGCTTGGCGGCTGTATATCACACGCCCTGGATCAGAGTATATTGCGTCACGGGGCGGCGTGGGGCAGCGGTATGGGCTCATGCTACAGCGTGTCCTTGCACCCTGAGCGCTCTTCCTGCCATCCCTCTCCA
Organism: Terrapene triunguis; assembly: GCF_002925995.2. NCBI lineage: Eukaryota > Metazoa > Chordata > Testudines > Emydidae > Terrapene > Terrapene triunguis. The sequence continues at coordinate 87,872,337 of NW_020664417.1, read as the reverse complement.
CCCTCTGACAAACAGAGGCTAGGGACACCATTCCTTACCCATCCTAGCTAATAACCGTTAATGGACTTAACCTCCATGAATTTATCCAGTTCTCTTTTAAACCCTGTTCTAGTCCTAGTCTTCACAACCTCCTCAGGCAAGGAGTTCCACAAGTTGACTGTGCACTGTGTGAAGAAGAACTTCCTTTTGTTTTAAACCTGTTGCCCATTAATTTCATTTGGTGGCCCCTAGTTCTTATATTATGGGAACAAGTAAATAACTTTTCCTTATTCACTTTCTCCACATCACTCATGATTTTATATACCTCTATCATATCCCCCTTAGTCTTCTCTTTTCCAAGCTGAAAAGTCCTAGCCTCTTTAATCTCTCCTCATATGGTACCCGTTCCAAACCCCTAATCATTTTAGTTGCCCTTCTCTGAACCTTTTCTAATGCCAGTATATCTTTTTTGAGATGAGGAGACCACATCTGTACGCAGTATTCAAGATGGGGCGTATCATGGATTTATATAAGGGCAATAAGATATTCTCCGTCTTATTCTCCATCCCCTTTTTAATGATTCTAACATCCTGTTTGCTTTTTTGGCTGCCGCTGAGTGAATGTCTTCAGAGAACTATCCAGGATGACTCCAAGATCTTTTTCCTGATTAGTTGTAGCTAAATTAGCCCTCATCATATTGTATGTATAGTTGGGGTTGTTTTTCCCAATGTGCTTTACTTTACATTTATCCACATTAAATGTCATTTGCCATTCTGTTGCACTGTCACTTAGTTTTGTGAGATCTTTTGAAGTTCTTCACAGTCTGCTTTGGTCTTAACCTATCTTGAGGAGTTTAGTATCATCTGCAAACTTTGCCACCTCACTTTTTACCCCTTTCTCCAGATCATTTATGAATAAGTTGAATAGGATTGGTCCTAGGGCTGACCCTTGGGGAACACCACTAGTTACCCCTCTCCATTCTGAAAATTTACTATTTATTCCTACCCTTTGTTCCCTGTCTTTTAGCCAGTTGTATAACAGATACCATGTTGTGTTTTTGGCCTTTTTACTACTGAGAAAGTTAGGAGCTGGAATTTACCTTTTTTATAGTTCCATCAGTGGTAAAAATAGCAGTGGTTTTAGGGGAAGGAGATTCTCTCTCAAAGAGCAAGAGAGCAAATATCTTTATTTTAAAAGATATTAGGTTAGACTTTTGGAATCTGGGCAGGAAAGGAGAGGTCTTCTGCAAACTTGGTCTGCAGGAAGTGATAGTGTGGGGAATGGAAAGGGATGGTATTTCTTTCCTCATTTCCAAAGTCTTAACCACCTCCCATGTCCCTAAGCCCCCTCCCATACCTGCCCTGTCTCCCAAAGGCCAACACAGTAAATCTGTTTTTAAATAGCCCATATTTCACCTTGCCTCTATCACCATGGGTCTCCCTAAAACATATTTTATAACCCTCCCAGTTCTGCACTGGCCTATCACTTTCCCACCACCAATCTGGTGTTTTTCTAAGGGACCATGTAATAGCCTTGTTCAGCAGTCACAAGAGCTCTTCCCCACAACTGTCATGGAACCTGGTGGGTTCAACAGCATTCTACTTCTTCCTCTGCTTAAACAGGTCTCACCTACAACATCCTGTCTGCTGTCTGAATAGCAAGGTGAGGAGAATTACCCTCTGGTGTACTCTGAGATACATGCAGTATTTTCTTCTGCTTCTGTAGTGTTGGGAGTGGCCTACCTGGTGCTGTAATTGTGGTTAAAGATGGGCAACTACTAAAGCTGGATTTCCACCCTGGCCTATCAGTGGATAGCTCCTGAGAGCGCTGTCTAGTTAATACAACAAGGAGTCTTTGTGGCACTTTAGAGACTAACAAATTTATTTGGGCATAAGCTTTCGTGGGCTAAACCCCACTTCATCAGATGCATGAAGTGAAAAATACAGTCAGCAGTATATATATACAGCACATGAAAAGATGGGAGTTGCCTTACCAAGTGGGGGGTTGTGCTAACGAGGCCAATTCAATTAAGGTGGGCGCCAGCCATTTCCAACAGTTGACAAGAAGGTGTGAGTATCAACAGAGGGAAAATTACTTTTTGTAGTGACCCATCCACTCCCAGTCTTTATTCAGGCCTAAGTTGATGGTGTCCAGTTTGCAAAGTAATTCCAGTTCTGCAGTTTCTCATTGAAGTCTGTTTCTCAAGTTTTTTTGTTGAAGAATTGCCACTTTTAAGGCTGTTATTGAGTGTCCAGGGAGATTGAAGTGCTCTCCTACAGTTTTTTGAATGTTACAATTCTTGATGTCTGATTTGTGTCCATTTATTCTTTTGCGTAGAGACTGGTTTGGCCAAAGTACATGGCAGAGAGGCATTGCTGGCACATGATGGCATCACATTGGTAGATGTGTAGGTGAACGAGGCCCTGATGGTGTAGTTAATGTGGTTAGGTGCTACGATGGTGTCCCTTGAATAGATACGCGGACAGAGTTGGCAATGGGGTTTGTTGCAGGGATTGGTTCCTGGGTTAGTGTTTTTGTTGTGTGGTGTGTAGTTGCTGGTGAGTATTTGCTTCAGGTTTCGGGGCTGTCTGTAAGCGAAGACTGGCCTGTCTTGCAAGGTCTGTGAGGGTGAAGGATCGTTCTTCAGGATAGGTCTAGTTAGGACACATGGCCTCCTACTATCCTAACCTATTACAACCTTGATGATGCACTACAGCCCACAACCTATTACAACACTACCCAATTTAATGGCCTCTGCTTGTCTCCCCTCCCTGGTTATTCAAATCATTTCTTGAGATATACATCTAGATATTTCATTCCTTATTTCCCCTTCTTCTCTCCCCACTCCACCGTTCAGGTTATGGCGGGAAGATTTTATCAAAGGAGGACATTGTGCAGCACATGCTGAAGGCTGTCAGGCTCAGGATTAGTCTAATCCAGGAGGTACACCAGGATAACAATGCTCTTTGGGCATCTTAAATTCCCTTTATGCTGATTTACCATATATACTCGATCATAAGCCGGTTCGTTTATAAACCAACCCCCCCAAGATGGATAAGTAAAAATGGAAAATTTTTATAACCCGTTCATAAGCCGACCCTATAATTCAGGGGTCAGCAAACTTTGGCTCCCGGGCCATCAGGATAAGCCGCTGGTGGTCCAAGATGGTTTGTTTACCTCGAGCGTCCGCAGGCACAGAGGTAAACCTAAGTAAACAAAGTGTCCTGGCGCGTCAGCTGCTTACCCTGACGGGCCAGGACAACAACTGGTGGGGAAATTTTGGGGGGGGGAGAAGCTGGGAGTCAGGGCAGTAACCCCTGTGACAACCCCCCACGTGACCCTAGCCCGGGATCCCCACACTCTCCCCATCCCATCTCTTCCCAGATAAGGTGGGGAGGGCCAGGGGAAAATGTCTCTGACCTGGCTGGAGCTGCTCCGGCAGGGTGGGCAGCGCGGCCGCAGCCTGCTCCGGTGGGCCAGACCAGGCGGCGCGGCCGCAGCATGTTCCAGCGGGCTGGGCCGAGTGGCATGGCTGCAGCTGGCCAACCCCGGAGCTGCAGCTGCTTTGGAGGCTGGGGGGAGAGCAGCATGGCCAGAAGTGGAGAGATTCTGGACCCGCCACTTCCCTTCTGTCTCTGCTGGCTGTGCTGCCTCTCCTTGGTCCCTCTGTTGCGGGGGATGGGCTGTGTCCCACCTCTCCCTCTCTATACCTGTTCATAAGCCGACCCCCGTCTCTGGTGCTTCCCTTTTTTACTAAAAAAATTCGGCTTATGAACGAGTATATACGGTATCTTGAGCTAAGAATCTGGCCCATTATGTATGATTCAGTCTGACTTCCACATGTACCGTATTTAGCTGGTAAATATTAGTTGAAATTGAAAACCAGAAGCCTTACTCAAAATTAAATTCATTTTTAATTCAGCTCTTCAAACAGTGTTTAAACCAAGCTACTTACATTCATTAAAACCGCTTCCTTAGAGGCTAATCAAGTAAACTATAAAATTTTAAAAGTAGATAAAGTACTTAACTAAAATAACTGCACTAAATCTTTGGGAGAAAGTGTACTGTGTGAAAAGTATTTCCATAAACTAAACTGACATTCAACATGAACTCCGGAAATATCTCAAAATCAAATTCTCATCCATCCTGAGAAGTGGCACAGAGAAGAATCGCATGGAAAGTCATGAAACATCCTCAGATTTAACCTGAGGATGTACACAGTTGCAGTATACAGAGATTTAATACATTGAAAATACTCTAATCTGAAGTGACTGGGTTACAGATCTCTGCCTTTGGACCATATATTTTTGTCTCAAGTTAAACAGAACCTCATGATTACAATTTCATTCATAACACAGAATTGGTATAAGACAAAAAAATCATACGTGGCTGGACAAAATGCCGTTTCTAGCACAGCACATTATGCTTGACAACAATGAATGGACACCCTTCTGCCGTTAGTGGAAATATAAATTCCACAAGTCTCTAGACATTAAATATTCACACTATGGCAGTGGCACAAACTAGTGTAACTAATGCCTGAATTTTCAGAAATGCATGCCCAACGCTACTGTGCATGGAAATGGGGGATTTGTACTCAAATATACAGTACTGATATTGTGTATGCACAAGGGAATGTAGACGTGCACACACACTTTTAGGATTTCCACCTTAAATCCGTTTCCAGGAAATGATTATTCTATAAATAAATATTTTATTTTACAAAATGAGTTTGGCTATTTTTAAAGATGAACAGTAAAAAAAACTGTTCTAAATATTGCTTTTATGCTTAGGCATGTTAACAGGACAGGGTGGATGGAAAATACTTTTAAAGCGATTCTTCAGTGCAAGTTATTACTTTCCGTGGAAATGAGAAAAAGGACCTTATTTCTCCTTATACTCTTCAGGCCATTGACCTGATGAAGCCACAAAAATGGATGTCCATTTCTACACTATATTCCCTTAGTCGCCATTAAAGTATGCAAGTCAATTAAAAAGTTAGGGGGGGTTGTGTAGTAAGAGGTCATTGGCCCATTTCTCATTTTCTACTAGCTCTAAAGGTAAAGCTCATTGGGGTTTGAAAACCGTTGGTTCTCTAGTCTAACATATCCAATAAGATGCTTGCAGAACTTAGAGGCATGTTGGACTCATTCAAACAATCTAAACGTCAGAAGTTGTTTATTTTAAAGAATGTATGTCAATTAGTATTCATGACATTACAAAAACTATTTTATTTGGTAAATATTAGTGAGTCTTCTAAGACTGGGGTTCACACAACAAATTTTTTTGATGGCCTCAGAGTGTGGCCACCAACTCTTGCCGGTGGCCAGTCTGACAAATTTTCCTAAAATACTTAATTAACTTTAGGAAAAACAAATAAGCACATATGCATGTCCAAATCATTGTAATTTATTTATGGAGGCTCCCTCCCCCCCGCCCCCGCCGACTCAATAATAAAAATAATGTACAGTTGTATTTTGGTGTCTCAGCCCCTGCTGTCACCCCCAGGCCCCACAGATCCCTCCCCAGGCTCTCAATCACCCCCGCCCCCCCATGGCCTCACACCCCAGGCTCATCCCACTCCATGCCTCTTGACCTCAGTGCCTGGTAAGGCCAGCCCTGCTGAAGCCCCATTGCCCTGGGCTGAAGCCAAGGGAGGGTGGGAGCAGGCCTGAAGCCTCACCAGCTGGGGCAGGGGTGAAGCCCAGAGCCCCCCAGCTGAAGAGTGGCAGGGGGAGGGGCTGAAGCATGGAGCCCACTGCTGGAACCCCAGGGGGGCTGAAGGCCACCTCTGGCTGAACCAGGGGAGGAGGCTGAAGCCCGCCTCTGGAGTCCTGCAGCTGAAGGGGGAAGGAGGAGGGCTGACGCCCTCTCCTAGAGCACCTGGACACTGCAGGGAGGGGTTTCTGTTTGATCCCTCCCCCATCTCTGCCCAGGAGGCTGTCATGGCTAAAGGAAAACACTCTGGTGACTGCATGTGGCCACAGTGGCCGCATTTGAAAAACACTGTACTTCTATAGATACAGCACTACCCTTAAAAGATGCAAGACTATTTTACATTTATGTGTATTAGTGCATTTGGTATACTACAATATTATAAAGTGTTACACTAAGCTCTAGTCTTATGACACAAAGATCCACTGAAATTAAAAGTTCCAATCACCTCAAAGAGAAGCTTTTTATAGTTAAAAAAATAAAGAAATATACAGTGAATCTACTGGGCAAGCTGCTCAGATAGGAAAGCTCTTATTAAAAAGACATACTGGCAATCATCTTATTTTTACTTTATTAAAAAATACTCTGCAATTCTATAGTGCTTTTCATCCAAGGATCTCAAATCCCTTATGAATTAAGCTTCATAACACCTCTCCAGTAGAAGATTATTATTCCAAATGGGAAAACAGACATAGAAATTGACTGACTGTCAGTGGGAGAGCCAAGTTCAGACTCCCATTTCCCTGCTACAACTACTCCATCAAAGACCACACCTCCTTACAACTGTGTTGTGCAAACTTGATTGAAATAAATAATAAATTATCCTTATTTGCAAAAATTATTACAGAGGGGAAATGCACACACCTATCTGAGAGCAGAATTCAGCCCACTAAGACTGTGTAATGTAGGCTGAAAGAATACTGTAAATGTCACTTCAAAATAACCTCCCCACAAACTACTGGAGAGTATTTTAAATTATTAGTTAGTGTTGTGATTTTTTTTTTTCAGACTTAGCACAAACCTGAAGCTAAGGAATTCAATTTGATTCTAGTCAAATAAAAAAAAGCTGATGTCAGTTAGCAATTTTTTATGAAAGAGATTCAGATCCATATGGCCAGCCTCCGTGTCAAGTTTCCATTCCATATGATCTGAAACAGCTGAGATATGAAACCCAGGAAAATCATCATTATTAATTAATATATAGTATAAATAGTAGCCAGTATTTCATAGTAAAGAGTGAATGCCTAACAGTTGTGATGCATGCTCAAGTGAGTATTTTCCCCAAATATAAATAGTCTGGCAGTTTATATATATGGATATTAAAACAAAAAAGAGGTCTCTATGTCATTTCTAAGTGCCCTTAAACCTGTCCACTCTACAAGTTTTAACCATATTTGTAACCAGTTCTTGACATGTCTGGTTTGTGTCTACATACCACACAGGCTGTGGCTGCACCAAAGTTTAAATGAAATCTCCCACTGTTGCAGCTCACTGCTTGTATTACTATGCTTGGCAGAACTGTTTTTTTTGTTTTTTGTTTTTAATAATTTTGGCAGATAATACAGAGGTTTATTTTTAAGCATTTTTTTTAGATTTTTATTTATTTAAATTTTCACCTTTGCAGGAAAGGGGGGGGGGGGGGGGGGGGAAGAAGAGGATGGTGGTGGTCCAGACAATAATTATTTAATGACAGTAGATGTTGAGATTCAAAAAGTTAAAGATACCTAAATGGCATCCTTGCTCCAGCTCCACTAAAGCCAGCATTACAACATGCTATATACACATTGAGGTGGGACTCTAATAAGTTCTCAAGCAGCATTTTTCTCACTTTGCCTATCTATACATTTCAGTTAGTATTGCTGGAAATATTTTGTCATCAGTTTGTGCATGTATGGTTAAATCAACGTTTACTGACATTTACCAATAAAAATCTAATTCTTCAAAGCATAATTGTTACCAATGGTGAGAGCTCTAGTGTAGAGTGGCTGCTATCATGTTTTACACTATGCCAGCTACTTCTGCTCAAAGTGGTCCTACATGACCTACAGTGATTCAAATGCTGGCAATCACTAGCACCTTGTCTACACTCCCACTGCTACTATCTACCCCTTGTGGAGCTGCATCAGTGGGAGGTTTTAAGGAAAGTGTCAGAGTAGACAAGGCCACACAGGCGCTAGTACTAAGGTCTTGTCTGCACCAGGAAAATCTCTAGGCTTTCTGCATTGGTGCAGCTCCATTGTGGAAGCTGTAGTATAGGAAAGCACAGGCATTTTTACCACTGTGTTGTCTAATCCACATTCTGTCTATACTACAGCTTCAACCACTGCTACCAACAGTGCAAAGCCTGCTGACAAATGAGCCCGGTGGAGACACATGCTAAGAGGTATGCAAAATTCTCCTATTCATGTTAAAGCAGTGATAAATGTTTATTATCAGGCTTCAAAATAAAGCAAAAAACCAAACCAAAACCAAAACTCATTTCACTAATAATGGTCATACCTGAAATAGCCAGCATGGCTACACGTTCTTATCCAGTCCTGACATCCCATTCATTTGGAAAAGCAGTTGCCTAGGAAAAAGCTACAGGTTTTGACACAGCCGAACATTCTTTTGGATTACTCAGAAAATTGAGATGATCACTGCTCTCCTTCCAAATATGGATAAGTCATGCTTAACATTAGCGTTAGCTAGAGAGTGTTGAGACTCCAAACAGGGAAAAAATAGCTTTAGCTATAAGATGCTCTAAACAGCACCAACAGCGCTTCAGGTTAATGAACTGAATAAACGACCCTTTTTGAATGAGCTTCCTTGTATACTAAATATATCTGGAAACAAATTATTTTATATTTTATATTCTTCTTTGCGCTAAGGTCCCTGCAGAAGTTACAGAACTTTGGGAGCGTAATTTCCTAGATGTCTATAGTAGTTGATCTGTGGGCCTGTTTTGGTGGAAAGGAAAAACACAACACTGAGACATCTGTTTTGAGGAAAGCCCACAAAGATTAACATGGACTTTACAAACGGATTCAAGATGAAGAAAGGTAGGTTGCGATTTGAGCCGACTATCCTTAGCAATAGCAACTTGCTTAGTACATCTTATTATAAAGGAAAATTAGCCCTTAGCTAAAGAATCATTAAACACCAATGCTTAATCCTGTAACTAGAATAGCACTTAAAATATAGCTAGTTTACCAGGATTTCACCTCTGATATAAGGGAAGCAAACGGGGCACTATTATTGGTTTAAAGTGCATCCAAGAGTTTGGAAATGAAAAGCAAAAAAACCCACAAAACTCAACAATCTAAAATTTTAACTGTTATGTTAGTGAATAAAAACTGAGAACACATTTGTGGAGTGGGAAAAAATGAAAAGAAAATGTTGGGTTGCCATTTTCAGGGCTTTGAAGAAGGAAACTCCAGAGCTTTTACCTTTTCAGAAGCAGAAGAGCAAGAAACAAATCTAATGGGGCTTGCATCCAACCCTGCTGTGAATACATTCAGATTTCAAAAGGTAAATTGTACCAAGATATTATTCATTGTATTATGCAAACATCCAAAATGCAAAACTTGGCTCGGCAGGTTGGACAAGGCACTTGGCTTGATAGCCAGGTCTCTGGGTGCTGCTGATCCTGCCGGCTGGCAAACCATTTCCCCATGCAAGTCAGGCACCACATAGGACGACAGTAGCATTGCTGGCATTCTCCTTCGTTTGGCTCTTGGCAGTTTTTAACAAGCTTGATGTTTGCATTAATCTGCATACACCCTATACATGGCTCGAGCTCCTAGAGAGAGAGAAAAAGGGTAAAGAAGCAACACCGTATAGCAAATTATTGCTTTTATTGCTCTTCAACAACATTTACGAAGCTACTTGAAATGTAACGTTTGTTATTATTCTACTTCCCCCAAAAGGAAGGAAGATCTATTGGGTGAATCCTGTCTCCAGTGAAGTTAATGGGTGTTTTTCAAGACAGCCAGGATTTCACCCACTGGGAGTTTTCCAGCAAATTTTGTATAACTGAAAAGGACAGACTATCTGGGCATTTATCCACAGTTAGTCATATTGGGTGTGCACCTGCAGCCCCCTGGGGAAGGTGAAGGCTGGAAGAACAGTTATTAATGGTTTTATTAACAATAATAATTTGCATCGCCATTGGGCTCTCCAGCCCAGACCCTCAAAGCATTTACGTGGTCCAGCAGATAGGGCACTAAACTGGGAGGATTACACCTGAGTTCTATTCTCAGCTTTTTCAATCATTAGTGTGGCCCTGGGCAAGTCACTTAACCACTCTGTGCCTGACTTTGCTCATCTGTAAAATGGCCTTTATCACACTTACCATACTTTGTACAGCCCTTTACTCTATAAATGAAAAGTGCCAAGTATTATTTATCATCAAATTAGTCTCATACTTCCCCTGCAAGATATTATCTTCATTTTACAGAGGGGGAAAACTCAGACACAGAGGGATCGAGTACCTTGCTCAGAGTCACTCAGAAAGTAAGTCTCAGAGCTAGGGAGATACCCTAGATCTCTCAATTCCCATTTCTGTGTTTTAACCCCCAAATCATCATCTCTCTTTTTCAATGTAGACCACTACTTATGGTATCAGTCAGTATCAAACCAAAACCCAGAAGCTCAAGTACTTTACACCTAAAGATAGCACAAGCTAAAAGGACTGAAATAAAGTGACTCTCTCTCAACCCAACAGCTGTACAGTTCTGAGCCTGAATGTTTGTTTCCATTGACACTTGGTCCTTATTATTATTGAAGAAAAGATTCAAAATATTGTTTATAATGAAAATAAGGTCCAGATTAGGAATCATTTCATGCATTAAAGGATAATAGCCCAGATCCATAAAGATATTTAGGCACCTAATTTCCATTGATTTCAAAGGACATTGGGTATTTAAAAACCTTTAAGGATCTGGGCTCAGATCTAAAGTAACTTAGCTCTCCAGAAATACAAGATGTAAGGTGTGAGACTAGCTAAGGCAAATTGTCAAGGCAGGGTATGCCCATCAATTTCAGTTATTAATAGGAGTTGTGACTTCAGCTCTCTAGACAACATATGGAAATTTAACTCCATCATTTCCAAATTCCCCAGGGAAAACCCTAGCGTTGACATTAAATTAAAATAAAATTCCTTATTATGATATTTCCCGTCCCCCCCCAAACTTAATCAATCAATGGCTTCTCTTGGAGCAAACAGCAGAAAAAACAGCCAGGTTTACTTTACTAAATATTTACTGAACTGTAAGATAACCACTATGCAAACACAGTAATCATAGATTTGACTAAGCCAGAAACTACAACTATTATAATGTCAAGTGATTAGAAACTCCCACCTGATTGCTGGGAACAGGGTATGTCTGATTAATTTCCACCAGCGATGTAAAGGTTTCCAGAAACAAGTCACTGAGGCTCTGATGGATCACAACGTTAGCTGCATTACGGATTGGAGCATGAAGTTTCTCTCGTAGTTCCCCATACTCTGTGGAGTTCAACCTAAAGAAGAAAGGATGGAATAGAATGTCACCTCATCATCCATTTAAGTAAGAAGAGAACATTTATCTTGCTTGCTACTTTGAAGCATAACATCAAAGAAGTGAATACCTAGAAAAATCGCGTAGCTTGGTGCAGTCTGGTATCTAGTCAGAATAAATAAACTTTGGGCTTTTTCTTTTTTTAAATAGGTAGTAAAAGGAAAAACTTTATTTTCCTTTTCCACAGGTCAAGACAAACCCTGGAACCCTAAACTTGTTCACTCTTTTTTTAATTGTTGTGGTTGGTTCATGTGGGACCATATTTTCAAAACTGGCTTCTCGTCTTGAGTGCCCAACTTGAGACACCTTTGGCTTGTTTCTTCAGAGATGCTGTGCACCAACACTCCCACTGATTTCAAATGGAGTTGCAGGTCTACCAATCATGGCCAAGTTCAGTCAAGCTGGGGTTCCAAAAATTGGGACACCACAACCCTGAAGCCACTTCTGAAAATGTTGGTTTTAAGCATGCATGAAAGGGGCTAGTCTGACAATCCTGAAGGGTGAAGCCATCCCTTTAGCTACAGGACAGATATAACCTGGACAGTGCGTGCTTCTCACATCATGCCTCAACCAGACCGAGATGTACAGCTACTAGGGCTCAGAGTGTAGTTCGGACTTCATGCCCATTCAATTCTTTGGCCTCTCTGCCAAGACTGCCAAAAGGGGCTATACAAGAGATAAATCAAAATATTACATAAAACCAAAATAAACCTTGTTCACCAGTAAGTGTAAATCAACTTACTGAGTTGCTGCAGGATTTACATATGTTACCTTGCCCAGTCCCTTCCTCGACCCATTTGCACTCACTCATTTACATCATGTCTAAATTCTAGTTTGTAAGCTCTCTGGGGCAGATAGTTTAGTTATTGCTCCTGTCAGGCACATATCACATAGCTAAGTGCAATACAAATAAATAAATAAATTAGGGTTGTTGATTAATCGCAGTTAATTCACACGATTAACTCAAAAAAATAAATCGCGATTAATCGCAGTTTTAATCGCACTGTTAAACAACAGAATACCAATTGAAATTTATTAAATATTTTGGATGTTTTCGTACATTTTCATATATATTGTATTCTGTGTTGATTAAAATCAACGTGTATATTATTTTAAAAATGATAAAATAGTATTTTTCAAGTCACCTCATACAAGTACTGTAGTGCAATCTCTGTCGTGAAAGTGCAACTTACAAATGTAGATTTTTGTTACATAACTGCACTCAAAAACAAAAAACAATGTAAAACTTCAGAGCCTACAAATCCACTCAGTCCTACTTCTCGTTCAGCCAATTGCTAAGACAAACAAGTTCGTTTACATTTACAGGAGATAATGCTGCCCTCTTTTTTACAATGTCACCAGAAAGTGAGAACAGGCATTTGCATGACACTTTTGTAGCCGGCATTGCAAGGTATTTACATGCCAGATATGCTAAACATGCCCCTTAATACTTCGGCCAGCATTCCAGAGGACATGCTTCCATACTGATGATGCTCATTAAAAAAATAATGCGTTAATTAAATTTGTGACTGAACTCCTTGGGGGAGAATTGTATGTGACCTTCTCTGTTTTACCTGCATTCTGCCATATATTTCATGTTATAGCAGTCTTGGATGATGACCCAGCACATGTTGTTCATGTTAAGAACACTTTCACTGCAGATCTGACAAAATCAAAGAAGGCACCAATGTCAGATTTCTAAAAATAGCTACAGCACTCGACCCAAGGTTTAAGAATCTGAAGTGCCTTCCAAATTCTGAGAGGGACAAGGTGTGGCGCATGCTTTTAGAAGTTTGAAAAGAACACGACTCCGATGCGGAAACTATAGAACCTGAACCACCAAAAAAGAAAATCAATCTTCTGCTGGTGGCATCTGATTCAGCTAATGAAAATGAATATGCATCAGGCTGCACTGCTTTGGATTGTTATCGAGCAGAACCCGTCATCAACATGGACCATGTCACCTGGACTGATGGTTGAAGCATGTGCATCTGGCACGTAAATATCTTGCAACGCCGGCTACAAAAGTGCCATAAGAACACCTGTTCTCACTTTCAGGGGACATTGTAAACAAGAAGCGGGCAACATTATCTCCTGCAAATTTAAACAAACGTGTTTGTCTGAGTGATTGCCTGAACAAGGAGTAACTGAGTGATTTGCAAGCTCTAAAATTTTACGTTGTTTTATTTTTGAATGCTTTTTTTGTACATAATTCTACATTTGTAAGTTCAACTTTCATGATAAAGAGATTGCACTACAGTACTTGTATTGGGTGAATTGAAAAATACTATTTCTTTTGTTTTTTTACAGTGCAAATACTTGTAATCAAAAATAAATATAAAGTGAGCACTGTACACTTTGTATTCTCTGTTGTAATTGAAACCAATATATTTGAAAATGTAGAAAACATCCAAAAATATTTTAATAAATAATATTCCATTATTGTTTAACAGTGTGATTAATCGCAATTAATTTTTTTAATCGCTTGACAGCCCTAAAATAAATAAATGAGTGTTAATTAGTGCCAACCATTGTACTGCTTTGTATGTAGAATTATGGGTAACACAACTGAGATTTCATGTTTCACATAGGCTATACCTACACCCATTAGATCAGGGATTGGCAACCTTTGGCGGGCCGGGCCGGTTTGTTTACCTGCCGCGTCCGCAGGTTCAGCTGATCACGGCTCCGTTCAGGCCAATGGGGGCGGCGGGAAGCTGCGGCCAGCACATCCCTCGGCCCATGCCGCTTCCCGCCGCCCCCATTGGCCTGGGACAGCGAACCGCGACCAGTGGGAGCCGCGATCGGCCGAACCTGCGGATGCGGCAGGTAAACAAACCGGCCCGGCCCGCCAGGGTGCTTACCCTGGCGAGCCGCATGCCAAAGGTTGCCGATCCCTGCATTAGATGGTAACAACTCTGTATCACTATTGTCCAGCAATACTGACTGTGTCCACATTAAGTTATTTTTGCTGAAGTTGCCCACCCTTGCTACCACCAGTTTAGCTCCAAAGGTGGTAGCCACAGTGGCAATGCTAGTTTAGATACGGCTCCTGGTGGCCCCTATTGTTTTAAGCACTGCTCAGCACAGATCACCACAACATGGGGCTTAAAACCTGTGATAGAGGGTAACTTGTCTATACTAGGGCTCTCATACGTGCTATCACTGGTGGAGCTGAACCTGCAGTAGCAAAAGTGAGAATCTGTAGCAAAAAATGTTCTAATATAGACAAGGCCATAGAGGTAAAGGCGCTACATCCTATTGCTAATTCTCTGAGCTACCCATGTTCTTTAACTAAGATTTTCTTTTTTAAATCTGCTCTTCCCCCATTTTGAGGCAGCACAATGATACAGCAATTTTGCTTTACACAATGATGGCACACAGGAAAAAATCAGGCTGTGAAAGGCAATTACTGCTGGATCTTTCTAGGAAACGGAAGCCTCTAACACAAAACCCCTACATTGGGATTGTAATTTCAGGAGCATGATGAAATCTTATTTGGACAGTGCAGTTTGCAGGGACACAACTAGCTCTTTGGTTCTGTCACAGCCAGAACCAATAAAGAATACTCTTCCATTACTAGAAAGAAATCTTTCAAGGCTAAGGCTAAGCTGATTTAACAGATCAAACTCTTGTCTACAGAGATATAGTCTCTAGTACTCAGCTTTTCAGCCTTTAAAACTTAAGCTTAAATACTGATCATATGTATCTGAAAACAACACATCTTGTTTTGACTACATCTTAACTTCAGTAGACTGAGAACCATTTTGATGGGTAATTTAACCTATGATAAAGTAAAATTAATCCTGCCTCAGCAGAGGGGGATGGACTAAAGGGCCTCCTGAGGTTGAGGTCCCTTCCAGCCCTACATTTCTATGCTATTTTAATGTAGGGCTGCAATCACACTGAATAATACTTCGTTAATGTTACAACATGTAGGAGTCTGCAAAAAATAAAAACGGAAAATGAACAGTTCATGAGGCCTGCACCTAGGAGATACTTTAAATGAGACATTCCTGGGATAACATACGTAATGTGCTGGCTAGAATGTGTCACCACTGCCCTTGGCTGAATGGAATCACATCTGCTCAAGTGTTTGTGATGCTACCTTCTGGTGTCTGCAGACTACAGAGTGGATAAATGCCCTAACCCCCAAAGTTTTCTGAAAGTTCAGGGGGAGAGAATCAGATGCACCTGACCTGGGAGAAGGCTGAGAAGGGTTTAATGAGCAGAAATGGGCAGGGGGTGGGGTTAACCGGAGCAGCAGAAGAGTAGAGTACTGGAGAGCGAACTAGTGGTGCACAGAACTGCAGCTGCAGGCAGGTGCAAGAAGCCTTGCAGTGGTTGGAGAAGCACAAAAGGCAGGGTACCAGGAGCAGAAAGGGAAGCCCAAGTGTTGTTTAGCACCGCTGGCCAGCAGCAAGATGGTAGAAACTGGGGCTGGGCGTGAGGGTCAATGGAGAGATGTGTAAGAGAAACTGAAAAAAATTAATCAACGGTGTGAGAAAGGCATGATACACCCCTTTGGAGAGCTGCTCCAGTGCACTGCTAAATGAAGAATTATAGCTAAAGGTCATGTTGCTGATAGCAAGTAGAGGTATGCCTTCAGTGCAAATGGTAGAGGCCTGTGTGTTTAGGGCAGAAGGTCCTAGCTTCTCATGTTGAACATATGTGATGTCTGGGGCCTTGTTCAAACAAGTGAATTTTTAAAAAAAACTTTCCACTGTTGCCAGCAGTGGTGCAGCTCAGCCTGGTGGGTATGTACCCATACTGCACACAGTGGGAAGGGGAAGTTTTGTCCTATGTCCTATTATGACTTAATTATGTTACATCTACATTATACTATGGAGATTTGCTATTTTTGCATTTTCTTATTACAAGAACTTTCTGATTTTATAAAAACTATTCTTGGTGCTGGTTTATTTAGCCACAAAAGGAAAGCGCTGATATTTCTTTGGAAAAAATTACCAAGGTAAGTGTCTGATTCTTAACAGTGGATGTGACTTTACTATTGCCTCATTAAAACACAATTGAAATAATCAGCTAATGAATAATCTTTGTATCACCACCTTCAAAGCCCTACACACATTTGCCTCTTCCTACTTATACTCCTTTGTCAAGGATTGCATTGGGCTCCTCCCTTCCCCCCACAATCTCCAAAGTTCTGAAAATGTTCCAGCTTTGTCAGCTTTTCACACAATCACCCTTGTGCCTTCTTTCATGCTTCCTATGACCTCCCTGAGCTATCCTGCAAGGGTCCTGCCCGGTCCACTTTTAAATCTCTCTTAGACACACCTCTGTCATGCTGCAAGTCAAGTTGATTTGTATATAGGTTGTCCATTACTGTGGCCTTTTCCTTAAACTCTGTCTACTTAACTGTCCTTATACTAAGCTCCTAGAAGTAGGGACCATCCTTTTTCAGTGTTTGAACAAGGCATAGCCGATGCTACTGTAAATAAACAACAACACATTGAAATTGATGGATTAGTATCTTAGATCAGGCCTGAATATATCTGCTATTCTAGTTTAGACTTCACAGCCCACTGACATTTACGATTTAGTCTATCCACAGTCTGTCCCACAGACTAGAAGCTTACAGATTCAGCTATGTAAATGGACACTGTCAGCTACCTTTTCAAATATATAGTTTTGAATATCCTTTTAGAAGCATGAATAAAAACAAACAACAGGGCTTTGTTTGTTTACTCCTTTGTGAGACAGCATTACTAAGGATGTCAGCATCACTAAAAATAGCCTTTGTTAACTACATTTTGCTGCAGAACTATAGGTTCATCTAGCTACATAAACAGTGACTTGTAAAACAAAAACAGCAATAGAGAGGGACAGAGAATCGTGTAGAAAACAGAGAATCGGTATTTACAATCCAAAGGACATTCACTAAGAACATAAAAATGGCCATACTGGGTAAGACCAATAGTCCATCTAGCCCAGGATCCTGTCTTCCGACAGTGGCCAATGCCAGGTGCCCCAGAGGGAATGAACAGAACAGGTAATCATCAAATGATCCATCGTCTGTCCCCCTTTCCCAACTTCTGGCAAACAGAAACTAGGGACAGCATCCCTGCCCATCTTGACTAATAGCCATTGATAGACCTATCCTCCATTAACTTATCTAGTTCTTTTTTGAACCCTGTTAGTGTTTTGGCCTTCACAACATCTTCTGGCTAAGAGTTCCACAGGTTGACTGTGTGTTATGTGAAGAAATACTTCCTTTCGTTTTTTTAAACCTGCTGCCTATTGATTTCATTTGATGACCTGCAGTTCTTGTGTTATGAGGAGTAAATAACACTTCCTTATTTACTTTCTCCACACCAGTCACGGTTTTATAGACCTCCATTACATCCCCGCCCTTAGTCATCTCTTTTCCAAGCTGAAAAGTTCCAGTCCTATTAATCTCTCCTTATATGGAAGCTAGCAGGATTTTAAATTTAAAATCAGGTGAAATTTGGGGCCAAAGCTACTTGTCCACTCTTTAAATTAGGTTTGCTTGCAATATGTCATTGTGATACCCTTACGAGATGTGGTTGTGTTATGTATGTTTCAAAGGAAGAAGGAAATCATGGATGAATCATGGCCAATTTTGCTAGAGTCACTGATTTTTATCACAATTTTGACAGAGAAGATTTTCCCTTGTTCCCTCTTCTCCCCCATCCTTCTCCCTCACCCAGAGCTCTTCTAGTGGCTTTCCTCTCTTTAACATGCTCTGGGAATGAGTGACTTGTTCCTCTGATTGGCCAATATGCCTTCATTGCCTTACAGAGTAGCAATCTCCCTGAACAACATTTTTCTCCTGCCTGTTGAGGGTACTAGAAACAACTTTCTCTGTGGGCGGCAAAGGGGAGGTGTCAACACCCTAAAAGTTTTGGGATCTGTCACAGCCGTAGCAGATATGACACATGTGCTTCCCTAACCACCAACAAATAGCATATACTATGCGATACGGCATAACATTGCAAGGTTAATTTGTTTTACCGGATATCAAAAGCTTTCACATAGGGATTAATACTGGCAACACGGATGGTGAGGAACTGCACGGGCATGTTTGAATCAGGTGAGAGTTCGTGTTGTCTGGAATCTGTCACTGTCAGATGAATGTCCTGCTGTTGGGCAACATGTAAACTGTAGGTGGTCACTTTCATCACCCAAGTGTCTGTAACAATCACTCTTGCTCCTGGTGCTCCAGTAGCAAACTTGTCAATCCTCCTGAATTCTGTATTGATTGAAGAAGCCACTGCCCGCCAACCAGACTGTGGAAGAGCATGAAAGGCAAGTGTCCGAGCTAAAGGATGGTTATCCCAGCCGTTCTGTGACCAGTAATATGCCAGGAGGCCGGTGACTGTTGGAGCAAGAATAGCCAGCAAGAAGAATATTTTCCAGCCTTCCGAGGCCTGGTAAAAATAGAAAAGCTGTTTCTCTGGTGCTGCAAAACACATGCCAACGTAATAACCTGCAAAGAAAGATATTTGCTTTCAGAAGACAATAGATATAACTAAGATAATATTTTTACTTCAAGGTCCAAGAGACACAGACAAGGTTTTCATCTCGAGACCAAAAGACCAAAAACATCAAGACACTTGATCACGGCCTTGGATAGGCCAAAAGACTACTTACACTTGATCTTAGCTCACACACATTCACACCAATTGATCTAATAGTTCATCTGGCAGGCTTGCTCCACTCTGGGTGACTTGCTTTTTTTTTTTTTTTAGGGTGGTGACTTCAATTCCAACTTTCCTAGCCTGAGTCTTTAGAAGGCATTTATTTATACCCAAATTATATAGTTAGTAAAGGGAGGTCATTGCAGTTTGCTGAGTAAATAAAACCATATCCCTATATAACATATAGTCAAACATAGCCAATTGAGAGTTACCAAGAATAAAAGTCAAGTGGTATGTATATAATATGCAGGTCCCCAAGATGGACTTAACTCCATTATTTAAAATTTGACAGGTTTTTTTTTAACTTTATAATATATGGATTCAGAACTTTGCCTGCACCACACTACCATCCTGAACTGCCTTTCTGTGCTTGCTTGCTTCTCTGGGGTTAGTTAATACTGCCGGAGCAGGTCTTCTGATGACAACAACAGACGGAGAGAGTTTCTTGGCCAGTGGTGCTGAATTGTTCAGTTTCACAATTCACATGTAAATGAGATTTCATACCTGTGAGATACAAGATTTTTCCTCCCACAATGGATTACTTTGTTTAACACTACAGGTCAAGTATTATTTATGTTCACTTATACTGCCTTATTAGAGCGGTGTAGAGACACAGGGCACCATGGGTGCGGTGAATGCAAGACTGTCTTTATTTTCTGTTTACACAGAATTTTACCTCCCTACAACATGCACCCTAGGGGCCACTTTCAATAGTGGCTCACATCTAACACCCCAAGCAGAACCTCGCTATTTGTACCATTTGCTGGGAAACCCATTATTGATTGTCAGATTCTGCAAATTATGAAGTAATCAGTCAGTGAAAAGGTCAAAAGATACTGCTATATCTCACAGTATTTTTTCATTGACTTGTAGTTTTGTTTTATTTATAATATTCTGTAATATCTGAGTAAATATTCTATAAATTCATTATAAAACAATGAACTCTTAGTAATACCAGATCTCACTAGAGCATTCTGATATTAGATTTCCACTCATAGACAGGGCAAGACCATGGTTATTCTTGTGCAAATTAATGAGGTTCTGATGCAGATGAAGGAACTGCTTTACCTCACAAGTACTTCAGATGTGTTCGTGGATTTGCTAAAGAGACAGAAGCATGTAAAGAGCCAAGCCCTCAACCTTCAAGATCTGGTTCTTGCCTTCCCTCAGCCCACACAGCCATACCCACGTCAAACTCAGTGCAGACAAGGCTACATTCAGTAAAGAAGTAGGGATGCAAATCACAGCAAGTGAAAGTGATGAGAAGGGGAAACCACACTGTCAGGAGATTGACTAAATGATGGCAGACCAGGGTCCAGGGCTTTCCACACACAAATAGTCACTGCTAACTGAAGATGCAATGGGACAGTCCGACAGCAGAGACTGTACAAATACCTATTTTAATTTGCTGTCACCGTCTTCCTCCTTCTTACCACACAACCTAGCTATTATTACCCCACACCTCCTTCACTGCAGCCCCCTGGCTATTTCCCTCCATCCCCTCCCCTCAAGCTATA
>NW_020664417.1:87762594-87846907 GCF_002925995.2 Terrapene triunguis | reverse complement strand
GAAAGTGCCCTTACGCATGCGAAAGTTTCGCAGCCACTGGGCATCGTCCCAGACCTGCAACACGATGCGGTCCCACCACTCTGTGCTTGTTTCCCGGGCCCAGAATCGGCGGTCCACGGCATGAACCTGCCCCAGTAACACCAAGATTTCCACATTGCTGGGGCCTGTGCCTTGTGAGAGGTCCATGTCAATTTCCTCATCACTATCGTCGCCGCGCTGCAATCGCCTCCTCCTCAGCTGGTCCTGGTTTGGCTTTGGCATGTCCAGGAGGCTCTGCATGTTTTCCAGGACAATGCGCGTGGTGTTCATAGTGCTCAGAATTGCCGCGGTGATCTGAGCGGGCTCCATGATCCCAGTGCTGGCTATGGCGTCTGGTCTGAAAAAAGGCGCGAAAGTAGTATCTGACGGACCAGGGGAAGAAGGGAGGGAGGGAGAGAGGGAGGGAGGGGCGAGTGACACCGCGTACAGGTACAGGGAATTAAAATCAAGAAAGGTGGCTTTGCATCAGGGAGAAACACAAACAACTGTCACACAGAATGCCCCCCCCCCCAAAGATTGAACTCAAAAGCCTGGGTTTAGCAGGAGGGAGGGGGGAAGCAAATGAATGGAGAATAAATCTATTTTTTACATCTTAAGACGACGGTGCAGCATGACTGATAGCCCTTGGCATTTTCTGGGTGCTTGGCAGCAAATACTGGGCGCTTGGCAGTTAGCCTTCAGGTCTATTGCACCATCTGATACCCACTGCAGTACGACAATGATGGATACCAATCGTAATATGCTATCTACTGCCCAAAAGGCAAGGGGTTGCTGCTGTGTAGCAATCTAGCCCCACGTCTGCCAGCCCCATGTCTGCCAGCACCCAGATCGCCATCGGCCTCTTCTGGGTGCTTAGCAGACAATACTGGGCACTTGGCAGAAAATAGCATACTACGACTCTGCTAACGTGCAATGAGCCAGCAGGGCGCCTGGCAGAAAATAGCATACTACGACTGATAACCATCATTGTCTGCCCGGGTGCCCATGATCGACAGCCACTGCAGTACGATGACGACGGTTACCAATCGTAATAAACCATCTTCTGCCAAAAGGCAAGGGGCTGGTGCAATGCAGCACCACGGCTGCCAGCCCCACAGCTGCCTGCACCCAGATCGCCAATGAAGGCTACCAGTCATGCTGCACCGTCTACCGCCAAAAGGCAGTAAGCTGCTGCTGCTGTTTAGCAATGCAGTCCCACGTTTGCCGGCACCCGGAAGAGATATGGTGACGGTAAGCTGAGCTGAGCGGGCTCAATGCTTGGCGTGGTATGTTGTCTGCACAGGTAACCCAGGTAAAAAGGCGCGAATCTATTGTCTGCCGTTGCTGTGACGGCGGGGGAGGGGCCTGACGCAATGTACCCAGAACCCCTCGCGGCACTGCTTTGCATCATCCGGGCATTGCGATCTCAACTCATAATTCCAATGGGCGCCGGAGGCTCCGGGAACTGTGGGATAGGTACCATAGTGCAATGCGCCGGAAGTCGACGCTAGCCTCGGTACTGTGGACGCGGTCCGCCGACTTCATGCACTTAGAGCATTTTAGGTGGGGACACACACAATCGGCTGCATACAACCGGTTTCTATAAAACCGGCTTCTATAAATCCGACCTAATTCTGTAGTGTAGACATAGCCTGAGTCAGTTCCTCTACTGAGAAGCCGGCAGCATGAGCACTGGTCACAGGGGCTGTACAAGGGACTGACAGCAGGGGATCGATCCTGAAACTGATTCCTGTGGTCTTGGTCAAGTTACACAAACCAGCATTTTCCAACTTGCGCACTTAACGTTAGGCAACCAACTCTAGAGGTGCTGACCATTGCTAGCTCCCACTGACTGAAATGGGAGCTTTGAGTGCTCAGCACCTCTGAGAATTAGGCCACTTTTAATTTGAGTATTTTACTGGCTGAGCTAAAAATGGTAAGGGCTAATCTGAATTCTAAACCAGCTAACTATTAATGTGCATATAGTGTTCCTTGGAAGTCAGTGGAACTCCACACGGATGTATGGCTTCTTCTGTAGAACTGAGGCCATGACTGAACAAACCTTCCTCTGGGCTTCGGTGTGTTTGTGTTGTCTGTCTGTTTAGATTGTGAGCAGGGAGGGACTGTCTCTTAATATATGTTTGTATATTGCCTAGCCAAGTGAGGCCAAGACCCTTTGGGTACTACTGTAATACAATAATAACTCGTAATAACAACTGCAGGAAGAAGTCTTTTTTCTTCTACAGCACAAAGTGCGCTGTCTGCACTTCATAATAATCATAATCATTAACACTTTCTGTTAAAAAGCAGAGAAAAACTGCATAACTCCAGATGTATAACAGAGCATCACGCAGTGTTGTAACCTGCCATTAAATAAATAATAATAACCCCCCCCCCAAATGGGTACAGGGTATCAAACCCCAGATACACGGTGGAGCCCTAAGTGAATATATTTTTGCTGACAGAAACTAGAATTCTTGGTCCTTTTTACATTTTGGCAACACTTGTCTTGAATGACCTTATTGTGCCTAGAAAAATATATTGAAATTAAACTGAATTTGTATGTGTTTTACTATGTGGCAGCTGTCACTGTATAATGTAGGATGTGAAGTAGCCTTTCTGACAGAAGAACTCTCACTGAGAGAAACTAAGAACAGTTTTAGCAGGTGGGATAGATCAGCAGGCTCAACAATAAATAAATAAACAGGAGAGGGGATAAGTTTTCTTTTTGTGGGTTTATTCTTGAGGATTTTAGGTGCAGATCCTCAACGGTATTTAGGAGCCTAACTCCCATTGAAATAAATGGGAGTTAGGTGCCTAAATATCTTTGATGATCTGGACCGTAGAAGTACAGGGGGCCTTAGAAGTACAGAATACAGCAAGGGGAGACAATTGGTTTATCTAAGCAGGGGAGGGGAAAGCCCTGCAACAATCAGGTGGCTGAGTGTGAGGATTAAGTCAATAGAACTGCATGTGGTTTTGATTGCCTGTGTGGATCCCTTTACAGAACAGAGACTTAGGCCTTCTATAGGCCTCTTCACTTCTGACTGTTAAATAGAGACCTGATCCTGCATTGAATTCTGCATGGGCGGACTCTTGTGCCTGTCTGAGGTCAATGGTGCTTCATGAAGTTCAGAAGTCCACCTGTGAAGAGCTCATTGCAGAATTGGGGTCTAGGTGTTTTCATAGCTTCCACCAATACACCATATAAAAATCCAATTGAGGCTTCAAATTCAGAACCGTGCCTTGTAATTTCATCCCATAACCTTGTGATCACTAGGCTTAATTTTCTAAAATTTCCCCCTTTGCAAAGTGGTTCATGGCATAAACACAGAGAAGTTAGATAAACAAGTAAAATACTCTTGCTGGAAGGTTGCAACTTAACACTATTTCTTAGAATTCAGAGTGATAACACACAAGAACCAAAGAGAGACAAAGCTGCTCCCTAAGACAGAGAGGCACAACTCACCTTCCCCTTGTTCTTTTCAGACTGACTATGGTGCTGCTCCCCATCCCAGATGACTAAGGTCCCTAGCCTGCAAGTGGACCTGAAACTTCTTCCGTCCACACACGCTCTTAAAGTGATAGCTTGCATATCCGGATTATTTACACAAGGATTATTCATAAGAACAGCCGTACTGGGTCAGACCAATGGTCCATCTAGCCCAGGATCCTTTCTTCTGACAGTGGCCAGCACCAGATGCTTCAGAGGGAATGAACAGAACAGGGCAGTTTTGAGTCCAGTCCCATCTTCTGGCAGTTGGTGCTTTAGGGACACCCGGCGCATGGGGTTGCCTCCCTGACCATCTTGGCTAATAGCTATTGAAGGACCTATGCTCCATGAACTTATATAATTCTTTTTTGAACCCAGTTACTTTTGGCATTCACAACATCCTATGGCATTGAGTGTCACAGGTTGACTGTGAGATTCATGTGAGTAAGAATTGCAGGGTTGGGCCTTATGTTAGTAATTTCAAGACTATTTTATTCAGTTCTTTCCAGAGCAATGTTTTATGTCATTGTTGTAAACATTTACATTTTTCAGAAATAAATAAGTTTTATTGGCTTGGTGCTTCATAAATACCAAAGGTCCTTATTCTGCAAAAGGGACCCACTTGTGCATACCCCTTGCTCACACAAAGTCCTGTGCAAGTCCAGGGACTGAATCCTGACGTGAGGTCAATGCAGGTGTAGTGATCCACTTACCAACAACTAATTATGGCACTTGTGCCCATGTGAGCGTAAGAATCCTTGCAGCCTTGGGACTTGAAATAGATAATTGCAATATTTATATTGCAGTAAGATTTTTAAATAATATGTGCGTAGGATTAAAGTAATTATTTGCCCAGGTTAAATTTTGTTGTAATAGAGACAGTTGTGGGGCTGTTTCAGTGACCTATGCTCTTTATTAGTAAATATTACAGCATGTTCCTTGTAGGAAACATTTATTTGAAGCAGAATATATTTAAGTCTCTCATTGGCTTTCCTGAGCTCACCAACATCAGCCCCTGATTCTGAGCCCCCTGAAGCCAGTGGGGAGAATTTGGTGCTTAGCTACGGGGAGCGAGATGAAAAAGTCCTCCCGTTACACCCTCATCCCTAGAAAACTACATGTCCCAGCATGCCTCACGCAGCGTCGCTTAGTTCTTGAGAGACTTGGCTGGGGAGCTTTTATTCGCTGGCTGCCCCTCCCCCAGCCCCCTCTTTGATTGGTCTGTTCATACCGAGGCCACCTCTGACTTGATAGGTTTCCGGCCTGTCATTGGCAGAGTCGAGCTAACGTTGACATTTGAAATCCTGAAGCGGGCGCTGCGGCGAGCGGTGTAGGCTGGTTGCTTGCCGGTGAGGGGGAGCGGCGGCAGCGGCGTGAACAGGGGAGGCAGCCGAGCGCACAGGCAAGGTCTCAGGCCTGGAACTCGCCGGCAGGTAGGAGCCGCTCCTCTCCCCCCGCTGTGAGGAAGCTGGCGGGGTGGTGTGGGACTGGGAGGCGCTGAGGTGTCGGGTGGGTTCCCCGCGGAGGGAGCCTGGGGCGCGGTGCGGGGCTGGGAGGGGGATGTGCGGGGTGGGGGACTAATGGGATTCCCTGGGCATGGTGGATTGGGCTCCTGTCGCCCCCTCCTCTCTCTCTCTCTCCAGTCTGTCCTCCCTTCCCCCTTGTTTCCGCTCAGTGGCAACGGCTGTGGCTGCTCGGTGCGGGAGTCGCTGCTCCATTGTTGGCTCTGCTGGTAACCGAGTGTCTTGGTGATTCACCAGAAAAAAAGGCCATCTTTTGTTCCCGTGAAATGCGTGACGGGGACGTGGGGGACGGGAAGGGGGTTTAATCATCAGCTGACTTGGCAGTGGCATGACCGGGATCTCCTCCGCTCGCTGATGGGGGTGTGTCCCTCTAAGCCCGTTCCTTTGAGTTAGGTATTACCTCTGCAGACTTGCCTTTGGGGCTGGAACTTACTAAACATGAGGACTTTTTGTGGTTGGGAAGTCTGAGTAAATCAGCCTGGCAATCATGTCCTCTAGTTGTAAATAAAAATTTATTTTCATTTATGTTTGCTGCTAACTTAAATGTGTTTTTGTTTTGTTTTTTTACATTGATATTAGCATCCCAATAACTGCTCTTACTGACTGATAAATATAAGAGCTGAATATTGCCAAAAAACTTAGTTTTTTAAAAATATGGCATGTTTTACACGTGCCCAAGGTATATTTAAATATCAATGTTATTCTATGACTGATTCTCAACCTATTTACCATTGTGGGCCACATCCAGCTCTCTGTGTGTTATGTGGGCCACATCCACACAATATATACTACCTGTATGGCCCTGAGGATATCATATGGGCTGTAGCTGTGTGCTGATTGGGCCCCAAGTGGTCTGTGGGTTGAGAACCACTGTTCTATGAACTGTACATAGACAACATGCACATGCCAGTATAGAACACTGGGCATGCAAAGCACTGAAGCTACCTGTTCTTCATGTCCTGTGTTCTGCTGAACAACTGAAGGCATTGTTCATAATGCTCCACAGAAGTCTCTTCTCTCTACGCTGAATAGTCAATGCAAACTTTTAAGTATGCACAATTGTATGAGTATTTGGGTATGCTGTTGCCATGATCTTAAAGTTTGACACATGCCAAAATGTACTACTAAAAAGTTTTAGCTGCACATCTTCTAATTTCAGGTTTTGTGCATTCTGAGGCATTCACAGCACTTGGTCTGAGAAACTTGAGTTGACCTTTTTATCTAATGATATTGACAACTCTGAATATGCAATTGCAGATTGGCACCAATGCATTTAATCATCTCCTTCACTGAAACCTAAAGCAATTAAATGTTAAATTGTTGAGATTTTATCTATACAAGACAGAAAACTCAGTGATGGCTTTCACATAGTAATTCAATCACATTTACACATGACAATTCTTATTCAGTTGTATCTCATACTAATATTTATGCAACTGGATCAAGTTATAGTTTTCACAGCAATTAATTAACTTGTGTAGGTAAGATCTCAACCAAATCTTACATTAAAGTAGTCCACTCTCTGCAACACTACTTCAGATATCAAGTATTTACAATGACTTTGTTTCAGAATGTAGAAATGGTTGCTAATGTATGGAAATCTGGATATATGTGGTGTGTGCATATATAGTATTTTTAACTTAATGCTGGATCCCTGTTGTGCACATCATATGTCTTTTAGTGGTCTTTTATTGCCTTTTCCAGCACAAGCAAAGGCAGCTACATTGAATAAGTAGACAAGTTTTTGAATGGTCCTTGTTGTCTAAAGAGATCTGGTACTAAAAGGATGCTGTCAACTTAAATCTTATCTTAAACTTTCTATTTTATACACTGACTACTTAAACTATTACAAGTACAATGCTAAAAATTCAATTCACTGTTGCTCACAGGTTTGTGTGTGTGTGTTCACCCCTCACACACGTCCTCCGCCCCCCCATTTGGCTTGGACAAAAAGCAGTGAGGTTAACTTCACTTGAAGATTCTCAGAGCTGTAATTTGGGGCCAAAGTTTGAATTGACACTGTCTCTTTAAAACAAGATGACTAAAAAGAATAGCAGACATGCTTTAAATCCTGCTAAACTTTCTTGCATTCCCTATCCACTTAAAAAAAACCCAAAACCCTCAGATCGTTCTTAAACATTCAAGAGTAATAATACTAGGCATCTGTAACTATTATCAGGGTCCTACCCACAAAAAGACAGACTAATGAAAAGAGTGTCTGTCAGAAATTGCCAAAGTTAGTGTCCCGTGCCAGGATCAAAAACACTAGCATTTATAAAAAGAACAGAGTACTTGTGGCACCTTAGAGACTAACAAATTTATTTCAGCATAAGCTTTCGTGGGCTACAGCCTACTTCACCGGATGCATGCTGTACTCTTGTACATTGGCCAAACCGGACAGTCTCTACGTAAAAGAATAAATGGACACAAATCAGACGTCAAGAATTATAACATTCAAAAACCAGTTGGAGAACACTTCAATCTCCCTGGCCACTTGATTACAGACCTAAAAGTTGCAATATTACAACAAAAAAACTTCAAAAACAGACTCCAACGAGAGACTGCTGAATTGGAATTAATTTGCAAATTGGACACCATTAAATTAGACTTGAACAAAGACTGGGAGTGGATGGGCCATTACACAAAGTAAAACTATTTCCCCATGCTTATTCCCTCCTTCCTCCCCCCCCCCCATAGTTCCTCGTATCTCCTTGTCAATTGCTGGAAATGGGCCATTTTCATTACCACTACAAGCAGTTTTTTTCTCTCCTGCTGATAAAATCTCACCTTAACTGATCACTCTCCTTATAGTGTGTATAGTAACACCCATTGTTTCGTGTGTGTGTGTGTGTGTAATATATACCTACTGTATTTTCCACTACATGCATCTGATGAAGTAGGCTGTAGCCCACGAAAGCTTATGCTGAAATAAATTTGTTAGTCTCTAAGGTGCCACAAGTACTCCTGTTCTTTTTGTGGATACAGACTAACACGGCTGCTACTCTGAAACTAGCATTTATATAATAATTGAATACTTGCTTTCACTGTGCTCTAAACTTGCGTTTCTTTTGTCCTTGATATAAAATCCACTGAAAAGTAAGCATACTATAATTGTGCTCCCCATGATCACTCATAAAACAAATCAGTTTACAAAGTCCAATGAGCTGTGTATAGGCTCCTTTATGTCAAAGGTAACGTTGAATGGGAAAAATTATATTCCCTATAAAGCTCTTCTGGTTTTCATGCTAAAATATTATACACAGTATTTATGTAAATATGACCCTATGTGCCTTATTGTGTCTGCTTGAACTGTTGAGTCACAATTTATATTTGAGGGGGATGAATAACTGATATCCTGAGAAAGTGGGAGGAAATACATATTACACCTATATGCCTTCTGTACCATTTCAGAACATTAACTATTAAAAGCTCTGTTCAAATAAGGAGTTTGTAGAGCTTAATCATGATGCATTATAAATAAAATGTAGAAATTTTGCAGGCATTCTGTTTCCCCTGCAAAAACTATGGCTACGCCTAGCTTGAATGTCATGACAACTGCATGACTGCACATTCCTGTCAGGTTTGGGTGAAAGGAGGGGAGGGAAGAGAGGAGAACTGTAGTGACCATGTTGTGTTTAAAAGGCAGAGTTGCTGATGTAATATTGTATGTATCTGCTTTTTCAATGTATTGTAGTATGTTAACTTGCATAAGGATTTAGAATATTCGTAAAACTCAGTTCTGTGGCTGTTAGTCTTTCTTCACTAGCATGCCAGGCTGATGGTTAAGTGTCCAATTATCTGAAAGCACAGTTGTCTGACCACACCCTCTCATTCACGTGTGGGCATGTAAATGTGTTTATTTTCTAGAATGAGTCTGCAGATTTTAAATGGCGAAAACATCAGTGATGATCTAACAGCAGAAAGCTGTTCCTTCCTTTTCCCGTCACCAGAGTCCACAGGGAGACCTTCTATCCTTCGTCCATCACAAAAAGAAAATCTGCCACCAAAAAGTGTAGCAAAAGCTATGAAGGTATGTCTGCATTTATGTTAGCCTCTTCCTTCTCACTCTTAAGAGAACAAATCATGTATGTATTGTTGGGGGCTTAAAAATATTCAATCAGAAACTACTTTTTTTCCCCCCCACCTCAAAGGTAACTTTTCAAACTCCTATGCGGGATCCTCAGACTCACAGAATCTTGAGTCCTAGTATGGAAAACAAACTTGAGACTACTTTCACACTAGATGATTGTACTGAAGTTCTAGGAGACCTTCATCTGTCTGAATCCGGCAATGCTGCGTGAGTAATCTACACTTGATCTTCTTGCAAATCATTAAGGCTATTAAGAGTGACTAGTTTGTGAATGCAATATATGTCGAGGATGACTATCTCTCATTATAAATTTGTCTGCATAATCAACTCTGACACTTTCATACTTGTCAGCAAGTTTAAATTGTACAAGAAAAGCAATCTAGTGCCGCAATTAAAAATGATACAGGGAGCCTACATAGCTGGAGCAAAAATACCCTAGTAATAAGCAATACTACAACAGTAATTCCTGCGTTCTAT
The DNA here is from genome assembly GCF_002925995.2 of Terrapene triunguis. NCBI lineage: Eukaryota > Metazoa > Chordata > Testudines > Emydidae > Terrapene > Terrapene triunguis. The sequence continues at coordinate 87,837,306 of NW_020664417.1, read as the reverse complement.
TCCCAATGCTTTCACTGATACTGGTCAAAGGAGTCTGACTAAAGGCAATGCTTGAGTTATACCTATAAAACGATGCTGTGAAGACAAGCCCTTAGACTACACCTTTGTAATAAATGTACATGACTAAGATATTCCCCCACCCCAGTGGTACTCACTTGTAAGTAGGGCTGTCGATTAATCGCAGTTAACTCATGCAATTAACTCAAAAACATTAATCGCAGTTTTAATCACACTGTTAAACAATAGAATACCTATTGAAATTTATTAAATATTTTGATGTTTTTTCTACACTTTCAAGTATATTGATTTCAATTACAACACAGAATATAAAGTGTACAGTGCTCTTTGTTTTTATTACAAATATTTGCACTGTAAAAATGATAAACAAAAGAAATACTATTTTTCAATTCACCTCATACAAGTACTGTAGTTCAATCTCTTTATCGTGAAAGTGCAACTTACAAATGTAGAATTTGTTTGTTACATAACTGCACTCAAAAACAAAACCATGTAAAACTTTTGTCAAATCTGCAGTGAAAGTGTTCTTAAAACAAAGAATATGCTGGGTCATCATCCGAGACTGCTATAACATGAAATATATGTCAGAATGCGGGTAAAACTGAGCAGGAGACATACAATTCTCCCCCAAGGAGTTCAGTCACAAATTTAATTAATGCATTATTTTTTTAACAATCATTGAAGCATGTCTGCCAAAGTGGTGCCCAAAGCATAAAGGGGCATACGAATGTTTTAGTAGATCTGGCATATAAATACCTTGCAATGCTGGCTACAAAGTGCCATGTGAACGCCTGTTCTCACTTTCAGGTGACATTGTAAACAAGAAGTGGGCAGCATTATCTCCTGCAAATTGTAACCAAACTTGTTTTGTGTGAGCAATTGGCTGAAGTAGGACGGAGTGGACTTTGTTTTATTTTTGAATGCAGTTATTTTTTGTACATAATTCTACATTTGTAAGTTGCACTTTCATGATAAAGAGAGTACACTACAGTACTTGTATTAGGTGACTTGAAAAATACTATTTCTTTTTTTTTACAGTGCAAATATTTGAAATAAAAATAATAAAGTGAACACTGTACACTTTTCGTATTCTGTGTTGTAATTGAAATCAATATATTTGAAAATGTGCAAAACATATCCAAAAATATTTAAATAATGGTATTCTATTGTTTAATTGCTTGAAAACCCTACTTGTTCGTTTCTTTTGTCCTGTGTCGTTTTTCTCCCCCCCCCAGAAAATCACTATCTCCAAGCTGGCTAAAAAAGAACTGGATAATCTTTGACTAGTGGTCAAATTCTGATCTCGAACCCAAGCAGCCCCTCTGAACTGAACAGCAGTATTTGGATCTAGATCTTTAGGCATGGTCACTAATTTCTTAGTTGTAATTCATATGCCAACTAAACTTATTGCTCCTATATCTCTAAATGTCTGGGTCTGACATGTAGGGATTAAGTGACTTTTACAATGGCAAAGTGGAACATTTATTGATGGTGTTGTACAGTCATGATTCAGGCGGAAGTAACACAGCATCTCAAGAGCTACTGCTTTTGTTGTGTCTCCTCTTTCCCTTTCCCCATGCTACAATGAGAATGCTTGTGTTGCTGCACAGTCTAGTGCTGTATTTGTGGTAAGGAGCATCCGGACTTTTAGGACTAGGAAGAAGAAAGTACTACAGATGGAAACTTTCAAAGAACGGCACTGTGGTGCATAGTTCTCAGGCTCTTATTGGTTAAGTACTGAAAGAGGATGGGAGGGGTCTGATTACTTAAACAACAAGTCTTGCAGAGAAGAGACTCACAGGGTGGGGAGACCATAGTGAACCATATCCTTTCTTGCTTCCAACTTTATCACGCTGGAACTTTAACTGGTTGGCTTTTAATTATGTTTTCCTGTATAGCTTTTCTGTGTGTGGCATTCATATAACTATTTTTGTACTTTGTTTTGCCTCTTTTGCAAAAAAAAAAAAAAAAAAAAAATGAGAGGAAATACTTTTTCAGGAAGTAATGACTTAATGCTCTATAGTCTGTACATGAGCTACAAATTAGCGAACTTGAGCTCAGGGGTGACATGGGAACATGACATTAGAATGTGTCTGTAGTGATTATGCATAATCTTTCTATAATCTATTCACTTACAGCAGTCAGTTATTTCTTCTGTTCCCCCCCGCCCTTGTGTTTTTCCTTGCCCCTCTGTTTTTAGTAAGTCTGAGCATTCAACTTCTGTATTCAGAGCAGTCTATGAAATTCTGGCATACATGTTTCATAGATTGCAGGGGAGGGGAAGGAGTGTTCACTGATGAGGTGGCGGGGGGGGGGGGGGGGGGTCAACACTGACCACAGAAAGCAAAGGATGGAATGGAAGAAGTGAGTCGTGTTATAATTTGATATATTATGCTGATGGTCACCCTCCATTCTTACAAACCCTGTATGGATATCTACAGTAGATACAGATAATGGTACACATTCCTGGACTAAGTATTGTAGGGGTTTTCAGTATTACTGGTTCTTTACTACTGTGGTACATATTCAGCCTATCCAGAGAGTTATGCTCTGAATTACAGCCTCTCTTGTAAAGCATTCCTGGGTGGGGTTGAGGAGAAAAGGAAGGGGACTCAGCAATGTGTTTTCTATATGAGCACAATGTGAAAGATCTTGCTGGCTTTTCTCAATCCCTGAACAGCAAGATACCAGGGTGGCTCATTAGAAAGAGGCCTAATTCTCTTGCTTTTATGATGATCTCAACCCTCTCACATCCAACTCTTTTCGTGTAGCATAAAGCTTTGCAAATTCCAGCATATGAGTTTGAAAATGTGTGGTGTGTGTGTAGTTTTTTTTTTTTAATGGTGTCTTAATTTATAATTAGCCATTTTAACACTGACTTTATTTCTGTGTAACAGAAATCAACAAGCAATTGAATTTGAGATTAAAACTACTAGAGAAAATGCACAAATGCAGGAGGAAGCCAGTGTTGTTCCTTATCCAGATGATGAGATGCCAGTGAAAAGCTGTGGTACATACAGCATTGATTTTGATAACTTAAACAACATCAATCCATTCCAGAGTTCCTCTCAGATGCAGAATTCTCCTGAGAGCCTAAAAAAGTCTCCTATATTATCTAGCAACCCTGAAAAGACTTCTGAGAAAAATGATACAAATTCTCTGCCACTGGATGATACACTTCCTGTTACTTCCCCACTGACTGCTGCAGTGTCTGAGAGAACAAATCTAAAAGCAGACACCCTTATTGGTGTGACAAAAGAGACAGTTTCCATGGATGTAGTGCTGTCAGGTAATGAATCCAAACCAATTCCTAATGACACTGAACAGGATATAAAGCCCACTTCTGGTAAAGTCAGCAAAACCAATTCTTCCAACGGATCAACACAAACACAGAATTCTCCACCACCTGTACAAGGGTCCTACAACTTTGATCCTAACAGCTCTGATGTAACCCAGCCTTTCAAAACTAGGGATTCAAAGCTACAGAATTCCCCAGTAGTAGAAAGAACTTCAACAAAAGAGTCAAAACCTGAAGAAGAGGCTAGCTTCTCCAAGGCTGAATCTGTAAAACTAGAATTTGACTTCACCGATAACACAGCTAGTAAAAGGCCACCTCCTAGGAAACTAGGCAAAAGACCTGGAATTAAGCCTCCTTCCAAGAAAACTGCTATAGCTCTAGGGAAAACATTGGAGAACTCTGAGGCAAAAAGCAAGAGTAAAACAGAAAATGAAATTCCTGTTTCCAATGCATCTTATAACTTTGACTGGGACAAATTTGATGATCCAAACTTTAATCCATTTGGAGGAGGTTCAAAAGTTTCTAGCTCACCCAAATGCCCTAAACCCAACACTGAAAAAGCTAATCAGCAAGAGGAACAGGATAGCACCTTACCAAAAAGGGAATCTCTTCCAGCAGAGCAAATTAACAGAATTGTTGTTGCAGATGAGACTGCTGAAGAAATAGTGCCTGAAACTCAGTAAGTAAATCTTTATAATTGGACTTGTAGAACTGCCTCAAAGACCTTTAAGGACAAGATGATGCCAAAAACCCCTGGGTGCAGAAATCTGTACAGTTCTGAGAAATCTGTGCTTGTGCCTGTGAACAGATTTTTTTTTGCGTGTTGAGACAGTCTAAAAATTAAAAATACCTCTGTCTTGCTTCAGAAAGTGAAAGATAAAAGAGCATCAGATCTGTGTGCCTGCTCTCCATTCACCATTGCCCCCGCTATGCCTTTAAAATAAATATTTAATGGGAAACAGGGTAGATATACTGATCTGTCACACCCCTTCCACTGTAGATGTTAAAGCTTGGAGAGCTACCAGATAATGGCTGGTTCAGTAGCAGGGAGCGGAACAGACAGGACAATTGTCCTGTTTTACTCTCTTAGCGTAAAATCAATTCCTCAGTGGGACCAGAACTTCACCTCTGGTACGTACCCCTAATATTCTTAGGGAGTAGGACAAGAGCAAGCAAGGAATAAATGACATTCTTGTTCATCCTATTATTCTATAGTAGGGCGTTAACACTGCTTTCGGGTTGTGAACACAATCTGTAATATAAATGCTTCTCACAAAATCTGGAGCTGGAAGAAAAAGTAGTAATATCAAGGGACTGGAGCTTTCCTCTTTTCTAGTTAATTTTAGGTGGTAGGGTATTGAGTTTTGAAGTCCAGTTTTAACCACTTACATGCCAACAACTTTACTACGGAACATATTGGAAACAACTAGCTGTTTATCCAGGGTAGAATCTATTTCATTTGATACGTTCATTTGATAGGAATGAGTAATACGTGTTCACTATCCTGGTCACACATACAGAGCCACCTATTACTGTTAAACTTAGGATAAATATTAAATTTACACTGCCATCAGCTAAAGTATTGGACTACTACAGTGAGGCTTTATGGAGTGTCTATAAAAACTTTGCTACTGATATTAGACCATGTTAAGGGAAGGGTGGGAAACCCATGAGTTCTGGGGTTTAACTCAAACAGAGCCGTTTTCACAGAAATGCTGCAGGTTTTAGAAGTAGAAACTCCTTTAAATGGAAAAGGCTGTTTGGCCATTCTGTGGCAGTCATGACTTTCTATACATCCATAATAGCATTCTAGTTTTCATGGGAGAGGTATGTAAATTCATTCTTACCTGCTGATTGTTAATGGAGAGCTTGTTGCCATTTAGAGACCATGCTATCAGGGGTGGGGTGGGGATAAGGCAAGCTGTCAAACAAGCTTCCTATGCTTAAATGACTCTTAGCCAGGTCTAGGAACGTATTTAGACCTTTGAACTGACTAGATTACTATGACTTTAACCGTTTGTTTAGTAGCTTCCCTGAAGAAAAACCAAGCAAAGATGAAGATAAATCTGTAGTTCAAGCAGAAATTGAAGAGGAATCTACAAGAGAACTAACTATGGTAATGTGTATCTATATTTAAGATATCCAGTTCTTGGCAAAACTGTTATGTTAAAGCAGTTTTCTATTTCTAATAAAGTTGCTGTTCTCCCCTTCTTGCATTCCCTTCAGCCTAAAACTGTAACTCTTACAGATCCTCAGACTTCTACAGTGAAAACAAAATTGATTTTAAAAACCAATGAAAAGGGGTTGGGCTCTGTTTGTGCCAAATCCATAAACTCAGCCTGATATAACTGAAGGGATCAAATCAGTATCATGGAACATATCTATCTAAAATCTCTTGATTTAGTTGACAGCATAAAGTGCACAGGCTGAAAACTTAAATCAAGGGTGAGGAATCTGATAAAAGGCAGCTCTGCCTGACGAGGATTAACACAATGTGTTGGGTTAACAAATTCCTGCTGCTGTTGAAATCTTCCCCATTAACTCGGTTTCAGCTAACTCTTTTAACTGTTGTGTAACACACTGATTTAACCATCACTAATGTGTTTTAGTGCCATAAATACACTATGCCAGTCATACTCTCAGTTTTCCATATTACAAACTAAGTATATGTCTGCCTTCCAGGAGAAAAAAACAAGCTCAAATACCTCACCAGTTGATGCCCACAGTCAAGATAACTTGCCTTTAATTGGCAGTGGAACATCCCCTTTGGCTGACCAAGAACATGAAGCCAATTGCAAGACAACTGAAACGGCAGTTCATATAAATGATTCAACAGTAGTCACTGAGTCTGAAGAGTACTTCAGACCCTCAACAGAAGGTAAGAGCAGTTGCTCTTAGCAAGGCGCTGCAACAGAACTGGACATACATGCTGTTAAAACAACAGCTCTGTATGCTGTTTTCCTCTACTTCCATTTAAGTTACAGGAACAAACATCTCATTACCAATTCTAGTTCTTAATGTTTCATCCTGCCTATCTTTAAAGGGACAATCCTTAAATTCAGACAGGTAACTTTTCCTAAGATTACTGAAACTGACAGAAGTTTAAAGAAAAGATTTGTTACACTTAACACTTGAAAGCATTGTTTACGCTCTGTTTCCCTGTAATAGTTTCCTTTGCCTGTTTCCTTTGTGCACGTACCACCCAATAGCTATTTTAAAAGTTGGAGGAGGGGGGGAGAGGAGTCATTTTAAAGCCACCAAAATTAGCAGAGTTGTTGGAGCTGGTGGAATATCCAAAAATACATTTTCTCCCCTTTTTCCTTTCCTTTCCTTTCCCCTTCAAAAACTGACTAGATTTTATGTTGACATTGTCCCGTCAAGCAATTGACACTAAATAACCAGGTGCCAAATCCAGTTGTAATCCAAACAATACCACTGCACCTGTTTAGTGACGACAATATGGTTTCTAATGGGTTTCACTTGGCAGGTTGTAACATTAGAAAAGCACTTTTATGTTCAGAATTATTCTTTTCCGTTCATAAAAACACACATTACCAAAGTGCCAGCTATACAAAACACAAACCTATTGAACAATCTTGACACTTACTTCATACAAACCCATAGGACCCACCCTGTCCTTGTTATGGTACAAATGGCCTTTCTGCATTTTCATACCTTTTTAAATAGAGAAATCGCAGAATTGCAATTTTATTAAAAAATAAACTTCTATAGTATGCTGCATAACTCAAAAGATTGTGTACACTCAAAACTAGAGGGCTGGGTCTATCATTGCACATTAAGTTTACTTGTTCCCCTTTTACAATCTATCACAAGCCTCTTAATACTCAGGCTGGTGGATCATTTTGGAAAACAATGACTATGGTAATAGTATTCGCGTGTGTAAATCTGTGCATAGATTGAACTGTCAACGATATACTAAAAGGAGAGAGTTGATAGAAGCGCAGCGTATCCATTCTTGAGGACACCTCCACCTTAAACTTAAAGATGCACACTAGCTTTTCAACTACATCAAGACACTTGAATCATTGTGTTTAACTCTTCTCCCTCCCTCCCTCCCTCCCTCCCTTCGCCGCCCCCCCCCCAATAAATAACCTGAGTTTTAAGAGGAGAGGTGGGGTGTGTTGTTTTTTTGTTTGTTGTTTTTTTAAATGCCAACTCTTTCCCTTCTAGACTGAAGTTCAGGGTTCTTTTCTCCTGCTAACAACTTAATCTAACAGGGGTATAGGAGTTTCCCTTTGCTTTCCATCAGTTTCATATCAATGACACTTTCCATCCTGCTCTATTAACAACTGTATGACAGCATTAAATCATTTTTATTAATATATTTGTCCTTTTCCAGTTCTAGGAATGGGCATAGAAATAGACTACCTGGAACAATTTGGTACATCCTCAGTAAGTATCTAATATTTAAGCAGTTAAACTTGTTGGCTCAAGAGTAGGGATGGGGAGAGAACAATAAGATCTAAGCCTTTCTCCGCTAGGTTGTAGGTTCAAATGTGGCCCAGTTGGGAGTAGCAGTTAATGTCTATCTACTCCATGAGATGGTACAATGGGTTGAGCTCAGTCTTTCACATGATTCTGCCCCCCTCCCTGCCCACACCCAAACTAACTGCTGTCCTTGGCAGTCTAGCCAAGGCTGAGGTTTGAATAATCCTATCTTCTGGAGAGAACACACCACTTGGGAGTTTCAGGGTTGCCTATGCTACAAAGTAACACATCATTCAATGTGAGTAATATCTCTCCCCAGTTTAAAGAGTCTGCTTTGAGGAAGCAATCATTGTATTTGAAGTTTGACCCTCTGCTGAGAGACAGCCCCAGAAAGCTGGCTCCTGGTACTACTGAAACAATAAGCACCTGTGTAATCAATGCACCATTTCAAAGTGGGTAGGTATAGATTTTAATCCTAAATTATAGCCCACAAATTTTGGTTTTGAACACACTCTAATTTTAACGGTTTGTTTTTAGTCCTCTTTCTGACTTCAGTAGACTGCCTTTGGAAACCCCAAAGCCTGCAATGAAATCTCTTCAAAATGAAGAAAAGCCTAAAGGACTGGATCTTCTGGGAACTTTCCCAGCTCCAGTAAGTAAATCATAAACATGTCAATTTTCATGTTAGTGGATTTTTGGATGAGTTCTTCTAGTGGGAAGAATAGACAACCTTTATCAACTTCTTGCCCGCTTAGTGTTCCTGCACTGCTGTGGGTTAGTATTGGTGTTACAATTGCCAGTACCCTCAAACAGGGCACGTGCATTTCATGTTTGGCTTAAAATTACGCTAAGATATTGTGTGTCCGAGTACAGCAATTCAGGATAAGGAGGAAATTCCAACACTAAGCACTGGCCCTCTTGGGGGGTGGGGGGAAATCTCACTTGCTTACCATAACCTTAAGCTAAATTCTTACAAAACCTCATACGACGAGAAACATTTTGTACATGATCCTTTAAACTAAACTTGATTAAATGGTTCTCTGATGCCTAATAGCATTGATCATATCTCTGAAAATTGGCGCTATTAATGGCATGCAATGTTTCTGATGTTAAACACTAAAACAGACTTGCTCTTGGATAGTGGACTCCTAGACTGGTGTCATTACATGTTGCCTTTCAGTCCCTAGAGGCATCTCAAATTCCCATTTCAGTCAAAGCATTCTTTTCTCATATAGCTGACCCCATGTAAGGTGAGAAATGGGTTTCATTGCAGTTCCTCTGCTTCTTGAATAAGCAGCACTCTGTCTGTGCCAAATTCTACAATTAAATGTAAAGTTTTAAACTTGACTGTCCTTGTATAACTCTTTATGTGGATGTAGGTCTGTTTGCCCAGCAGTAATGCTTAACTTGCTGTGGGGCGGGGGGAGCTGTTTCTGTATCTGCTGTTCATGAATAGGCAAATAGTGCAGTGTGCTGCATCTCAATATAGCTATAGTACTTTGACTAAGCAGTTTATGGGGATAGTTTTGGGCTTAAAATAATGTGAGATAATCTGAATAGATTGTAGTATAGCTGATGTGGTAGCCACTCAAACTTTTTTTCCCTTCTTCTCCACAAAGGATACAGTTCCTCTAATTCCAGATATCTCAACCAGTAACGTTTCACCGCTCTCTCCTTTTGCTGTGCCAATTAACACTGCAGTTGATGCTATTATAGAAGTGCTGAAATATAGCCAAAAAGATATGGATACAGCTGTTGAAACAGTTAAACTAGAGGTAAGAAGAAAGCTTTAAAAGCCTTTAGGAATGTGGCACTTACTTTTGAAAAGGCTTGTCATTATAACATTTCCCCTCTTTTTGAGTTACTCAGCACATACTGGGCATCTATTTCAAAAGTTGTTGTTCTCTCTTACCCTCCCCCCTCCCTTTTTCTTTTTCTCCCCCCCCCCCCCCCCCCCCCCAGCTCCTTCAGGTTTTGAAGTACAGTGTCCCATTCCTAATGAGTTACTGCTTGTTGCTTACATGGGTAGAATAGCCTACACCAGCATCTTCAGAGTTGGAGATAGACTTGCCATACCCCATGTGTCCAATCTTCTAGACTTACTACCTTTTTAAGTAGGCTCCATCCAGGAGACTCTACTAGCAAGAGACCTTTTGCCTTGTTTGGTTCCTTCAGAGAAATTTTAAACTCCCACATAAAGGGACTAATGTAATTTTCATTCCAAAACAAGTTTTGATAACAGTGAAGCAAGATGACACTTGCTTAAGCAACTTGATCCTGGGCGGTGTGGAGGGGAAAAGAAAAAGTCTGCCAGCTGTACTGAACTACAGGTGGTGGGGACCATATTTCAGAGGAGCAATCAGCCATGGTGAAAGATCCTTAAAGAGAGCCAGGTTATGGCAGATGAAGCCACAGGTTGGCTCCCCTTTTTTTTTATTGGAGGGGGCAAGGAGTAATATTAATGCGACCACTGCTCTTCATGCTACAAAAGGTGCTTGTCATGAAACAGGGATTCAGTGCTAATTTATTAACAGTGTAGCCATCCCTAAATTACTGCACTTGCTCTTAAAATACTGAATAAACTGTAGAATTTAGTTTAAAAATCCAACTTAAAAGAGATACTTTTGTCAGAGTGCTCACTTCTTACATATCTCTTGTCCCAAATTATCTCTGCTTAGGCATTGTCTAGTTACATAAACTGGTGGAGGTGTGCTTTGTATATGGATAGCTTTTGTAAAGAGAAATTTCAGATTTAATAGTCGTGTTTCCTTGTCTTCATAGAATTTCTTCAGCAAACGTTTTCAAATTGGCAAATCCCGTTGAGAACAATAGAGCTAAGGGTATATAATGTCCTTAGTAAAGATGGCCAGTACCTACAGTCCTTCTGCACTTTTTAGTGTTTTCACTCTTCTTCCAGATAGCATGGGGTGCACCATCTTTTCTTAGACAGTTTGTTCCCCAGTAGGAGTGACTTCAATGGGAGGCAGAGGCCATATTTGCTAAGAGCAATATTTGTGACCAGAACAAAAAATGATAGATGCCTTGAAAAGACAGTTCTTGATGAGTTTCTCTGAAGGAGGAAGGTGTTGGGTGTGGTGTATGGTTTTTTTTTTTTTTTTTTTTAAATGCCTTGTAGTGACAACATGAGGGGAAGAAACTTTTATCTTTACAAATCAGTTTCTTCTAACCTGGAGCCACAAACACTAATATAACTTTATGGTTATTGCATGGCTTCACTACAGGACAGAGTCATGTTTGTCTGGGGACCTTAATGGTGCATTTTATAACTTAAGAGAGCCAACCATTTTAAACTAAGACTGAATTTCCTGGGGTTATAATGCTTGCTACTAGGATAGTTCCTACATAACTAATGAGTTGGGTTTGTTTTTGGTTTGGTTTGGTTTTTCTCAACTGTAACTCCAACTTAATATAACTTGTCTGAGAATGTAAGGTTATCCTTGTTCCCTCCAAATTTGTGTGAACACCAAGATTGATTCAACCTGCAAATTGACATTGAACTGAATAGATTAAAAGAGTTGGCTGCATGCTGTGAGTCAATAGTGTAAAACCTCTAACAGTGAGGGAGTAAGATCCCCTAATTTGTGATATAGGGCAAGTCTACTTGGAAAAAACAAGTCTGTGATCCATGTATGAAGAAATAGTAAACTTAGTCTTGCTGTGTGGTGCAACAAACACCAGTGCTGTGTGTACAGGGATAGCATCAGAAGGTCCCTTGTAATCTGCTTTAAAACAATTTTTTGTGTGAATCTTTTTGATTTAGAAATGTTGAAACTAGTGATAACACTATATCATTCAGTGTACTGATCTATCTCTGACTGTGACTTGTACTAGAGCTTTCTGCCATAACTGACACTTACGAAATCGTGTCCATAGGGAAAATTTTACCGTCTGTCAATACCTCTTTAAGATACCCTTCAAGTTGTTCTGAATGTCAGTTTATCTCAATCCCTGTTAAATTTAGAACTTTTTTTTTTAAGATTCAAGAAAAGCAGATGGAAGTTTTAGAGTGGAAAAAGAAATATGACAGGCTTTATATGGAATACCTGGAAATGGGGTAAGTGCCTGCTAATTGTACAGCTTGACTTATTGCTTTTGATTTGCTTTCTCTAATTTATATTCAATATTGTTTTTTAGAAAAATTGTTGCAGAGTTTGAAGGTACAATAACCCAAATGATGGGTAAGTATACTGAGTAAATGGAACGGTACTTGAGATGGGCTTTTGCTTAGACCTGAAGGGCTCGCTAAATGTATAGCTGTCTTTGACACAAGAATATCTAGTACTCTTCTGGCTAGTACTTTAGTCGTGCTGTCAATACTGCATTGCATGTTATACTTGTATCATACTGAATCCTTGGAACAGAGATCAGAGCTAGAAAAGTTTTGTGTTTACGGACAGATTTCTAAAGTAGAGTATGCACAGTCTTATTCATCCTAATTACACAACTAAGGTACTTGCATGTTTGCTTGACTTGTACAGACACATGCATGTAGCAAGGTAGGTGCCTGATTTGTATCTAACTGAGGCATGCACAGTAATGGCCGCAATATGGCCCATAGGTGTTCAATTCAAGATGGTCCATTGGAAGCTACAAGTTCCAGTTTCTTACTAAGCAACGTCCACAGCTTGATACTAAACGAGAACAATAATCTGTTCCACTTCTGTAGATCACACACAGCCATGTCAGTGGAACCCTCTGGTGGACACTTCTTGTTTCAACTGTAGTTTGTATATATGACTTCTAAACTGCAAAGGCATCGATTAACACATCAGCCAAAAGCTTGTATCTTGAGTCATAAGAACATGAGAATGGCCATACTGGGTCAGACCAGTGGTCCATCTAACCCAGTTTCCTGTCTTCCGACAGTGGCCAATGACAGATGCTTCAGAAGGAACAAACAGAACAGGGCAATCATCAAGTGATCCAGTCCCAGTAACTGTCATTCAGGCCTAGAGACAACCAGAGCATGGTTGCATCCCTAACCATCTATTGATGTACCTATACTCCATGAAATTATCTAATTATTTATTTAATCCAGTTATAGTTTTGGCCTTTGTAACATCCCCTGGCAATGAGTTCCACAGGCTGACTGTGCATTGTGTGAAGAAGTATTTGTTCATATTTGTCTTAAACCTGCTGTCTAGTTCATTGGGTGACCCTTGGTTCTTGTGTTACATGAAGTGGTAAATAACACTTATTCACTTTCTCCACACCATTCAAGATTTTATAGACCTCTGTCATACCCCCTCCCCTCCTTGGTCATCTCTTTTCTAAGATGAATAGTCCCAGTCTTTTAAATCTCTCCTCACATGGAAGCTATTCCATACCCCTAATTTTTGTTGCCCTTTTCCATTTCTAATATCTTTTTTGAGATGGAACGACAAGAATTGCACACAGTATTCATGGTGTGGGTATACCATGGATTTATATAGTAGCATTATAATATTTTGTCGTCTTATCGATCCATTTCCTAACGTTGTTAGCTTTTTTTACTGCCACTGTACATTGAGCGGATGTTTTCAGAGAACAATCCATAATGACCCCAAGATTTTTCTTGAGTCTTAATTTAAACCTCCTCATTTTGTATGTATAGTTTGGATTATATTTTCTAATGTGCAATACTTTGCATTTATCAACGCTGAATTTCATATGCCATTTGGTTTCCCAGTCGCCCAGTTTTAAGAGATCCCTTTGTAACTCTTCAGTTAGCTTTGGATTTAACTATCATGAATAATTTTGTATCATCTGCAAATTTTGCCACTTCACTGAGCCCTTTTTCCAGATTTATGAACATGTTGAACAGCACTGGTCCCAGAACAGATCCTTGGGGGACACTATTTACCTTTCTCCATTATGAAAATTGAGCATTTATGAATCTACCTTTTTGTTTCCTGTCTTTTAACCATGAGAGGACCTGCCGTCTTATCCCATGACTGCTTACTTTGCTTAAGAGCCTTTAGTGAGGGATGCTGTCAAAGGCTTTCTGAAAGTCCAAGTATACTATATTAACTGGATCACCCTTGTCCACATGCTTGTTGACGACTCCTCCTCCTCCCCGCTCTCCCCCGAATCCAAATAGATTGGTGAGGCATTATTTCCCTTTACAAAAGATATCTCGCCTCCTCCCCAACAAATTGTGTTCATCCATGTCTGATATTTCTGTTCTTTACTGTAGTTTCAACCAATTTGCTTGGTACTGAAGTTAGGTTTAGTAGCCAATAATTGCCAGGATCATCTGTGGGGTCTTTTTAAAAAATTGGTGTCACGTTAACTATCCTCCAGTTATCTGGTACAAAAGTGACAGGTTCCATACCACAGTTAGTAGTTCTGCAATTTCATGAGTTCCTTCAAAACTGGTCCTGATCACACATTGCTGTTTAATTTATCAAATTATTCCCAAACTACTTCTATTGACACTTCAATCTGAGACAGTTCCTCAGATTTGTCCCTTAAAAAGAATGGCTCAGGTGTGGAAATCGCCCTCAAAGACTACAGCAAAAAATTCATTTAGCTCCTCTGCAATGGCCTTGTCTTCCCTGAATGCTCCTTTAGCACCTCAATTGTCCAGTGGTCTTACTGATTATTTGGCAGGCTTCCTGCTTCTGATGTACTTTTATTTATTTATTTTTATTTTTGCTGTTGGTCTCTTGCTAGTTGCTCTTTTTGGCCTGCCTAATTATACTTGATTTACCAGAGTTTATGCTCCTTTCTATTTTCCTCAATAGGATTTGACTTCCAATTTTTAAAGGATACCTCTTCTTCTACTCTGTTTTAGCCTTGGTGGCTTTTTTTCCCTATTACTATTTAATTTGGGGTATACATTTAGTCCTCATTTTAAGAGTAAGCATGCTAAATCTGTGCATAATTTAGGTTAAATCCTTAATTAAGGAAGACTTATGTTTACAAGAATGACTGTTCTATGATGCTTGTCCTTTGGTCCTTTTAAAGAGAATTCTTCAGGAAAGGTAATATGGCCAAGTGTGCTGATAAGAATTAAAGGTTTAGTAAGGAAGGTCTCATTATGCTACAGTAATGTCTGGTCCTATGTCTTTAGTAACTGGGATGAGGGGTTGCTTTGCTTTAAGAAAAACAAACACCCAGCCCTCTTGAGGTTTGGTTTTTGTTTTTGTTTTTTCATCTTTAGAGGATGCCCAAAAACAGAAGGAGCTTTCAAAAAAGGAAAACCAGAAGATGCTGGAGGAGAAACAGCAAGTTCTGTCAGATCTGAACTCCATGGAGAAGTCTTTCTCTGAACTCTTCAAACGATTTGAAAAACAGAAAGAGGTTTTAGAAGGCTATCGCAAAGTAAGATGATGGAATGACACTGGGTACTGTGCTTCCAAATCCCAAACAAGACTAAGGCCCTGTCGAGACTGGGGAAATAGCTGATCTTCTAAAACACCTCTCTTTACACTAAGTATTAGGTGGTCACTGTCAAAATTAGACTCCCCCTAGAAATGTGGCTGGTTAACATCTCAAAGATGTTAGTACTTAGGGTAGACCAGGTTCAAGTCATGTTTTAAAATGCAGTAAGTATGGTTTTAAAAAAAAAAAAAAAATCCTTTTTTTGTGTTTAACTGAAAGTAGTCCACATCTTCCTGGCTGTCTTCATAGTTGCATCAAATTGTGACTAGTTTAGTGTCCTATCCTTTTCTATCATTAACAATTGAATGAGTGACTCTGGGGAGGAGATTAGATGTGTCCAAAGACAACCTGTCTCTGGATTATTCATAGGCTCCAAGGCCACAGGAGGTCAGACTAGGTGATCACATGAGCCAAGACCATTTCTACTAGAAGGATCTGGTTCAGGAGAAGTCTGCCTATTACATTAGCCCTTGGAGACCCTAACTTTTATATCTGGACTCCCTTGCGCCAGAACTGTACGAACCAAGGCGGACCAGGCCTTTGCTCTAAAGGGTCTCACTCAAACCCACTTGTTCTGTCCGATCTTAAAGGTAAACTAACAGGTTGAAGGATAAGTGGGAGGAAAGACAAAGGTAACAGATCACATGTGCACTGTCCAATCTATGGTACTAGAGTGACAGGTTGGATTCACTTGCCTCCTTATATAAAAAGGATGTGCTGGTGGCACTCCATAGCTATGGTTTAGCATGTGTTATGTTGTCATGACCAGCTCCAGCATAAAGTTGCATTACAGTTTTTGTGAGGGTGGAGTTTATATATACTTCTCTTCTCTATTTCCAGTTTTGTTTAAATGGCTTTGCCTACCTCCCTTTAGTTTAAAGTTCAAAATCACATTTGTCACTGGGGTCTTGGTCAAGTTGTGGGGCAGGGTGTCTTTCTCTCTCTTCCTCCCCCTCTTTTTATAGCGGTCTCTGCTATGCTTCTCCAGCACACAGGGGTCACTGGAGGCCTGATGCCATATGGGGATTCCTTTGCTAAAATCCAGGTCTGGAGTGGCAGGGGAAACTTACTTGTCTTTTCTCCTCCCATCTCACTGTAGTGGCTTTTTGTTGCACTGCATGGTTTCATACTTGGTATTAAATATTTAATACTTGATTCAACTGAAGCAGGGTCCAAATCCTGCATTTTTTCCCCATCATCTTCTACCTTTCCTGGAAGAGGGTGGATTTAGCTTTAGTTTGAGCCAGAGTAGGGGGTATATTGATTGAACGAATAGAAGTGGCACAGAATGAAAAAATTTCAAGAACATGGGGGCTTTTGGTAAGAGAAGAGATAAAGTTGAGGATACAAACTAGGATGAATTTCTCCTTTGTTGGCATTTTGAAGATAAGTGAAAACAGAAGTGGGAGAGAACAAGTGGCTGTGTGTTGAGGAAAGATCTGACCTTCTGCTCTACCCTTAACTATTTGTGTTCTTGAACAGGTCTTTTTTTAAATAAAACAACCCTGCAGTAGTAGAGTCTTGTCTGCCTCTGGGGTAATGAGGTTAAATGCAAACAACCACCTTGACGCTAACTGAACTCTCCCATTATATTGGGATAGAATGAAGAGGCTTTGAAGAAATGTGCTGAGGATTATCTTGCAAGGATTAAGAAGGAGGAGCAGAGATATCAAGCACTGAAGGCACATGCTGAAGAAAAACTGCATCAGTGAGTACTTTCTCCTTCTTAGTCCCTGATGTTTACCTTTTTATGTAGGGTGAATTCACAAGCAAAACTCCCCTTGACTTCAATGGGGCCAGGATTTCACTTTAGTGTCTTAATCTCAAAACCTCTCCTAGAAATATTGTAACCACTTCTAAAGTGGAAGAACCTAGCTTGACTTCAGACCTAACTTGCTAGCTGTTTTGAATTAAGTCAGATTTAAACATTAGCTCACTTTCATTCCAGAGCAAATGAAGAGATTGCCCAGGTACGAAGCAAAGCCAAGACGGAGTCTGTAGCACTGCAAGCTACTTTGCGTAAAGAACAAATGAGGGTACAGTCTCTAGAAAGAAGCCTTGAACAAAAGGTCAGTTTAAGTATCTGCTACTTGAGTGGGTTTTAAACTTGTAATAAGCTAAGTTCTAAACTAGCATCAGAACTGGTGTTCTCTTGAGTACCACTGTGAAATAGCAAGGAGTCTGGTGGCACCTTAAAGACTAACAGCTACCCCCTGATACTGTGAAATAGGAGTCTTGATTTTGTCTCAAATTTTGGTATGGCAGAACCCTTTGATACTGAGAAATGCAATCCATCTACCCTTGCAAAGGGATCTATTGTGAATAATGGATTCATTTGCATAGATGAGCCTCAGAAGTGACTAACCATATATAGACTTCCAAGACTGGATACTAGCTGAACTGTTGAAATGGTGCAACTAAAATACAGGTTCAGGTTGAAAGTGAACAGTACACCTTGTCCAGGGAATAAGGCTTAAATATGATGGCATTGTATCAGTTCTAGATGCATTTTGATATTAATAGCATTGACTATTGCAAGGGTTCTCAGACTTTTTTGTACTGGTGACCCCTTTCACACAGCAAGCCTCTGATTGCGACCTCCCCCGCCCCATACATTTAAAACACTTTTTAAAATATATTTAACACCATTATAAATGCTGGAGGCAAAGCAGGGTTTGGAGTGGAGGCTGACCGCTCACGACCCCCCATGTAATAACCTCATGACCTCCTGAGGGGTCCCAACCCCCAGTTTGAGAACCCCTGGACTATCATGTTCCAGTATGTAAACTTGTAGACCACTACCAACCAATAGACAGTATTGTTGGCTAACATCTTTTCAATGGCCTGAATAGTCAAGTCGGAAAATCCAGTAATCTGCAAGTGCAGGGTTTCATATTTGCATGTAAATTGTTATTGCATAGTCTAATGGCACAAATGGGCTTACCAAAGATCGGTGGCTCATTGTAAGTTCTTCAAATACTCATTCATGCAAAGCTTTTTCCCTGCTTTTGGTATGTCAGCAAAACAAAGGCTTGTCACTAGTATCCTGCTCCTATATTTAATTGATACTATAATGCTGTTGAAAGGAACAGAGTGGCAACTAATTCTGTGATGCTACTGACGTTGGTGTGTCTTCCCCCTGTATCCAGCTGTCATGGAGGGAAGTCCCACACCCAACCTACTTCCTCCAAATTTAACTTTTTAAAATTCTGTGTAGTGGGATCACACTTTCCACTTGTCGTCATAAGGATTAACTAGTGGCATCACAGAAGCATTTTTAAATACTCCTCGCTTTAGGAGAATGAAAGCATTGAGAACCAACATCACCCATGCTATAAACGTAGTTCCATATTGAATTGTTTCAGCCATTTATGAAGTGGAAAAACAGGCACCAGTAGTAGGTATGTTGAAGGTTGTATCTTCTATTTAGTTGTAAAGAGAACTTACAAAAGTGTGCAACAGTCTAACAGTCGAGACTACAGTCTAAATTTTAGACACTGCCTGGAAAGTTAAGGAAACAATGTAATGTTGCTGTCCCTTCAAAATCTAATTGAGATATGCCTCCTTAGGATGCCTTGTTCCAAGTCTTTACTGCATTTACGGAATTTGAGCATTTGTAATGGAACTCCTGTTCCACATAGCACCTTCGGTGCTATGAATGTGTTGCAGTTTGTTCTTGACTCACTAATTCTTTTGTCTTCTTAACAGGCAAAAGAAAATGATGAACTAACAAAAATCTGTGACGACTTGATTTTAAAGATGGAAAAAATCTAATATTTGGACTGTTGTATATATGTTCACTCTGATTCATTCTGTCCTTTTTTTCTTTGTGTGTTCAGTGACTTTTTAATTATGTATGTTGAAAGTAATAAAAAGTAATAGATTTCACTTGCACTTGTTCCTTCACATAATGTTGGCTGTGTATTGGCTATGAATGTGGAGTATCTGCCTAACTTAGAAACTCACTAGAATGAGTAGGTTCACCACGTCTATGAAAAGTCAATTGAATAAATGAGCAAGTGTAAGTTTCACTCACATTTTGTAAATAAATTTGGACACTCATGGCTCTTAATCCCTTAGCCGTGGCAATCTCCTCAGGGGCTCTGGACTAAAGGTCTCAATGTCCCACTGGCTACACCAGCCCTCTGTTTGCCTTGCAGTTAACAAGATGTGCACCCCAAATACCCTTGAAGCATTCCCCTATGATATCCAGCCCCTGATACTGATTACTCAGACATCCCAGCTACTTTGCCCCCAAAGGAGCAGCATACACCAGTTTTATCTTAAATCACCAGTCCTGTCTTTTATCAGCATTTGTAATAAAACAAAAGGTTTATTTAAGAAAGAATAAGGATTTCTCTAGAAATCAGTGACGTAATCATTTTTCTAATACAAAACAGTCATAAAACCCAAACTAGGGCCTGAACTTACGAACAGTTAACTTTCCCATCTAAGTAGGCCTCCTCCACCATGTTCATCCTACAGAGCTGGCTAGTTTAACAGGAACCAGGATCTAGTTGTTTCATGGAAAAACAGCCCAGATCAACAAGATGCCTCCTGATTGGATCCAAAGTGCCTTTTCTCTATCTCATGTTAGAGTATAACAGTTTCTTGCCTTTATTCATAGGGTCATCCCTTGCCTGTTTTAATGTTTCAATTGTTTTCAGTCGTTTTTTGAGGGTTTGTTGTTGATGGGACAATGATAGACAGTTGAGCATTGCATTACGTTACTGGCTAACCAGTGCCAACTCCCTCTGGTATAAATAGGCAATCACTAAGTAATTGATTACTCCTCTTAACCTTAAGGACATAAACTTCAATATAGTTACATTATTCCTTAAATTGCCCCTTCCCATCATGCCAGGATAATTAACATTGAGAAGTTGCAAGCTTTCAATAGAGATCTTACACATGTCATTTTATGGACACTGAGCAATGTATTTGACAAGATATGTCAGGTCTGAGAGGAGAGTTGCTTGCAAAGAACAAGGGACCCTTGATCAAAGAGCTGTTGTGACACAACCTAAAATAAAGGCATTTGAGATTCAGTTCTTTAAAACCGCAGCTCCTGTTTTGAAATATGGCTCAAGGCCCTGCAGTGTTTCCTATTACAGTCAGCACTGGGGGGAGGAATTTTGCCACTCATATGCAACTTTGGGTACAACATGGAGCTTCACACTGCAGGGGCAAGCACTAATCAGTCCACGCCAAGGCAGCTTTGACCTCTCTCCCTCCCTACAGCTCTGTATTAATCTCTCCCTGTTCATACTGCTTTACTACCCATTTTGTCTTCCTTACTTAATTAATTTAGTGGTCATGAAAGTGACCTTCATATAAGGTAGTAAGTTATTCACAGAACAGGTACCTCACAGCAAAAATTTCCCATACTTTCCTCTGCCTGTTTCAACTTTAGCCGGCTGGAGGATATTGACTTTTGGTCTGATTTGCAATGGATTTAACCAGCTAGCCTTGTAGTGGAAAGCTCTCTGCTCTATCAGTGGTCTTAAGATATATCGCTCCCTGGGATTTTTCTTTGAATATTAATTATTTCCATTAAACATTTTTGGGGAACTAGTTACTGTGATGAATCTTCATGGATCTCATGATTTTTTTCCAAAAACAAGACTGCAGTGCCACATATTTCCACAAGGTGTAGCTGCTGCTCTTTTAAATAAAATATAGTCTATCTGTAATAATGTGAGGAAACTATACCTAGTCAGTTCTCTTTACATTGGATCTCCTCTGTTCTTCAGTCACTCATGAATTAAAGATTCATTGTTCTAATGAAGGTTTTTACATGATGGGCAAACAGCTGCAAAGGGAAATGTCTCTACTGATAATATATCTATTCAAGGCTCCCTCTGTTATGATTAGGGTTGAAAGATTTTTTTTTTATCAGAAACTGTCACTTTCACTGTACAGACACAAAGTGATGAAAAAATTTTCCATTGATAATTATTGAAATTTACAGATATGCAGTGTAAGAAAAATGCTGCTTGAGATCTTAGTTTGATTTAAGAATATTTACTTTGTATGTTTTGATATGTTGACAATGTGTTAACAATTATAGAGCACTCACTTTTTTGAATCTAAACGTTTACTGAATTGTCTGCCCCCATAATTTCTCATAATGGACAATGTAAATTGCTAAAAATAAAGCTTAAAATTCATAATTTTGTGCAACAGAAAATTTAAATCAATAAACATTAACAATTGTGTAAAATAAACATGGATATCTGTCAATTATAAAATAAGAAAAATTGAATTCTGCTAAGCCCAGTTATGACAGCTTCCCAATAGCAAATGTTATAATATGCTTATGTATAGACAAGGAACTTAGAAAATGCCACTTTTGGGAAGTGATTGATGGAATAGTACAGTATGTACAGAGGAAGAAATAAAGCCTGAATGTTGCACTGTCCTAGCTTTCCCTTTTTGTTTTTGAACACCATGGATAGTGGAAAATATAAGAAACCTTGGAGATATAGTCCAAAAGGTATGCGGCACATAACCTCTGCCCATGTCACTTTGCATTGTGACCCTGTCAACTCTTACAACTTACAGCATTGAGCTGTACCAATATTTAAATGGAGAACTCTAAGGATCCTGGCTACTAAAGGAAGTGGGGTTAGTGATTTGGCAGATGATACTTGACTGAGTTGTTAAACCCTGGTTTTGACAGCTTGAGATCATTAAAGATGCCACAAAACTTAGCATTAGGAGCATTAAAGCTGGTGCTGGAACTAAATTTCAATTCAGATAACTAGATTCTGCCTGCCAAAAATTCTCCATGCAGTTGGGTTATGTGATCACATTCTAAACTTCAGTGTCTGCTGCTAATTGCTGCCTGCTTCCATCTAAGTATCTGCATTTTATTTGTGGGTGAAATGCATCTCCCTTACTTAATTCATACAGGTGGTATGAGGCTTTATTTAATCTTTATAAAGTACTTTTTGATCTTTGTATGAAAGGTGCAATTGAAATGCAAGTATATGTATGCCTTTTTACTGAGCATTCTTTTTACTGCCTAAGGATCCTCAAGTCCTGAGCATCCCCTTATGGCAGAATTTATGCTGTTGACTCTTTGGACTATGTATAGGGGCTTGGATATGCATTTAAAACCACTTGACTCTATTACATTGGTGGGATATGATTGTTTTCATGCAATTTAAGAGGATTTTTTTTTAACCAAGTGGAAATGGGGGCTCCTAACATGGACAGTGTACGGGTGCTATGGGCAAAGGACACAGGACCTGACTGCTGTCACTTACAAACCAGGAGAAAGCCAACAGAATTACAGTGATATAAAACCCACCCGAGAGAAGAATCAGACTAAATATTTTTTGATCCCGATGCTGTAGACACTGGGGGCTACATCTTCAAAAATACTTACGTGCCTAAGTCCACCATTAGTGACTACTGCTATTCTCAAAACTGCTACTCAGTGGCCACTGGTCAGCATTTGCAAAGCCACCTAGGGTGATGCTGCCCCACAGCTAACATGCTGCTTAGAGCTGTATCTCAAACCCAAGTCCTGGAGGCCCCGAACTGGGATGCTCAAATTAGGCGTTCCCTCACCTATCTCATCAGCAGGGTCTGTGCAGCTGAGATTTCCTTGGCATGGAGGAATTTCAATACAGTTATAGCCGTGGGAAACTGAAGTATTGCAGTGCTGTATCAGACTGTGAATTCACTTCCTTATATAAGGCTGCATTTTTAACCTTGTACTCTATATCTTAGAAGTGGGTTTCATTTTTTATCCTGTTTGTTACCACATTGTAAACATCTAAATAAAATGGCTAAAAATGGATTTAAGTAGTACACTGGCTCAGTTTTGCTGCCACCTTCAACTGCTGTTGGGACCCACAAGCCAGAGCATTTTTAAAACATGGGGAGGAAATTATTGTTGTTTTTAATTGAAACACACTATTAAACTCTTTTTCTTAAATCCAATGACTTTGGCTACATTTGGCATTTACAATTTTTTAAAAAGCATTAACTGATAACATGATGAATCATTTATTTATTGTTGATAGGCCCAAGCTCTGCAAAATGGAGTAGTCACAGTAGCAATTTCCTGCTGCTGTCTAGTGGGCTTATTACAAATGGCCCAAATATTTTATCTCCCAAAATTAAGCGATACATTTCCATGCATCTTCCTTTCTAGCAGGGGTAGTTTGTGCCTACACAATGAATTGTAGTTGTACAGCTGATTAGTTGCGCCACTACATAAAATGCCAGCTAGATGTGCAAGTATTTAAGCTTCCCACCTACACTTCATTTGCAGAATCAAAATTGGGTCACTAGTGGCCTGCGTCGCCTCTCATTTAAACCAGTTTTACAATGGTGCAGCTCCACTCATTTCAACTGGGTTATGGTGTAACTCCACTGATCTCACTGGGGCGACTGGATGCACATAAGAAGAGGATCAGCCCACAGTTGTTCAGCTAGCGTAAATTGGCATCACTCCATTGAAGTAATGGAAGCTGATTTATACCGGCTGAGGACTTATTTGTCCAAATAAATGCATATGACAGGTCTCAATGGCCCTGAGCACTTCTGACAGTTTATTGGGGAATAATCCACATTATGGGTTACTGGAAGAACAATGTATATCCCTGTGACATTGTGCAGTCTATATGGTTTTATAAAAACATGATAATAAGTGAATATAATGTAACTGGGATATGCTTCATGCAAAAGGTCTCTTGTAAGGTATCATTACAAAGCTCATAATCTACTGAGTGTGATCATCTTATTTGTAGAAATGTACCACTCTTCTATCTAAAACTAGAAATATAACTCTGAGGGCCTATTGTAATTATGCAAAGTGTGGGCCATTAATGGTGGTTTGGAATCTTGATGACTCCCATTAACCAGGACCATTGTCTGCAAATGGCTGTGTTTTATCTGTGAGTCTTCCTGTATATGTGTGTGCTGGCAAGTGGGTAATGAAGTCTTGCAGTGACGGGTGATCATGTCACCTGAACTGGAATCTATCTTTAACCTGGTGCTTTTCCAATGAGGGGGGTGGAAACCCAGAGGGACAAAGGGTTCCCGCCTTATGCAAAACATATATAAAGGAGTGGAAGAGAACAGAGGAGAGAGAGGAGCCATCATGAAGAATTCCCTAGCTATCACCTGAGCTGGAACAAGAGCTGTACCAGGGGAAAGAATTGTGCCCAGGCCTGGAAGGTGTCCAGTCTGAGAAAAAACTTACTGAAGCATCTCTAAGGGTGAGATTATCTGTATTTAGTTTGATTAGACATAGATTTGCGTGTTTTATTTTATTTTGCTTGGTGACTTACTTTGTTCTGTCTGTTACTACTTGGAACCACTTAAATCCTACTTTCTGTATTTAATAAAACCACTTTTTACTTATTAAATAACTCAGAGTATGTATTAATACCTGGAGGAGCAAACAACTGTGCATATCTCTCTATCAGTGTTATAGAGGGCGAACAATTTATGAGTTTACCTTGTATAAGCTTTATACAGGGTAAAACGGATTTATTTGGGTTTAGACCCCATTGGGAGTTGGGCATCTGAGTGCTAAAGACAAGCACACTTCTGTGAGCTGTTTTCAGGTAAACCTGCAGCTTTGGGGCAAGTAATTCAGACCCTGGGTCTTTGTTGGAGCAGACGGGAGTGTCTGGCTCAGCAAGACAGGGTGCTGGAGTCCTGAGCAGAGGTAGTCTTGGTACATTAGGTGGCAGCTCCCAAGGGGGTTTCTGTGATCCAACCCGTCACAATCCCCAATTGGATTACTTTGCTTGTTAGGATTCAGGAAACAGCCATCATACAAGCTACAGTTATGGAGGCAAATCCTCCCCCATATGTCTGTGTCTGGCTGTTGTCGCTTGTCTTATACTTAGGTTGTAAGCTCTTTGGAGTAGGGACCCTCTAGCACCTGTGAGCTGGATCTGGCCCCCGGCTTAATTTAATCTGGCCTGCAGCAAGTCTCTGCGCTGCAAGCCGGAAGCCCCGAGCCTCAGTGCTCCCCAGCAGCTCCCAAGCAAAGGGGCAATCAGGGAAGCTGCGCGTGCTTCCCCCGCCCCCAGTGCCAGCTCCCATTGGCTAGGAACCATGGCCAATGGGAGCTGCGGGCGTGGGCAGCACGCACCGCGCAGAGCCCCCTGGCTGCCCCTCTGCCTAGGGGCCAGACATGGTGGCCGCTTCCGGGAGCAGTGCGAAGCCAGGGCAGGCAGGGAGCCTGCCTTAGCCTCGCTGCGATGCTGACTGGGAACCGCCTCGGGTAAGCGTCACCTGGCTGGAGCCCGCACCCCAAACTCTCTGCCCCAGGTTGGTCTCTGCCACACCCTAACTTCCTCCCAGATCCCACATCCCCACCTTCACCCCAGCCCTGAGCCCCCCCTGCACCCAAACTCCCTCCCAGAGCCCGCACCCCTACCCACACCCCAACCCCCTGCCCCAGTTCAACCCCCCCGCACCCTAACTCCCTCCCAGAGCCTGCACCCCAACCCCCTTCCCCAGGTCAGAACCCCCTCCCACACCCTAACTCCCTCCCAGACCCCGCACCCCAATCCCCTGCCCCAGCCCTGAGCCCCCTCCCACACTCCAAATCCCTTGGCCCCAGCTCAGAGCCCCTCCCACACCCCAACCACCTGCTCCAGCCCAGAGCCCGCTCCTGCACCCTGAACCCCTAATTTCTGGACCCACCCCAGAGCCTAGGAGAAACCCCGAGCCTCCGCCTTCCTTCCCCTCCGCCTCCCCTCCCCCCCGCGGGGCTGTGTGTGGCCCGTGACTAATTTTTTCGGTGGGTCAGTGGCCCGATTAAAAAAAGGTTCTTCTTTGCTCATATCCATTCCATATTAGGTGTGCGTGCTCGCCACATGCACCGGTGCCAGAAGTTTTTCCCTCAGCAATATCCATAAGGGACCAGCTCTGGCGCCCTCTGGAGTGGCACCAGCATGGCACGGTAGAAGGGGCGCCGCCGGCTCCCCCCACTCTCAGTTCCTTCTTGCCGGAAACTCCAACAGTGGGGAAGGAGGGCGGGTTGTGGAATGGACATGAGCAACACATCTCGAAGAACCCCAGTTACGGAACAGGTAACTGTCTTTTCTTCTTCGAGTGCTTGCTCATGTCCATTCCATATTAGATGACTCCAAAGCAGTATCCCTGCAGGTGGGTGGGAGCTCACGGAAGTGTCGATTGCAACACAGCTCTGCCGAACCCAGCGTCGTCTCAGGCCTGCTGAGTGATGGTATAATGAGCAGTAAACGTGTGAACAGAGGACCATGTTGCGGCTCTACAGATGTCCTAGATAGGGATGTGCACTGGGAAGGCTGCCGAAGATGCCTGCACTCTCATCGAGTGGGCTCTGACAATCGGCGGCGGCAGAACCCCCACCAGGTCGTAACAGGACCTTATGCACAAGGTGATCCAATTGGAAATCCTCTGCGAGGACACTAGGTGGCCGTTCATCCTATCCGCTGTAGCGATGAAGGGTTGAGTCGATTTTCGGAAAGGCTTTGTATGTTCTAAGTAGAAAGCCAAGGCCAGGGAGTGAAGACGCCTCTCTTCACTGGTCTTGTGCGGTTTGGGACGGAACACCGGGAGGAAAATGTCCTGGTTCATATGGAAGGTGGAGAGCACCTTTGGCAGGAAGGCCAGGTGGGGCTGCAACTGAACCTTATCTTTGTAGAAGACCGTATACGACAGTTCTGAGGTCAAGGCTTTAATTTCCGAGATTTGTCTTGCCGACGTCACCGCCACCAGGAACGCGACTTTCCATGACAGATGGAAGCAGGAACCCGCGGCTCAAAGGGCAAGCCAGTGAGCCTAGAGAGGACCAAGTTAACATCCCACTGCGGGATGAGTCTTTCCAGCCCTCTCAAGAATCTGACCATCGTGTCATGGAGAACACCATCTGTCCTTGGATCGGCGAGTGAAAAGCGGAGATGGCCACTAGATGCACTCTAATGGAAGAGTGTGCCAGGCCCTGGTTCCTCAAATGGAGCAGGTAGTCCAGGACAGCCTGTATGGAAGAACGCGAGGGAAAGATGCCACACTCGGACGCCCAGCGGGAAAACCTCGTCCACTTGGCCAGGTAAGTCAGTCTAGTTGAGGCCTTCCTATTCCCCAGGACTCCTTCTGGACAGGTCCGCTCCTCCGGGTTCAGCCATGCAGCATCCACGCCGAGAAGTGGCAGGACCTGAGGTTGGGGTGTAGGAGCCGGCCGTGGTCCTGTGACAGCAGGCCGCTGACAAGCTCATGAGCGTGCCTAACCAATGTTGGCGAGGCCACGGCGATCACGACGACCTGCGCTCAATCTCTCTTGATCTTTGCCAGGACCCTGCCGATGAGTGGAATCGGAGGGAACGCATACATCAGGCTCCCTGACCACGACAGAAGGAAGGCATCAGAAAGGGAGTCCTTGCTCAGACCTTGTCGATAACAAAACCGGTGGCATTTCCTGTTCTGTCTGGTAGCGAACAGGTCCACTTGGGGAGTTCCCCACCTTTGGGAGATCATGCAGGCTACCTCTGGATGGAGCAACCACTCGTGGTGAGAGGAGAAGTCCCTGCTGAGCTGATCTGCCAGCGTATTTCTGACATCAGAAAGGTGACAAGTTTCAGGTGGATTTTATGGCTGATGCAGAAGTCCCACAGACGGAGCGCCTCCTGACAGAGAGCCAGCAAGCAGGCTCCCCCTTGCCTGTTGATGTAGAACATTGAGGCTGGGTTGTCCATCAGGACTTTTACCACCTTGCCCAACAGGTGGGGCAGGAAGGCTCCTCACACCAGTCGGACTGCTCAGAGGTCTTTGACTTTTATGTGCAATTTCGCCTACTCCGGGGACCACATCCCCTGTGTCTGGAGGTTGCAGAGATGTGTCGCCCAGCCGAGGTCCAAGGCATCTGACACCAACTCAATGGAGTGAGGGGGGTTGTTGAACAGAACCCCCTCCAGGACTGTCCTACGGTCGGTCCACCATTGCAGCAAGGTAAGTATCACCTGGGGAATGGCAACAATTTTTTCCAGGGGGTCTCTGGACTGGGAATAAACCCTCCCCAGCCCTTGTTGCAGAGGCTGCATCCAGAGCCTGGCATGGCAGACCACGTAAGTGCATGCTGCCATGTGGCCCAGCAGGCGCAGGCAGACCCTGGCTGTAGTCAGAGGGAATGCAGAGACTTCTGTGATGAGGTTCGTCAACATGTGGAACCTTCCCCTGGCCCTACGGCTTCTTCAGTTTGAACTGCTTACACGCCGGGGCTGGGACGTAGAGGCCCAGGGATTTTAGGGTGGTGCGGGAGTCCTTGAGGCCATGCAATTTGCTGTCTGTTTGCCCTGCAAATAGGGCTCGGCCATCGAAGGGCGAGTCCTGCATTGACTGAGGAGCCTCAGTGGATAGCCCAGAGAGGAGCAGCCAAGAGTCTCACCACACGGAGATAGCAGAAGTCATGGTGCAGGCAGCAGCGTCCGCAGCGTCTGACGTCGCCTGGAGGGCCACCCTGGCCACAGTCGTGCCCTCATCGAGGATTGCTTGGAACTCCTTCTTGGAAACCTCAGGGAGCGACCCTTCGAACTTGGCCATGGCTTGCCACATAATGAAGTCATATCGGCCAAGGAGGGCTTGGTGGTTGGCCACTCTCAGCTGAAGGCTGGAAGACGAATAAACTTTACATCCAAAAAGATCCAGCCTCCTGGAGTCTTTATTTTTGGGGGTGGCCCCAGGTTGTCCCTACCTCTCCTGGTGGTTAACCACCTCAACCACAAGGGAAAAGACAGTTACATTTTCTTCAAGATATGTTGCTCATGTCCATTCCACGTGATCGCCACGTGCACTGGTGCTGGAAGTTTTCCCCCTAGCTATGCCTGGAGTGGCGCCAGCATGGCATGGTATAAGGGGCACTGCATGCTTCCCCCATCCTCAGTTCCTTCTTGCCAGACAACGCCGACAGAGGGGAAGGAGGATGGGATGTGGAATGGACATGAGCAACACATCTTGAAGAACACCAGAAAAGGTGTACGGAAAACGTAACTGTCTTTTCTTCTTCGAGATGTGTTGCTCATGTGCATTCCACAATAGGTGATTCCAAACTATATCTGTTGGAGGTGGGTAGGAGTTCACAAACTCTCAGGACAGAGAACCCGGCATCCTCCCTGGTTTGGGAGACAATCACATAATGCAAGGTGAACGTGTGAACCGAAGACCATGTGGCAGCCCTACAAATGTCCTGAATGGGGACAAGGGCTAAAAAAGCGGCCGATGAGGCTTGAGCCCTAGTCGAGTGTGCCCTCACAATCAGCGGCAGGGGGACTCCTGCCAGGTCGTAACAGGTATGAATACACGAGGTGATCCAGTTGGAGAGCCTCATGCGTTCGACCGAGTCGATGAACAGCTCCAAGGACTTCCTGAACGGTTTTGTACATTCCAAGTGAATGGCCAGAGCCCGCCTCACATAGAGTCACAGACCATTATGTGAAGGGACCATTATGATCATCTAGTCTGACCTCCTGCACAGCGCAGGCCACAGAATCTCACCCACCCACTCCTGTAATAAACCCCTAACCTATGTCTGAGCCACTGAAGTCCTCAAATCATGGCTTAAAGACTTCAAGGTGCAGAGAATCCTCCAGCAAGTGACCCGTGCCCCACACTGCAGAGGAAGGCGAAAACCCCCCAGGGCCTCTGCCAATCTGCCCTGGAGGAAAATTCCTTCCCGACCCCAAATATGGCGATCAGCTAAATCCTGAGCATGTGGGCAAGACTCACCAGCCAGACACCCAGGAAAGAATTCTCTGTAGTAACTCAGATCCCACCCCAGCTAACATCCCATCCCAGGCCATTGGGCATATTTACCGCTAATAGTCAAAGATCAATTAGTTGCCAAAATTAGGCTATCCCATCATACCATCCCCTCCATAAACTTATCAAGCTTAGGCTACGTCCTCACTACGGGGAGGGGAGGGTGGTGTCGATTTAAGATACGTAAATTCAGCTACACGAATAGCGTAGCTGAATTCGACGTATCGGAGCCGACTTACCCTGCTGTGAGGACAGCGGCAAATCGACCTCCGCGGCTCCCCCATCGACGGTGCTTACTCCTACATCCCCTGGTGGAATACAAGCGTCGATTCGGGGATCGAATGTCACGTCCCGACGAGACACGATAATTCGATCCCCGAGAGATCGATTTCTACCCACCGATTCAGGCGGGTAGTGTAGATGTAGCCTTAGTCTTGAAGCCAGATATGTCTTTTGCCCCCACTGCTCCCCTTGGAAGGCTGTTCCAGAACTTCACTCCTCTGATGGTTAGAAACCTTCATTAATTTCAAGTCTAAACTTCCTGATGGCCAGTTTATATCCATTTGTTCTTGTGTCCACATTGGTACTGAGCTTAAATAATTCCTCTCCCTCCCTAGTATTTATCCCTCTGATATATTTATAGAGGGCAATCATATCTCCCCTCAGCCTTCTTTTGGTTAGGCTAAACAAGCCAAGCTCTTTGAGTCTCCTTTCATAAGACAGGTTTTCCATTCCTCGGATCATCCTATTAGCCTTTCTCTGTACCTGTTCCAGTTTGAGTTCATCCTTCTTAAACATGGGAGACTATAACTGCACACAGTATTCCAGATGAAGTCTCACCAGTGCCCTGTATAACGGTACTAACACCTCCTTATCTCTACTGGAAATACCTCATCTGATGCATCCCAAGACCGCATTAGCTTTTTTCATGGCCATATCACATTGGTGGCTCATAGTCATCCTGTGATCAACCAATACTCCGAGGTCCTTCTCCTCCTCTGTTACTTCCAACTGATGAGTCCGAAGCTTATAACAAAAATTCTTGTTATTAATCCCTAAATGCATGACCTTGCACTTTTCACTATTAAATTTCATCCTATTACTATTACTCCAGTTTACAAGGTCATCCAGATCTTCCTGTATGATATCCCGGTCCTTCTCTGTATTGGCAATACCTCCCAGCTTTGTGTCATCCACAAACTTTATTAGCACACTTCCACTTTTTGTGCCAAGGTCAGTAATAAAAAGATTAAATAAGATTGGTCCCAAAACCGATCCCTGAGGAACTCCACTAGTAACCTCCCTCCAGCCTGACAGTTCACCTTTCAGTGTGACCCGTTGTAGTCTCCCCTTTAACCAGTTCCTTGTCCACCTTTCAATTTGCATATTGATCCCCATCTTTTCCAATTTAACTAATAATTCCCCATGTGGAACCATATCAAATGCCTTACTGAAATCAAGGTAAATTAGATCCACTGCTTTTCTTTTGCCTAAAAAGTCTGTTACCTTCTCAAAGAAGGAGATCAGGTTGGTTTGGCATGATCTACCTTTTGGAAAACCATGTTGTATTTTGTCCCAATTACCATTGACATCAGAACAGAAAAAGAGGTAAGTCCATCTCCAGTGAGCATATTACATGTATTCTTTAGAGGAAATGTGCCACTCATGGTCCCAAACCCTCATGGGTTTAATTAGGCCAAGTCAATGAAAATTTGCATTTCTTCTGTAGGCCTTAATTTTTTTTAATTAATGGAGATATCCCATCTCCTAGAACTGGAAGGGATCTTGAAAGGTCATTGAATCCAGCCCCCTGCCTTCACTAGCAGGACCAAGTACTGATTTTGCCCTAGATCCCTAAGTGGCCCCCTCAAGGATTGAACTCACAACCCTGGGTTTAGCAGGCCAATGCTCAAACCACTGAGCTACCCCTCCCCCTAAATACCTGACCTTGCACTTTTCACTGTATATGCCATCTCTGGGATATAATTCCCCACTTAGACAAACATGAGCCAGGAAGCACAATAAGCTAATGTGCACAGACCATTAAGATTTACAGAGGCAGAAACGAAAACATGTGAAATAAACTGTTTTAAAGATTTCAATATGCATCAAGTTCCACCCACATCCCTTTCTTGACTCAAAATCCCCAACACCTCCCCCACCTTTCTTTTCGTTAACAAAACAGGATTGATTCTCTTTCTCAAAAGGTAAGGAACAAACTGTGGCCAGATAAATGTGCTGAAAAGTAGGGCGGAACGCTCACACTGGGCAGCTGATGGTTTTACTTATAATTGTGTCTTCATGATTCAGCATTTCCATTTTAAATCACTGTCAGTAACAAAAGGGAGAGCTATGTTTGGGTTGTAAATCTGAGTCTAAAAATGGGACCAGGGCTCAGATCCTGGGCTCCAGCCAGCACAGTTCAGGAGATGGGGATGCAAAGCTGGCTTAAAGACATTTTTGCCTCCTGTTCCCTCACCTTCTACTGCTAGTCCAGTTCTGAACTTTATTACGTGGTCATGATCTTTTCTGGATAAGAAGGGTGTAGTCTGTAGAGGGGCAGTGTAGCCTAGTGAGTAAGGATGGGACTGAGGAAACATGGATTCTGATCTGCTGTGTTATCTGCGCTTCCTCTGTATGCCTTAGTTTCGCCATAGGTAAATTGGGAATAATGATACTTGCCTCTTCTGTGTAAAGATTTTTGAGGTGTGCGGACTTTAAAAGCTAGGCATTATTATTGATATTTTCCATGTTCTAGCTAGAGGCAGCATTTTAGCTAGCAGTTTAAATCTTAGCTGCCCAGATGTCATGTTAGAAAATATGTCATTTTTTATAAACTAATTAGCCATGAAACCTCACATCTGGTAGAAAAGGACTCACCAGTCTAGTTTCTATGGAAATGTATATAAATAAATAAAATCGGTTCCAAAACTCTAGCCTCTGTGTCTCAATCAGCAGTTTCTTCTCAAACAATGGAACATATTGGATGGAAATGATGTAAATCAGAACCCCAAATCAGAAGTCTCCAGAACTTTGTAGAAATTAGGATCTGACTGTACTTTTACTGACTGTACTTAGTCCCAGTACCATAATAATGTCATAATCAAGGTCCTGTGTCCTCTGCGATACTGTGGCTGTGGAACTTGCTGCAAAATTCACCCTTTGATGCTGAATCTAAATTTGTATTTAAAAAATTACATTTGTAGCCAGGGCCGGCTCCAGGCACCAGGCAACCAAGCACATGCTTGGGGCGGCACCTGGTAAGGGGCGGCCAATCTTGGGGTGGCGGGGGGCAGCACGGTGCGGCATTCCGTGGGGGGGGCGCTCCGGTGGCGCGGCGCTTGGTGGGGGGGGGGGGGGGGCCCGGGGGGCGGCACTTTTTTTTGCTGCTTGGGGCAGCAAAACAGTTAGAGCCGGCCCTGTTTGTAGCCCTTATGTTTATGAATAAACCTTCCAGTGTAAACCTGGTTTAAACCAATACAGCACTGCTTTCAATCAGCCTGAAACAATAACTCAAAGGCAACTCCCATCTTTTCATGTACTATGTATATATACCTGGTACTGTATTTTCCACTCCCTGCATCTGATGAAGTGGGTTCTAGCCCATGAAAGCTTATGCCCAAATAAATTTGTTTGTTTCTAAGGGAAGTGTAAACTGCCTTCATTCAGACCAAGATGTTATGTCTGAAACCTACTGATGGGAACTTAAATGTCAGTGTTAGTTATTTCACAACTGACAATTTTCATAGATTTCAAGGCCAGAAGGGTACCACCGTGGTCTGACTTCCTGTATAACACAGGCCATAGGACTTCCCCAAAATAATTCCTAGAGCATTTTAGCAAAGCTAAGCTGCTTATCATCATACAACTTCAATTTGCCTTTCATTCCCTTCCCAGTTTTCAAAGCCCCAAATGTTCTCTGCTTTGCAGACCTTCCCTCTGACTTCTGTAATGCAGTTATAGTTATCAAAAATGGGATCAGATTTTGTAACCAGGTAGCTCCACTGGAAGTCAAAAGGCTATGCCAATTTACATCATCCCCTAGGATCTGGCCCAGGATCTTATTCTAATACAGCTATTGATTAATTTTGTTATCATAAAGACAAAATGGCTTAATCAAGATGACCTCAAAACATGGAGTTATCTGGTGGCTGCAACCAAAAGACAAAGAAAGAAAATAATTGAAAAGTGCTGAGACTCGCCAGGGACATGCAGAGTGGTATTGATTTAAAATGAGCAAAATGTGCAACTTCCTCCTTAAAAACCAAAGTGAAAGCAGGTTCCCGTTTACTGTAAATTAAGTGTTTTTGAAGAAACACTGACTGACAATTATTGTGAAGATTAGAAGTGCAATTTAGTAGGTCACTGCTAATATTTAGAACATACATTCTCTTGAGGATGTTTCATATATGTCTATTACACAGCACACTGCAGCTGGTACTGTACAGTAAACTATTTAGCTTACACCGCCATTCCCATTCCTCAACCCTGATTTTTCAATGCTTTGAATTAATCAGAATGAACACTGAGTGTTATTAACTTCTTTCTGCTGCTTTATGTCCTGATGGTGACAATTATATAAGCAGGAACTAGGAGTCAGTTTGTCTGCTTGAAATCTGTAATTCATTCCTGCACGTTTTCATAAATCTCGCCTAGTTTATGGCTTGTCCTATTTGACGCACTCTGGGAAAGTGCTTATGCATTCCATTTTGGCCAATTACATACTATGCAGAACAAAGCAGCGTCATAGCCAGCACCTTGGTTGATGATCCAGTGATGGATGATGGAGCAATGCATGTAATTGGTGATTAACTGGGACCAGGTGTTGTAGCTGTAGCATGAAATGCACTTATTTACTTCTGTAAGGACTTGAGAGGATTGTGCTCCACCAGGCTTCAGAAAAAAGATTAGTATGTATCTGTACTTGAAAATAAATATTGTTAATAGTGGACCAGATCCTGGAAGGTGCAGAGTCCCCTTTGGAAGGTGCTGAGTTCCCACAACTCCCACTGACGTCACTGGGAATTGGGGACACTCAGTACTCCAGAAGATCCAGCCCAAAATTTGTGTTTGAAGTGAATGAAAAATCCATATTAGAAGAAAAATGTAGTCACAGATGTTGAGGGGGGTGTGTATGTGTGAATCTGTGCCTACACACATACCCTTAATATCTTGCCAACTTTCTATGTAACATCAATATAGGTATAGATGATATGCATGTATATATCTGTCTATCAATAGCCTTATTATTTAATATTTATCTATTCCTATTTATCCAGGAATTGGGACCCTGTGGGGTTAGGTGCTCTACTAACATGGAGGTAGATATAGTTCCTATTGCCTTAGTGGTTTTCAAACTGTGGTCCATGGAGCACTTACTTGGGGGTCCATAAAGAGGTGGTAGGTTATATGGTGTTGGCTTCTTGTTTCTAGCTGCTAAATCACCTTATAAGAAGTTCAAGATACTTTAAGGAGAAGATTTTCAGAGACACATATGAGAGCTAGGTACCCAACTTCCACTGGCGTCCAATGGGAATTGAACGCCTAACTATCCTTTGAAAATCTCCCCTAACAAATACTTTCTTAAAATAACTATGTGTTTTCCCTGTAAGCAACTGCTGTAGTTGCGTCAGGGCTGTTATTTGACTGTGAATGAGAAGGGCAGGTGTCCATTAGCTAATCTCTGTCCAGATCACTATGAGGTAGTTCAGACTGTAAACAAGTTGGAGAACTCCAGCGTTAGCTAAATCTGAGTCCTAACCACCTGCCGGAAGTACTTGTGTGTGTGGATGCAAAGTGTTTTTCAATGAATTTGGACAAGTGGTGTAATAATTGGTGTCCACTTTGACTAACTTCTCTAAGTTAGTGCCCACAATTCAAGAAGGATGTTAATAAATTGGAGAGGGTTCAGAGAAGGGCCACAAGAATGATTAAAAGATTAGAAAACATGCCTTATAATGGTAGACTCAAGGAGAAAAATCTATTTAGCTGAAGAAAGAGAAGGTTAAGGGGTGACTTTTACTGTCTGTAAGTACCTACATGGGGAACAAATATTTAATAATGGGCTCTTCAGTCTAGCAGAGAAAAGTGTAACACAATCCAATGGCGAAAGTTGAAGGTAGACAAATCCAGTCTGGAAATAAGATGTACATTTTTAATGGTGTGAGTAATTAACAATTGGAACAATTTATCCAGGGTAGTAGTGGATTCTCCATCACTGACGATGTTTAAATCCAGATTGGATGTTTTTCTAAAATATCTGCTGTAGGAATTATTTTGGAGAAGTTCTTTGGCCTGTATTATACAGTAGGTCAGGCTTAATGATCACAATGGTCCCTTCTAGCCTTAGAATCCATGTGTAAGCAGAGTCAGGATGAGCTCTACCCTGACATCTGGTGGTGAATTATGGCGAGTGTGGAAAAGAACTCCAGGGGCTGATCTTGTTTGCATAGGCACACCCACTCGCCTGGCAGGAAACACAGCAACTGAAAGTGGTTACTTTGGCTGGTGTGGGATCCCCAGTTTCTCTATTATTGGGGCAGGAAGAATAAAGTTTTGTTACCCTGATTCTGTGAATCAAGGCCAGTGGAGCTGTTGTATGACAGAAGGACTGAGTGAGTCCTTCACCATTACCTAAGTAGCACTTGCTTGACAAGGGGCATGGGTTACAAAACCCAGTGAATTGAGAGAGGATGGGGACAGGTATTTGTACCTGATGGTATGGGCCCCCTCTGAGGGTCCAAAACACCAATTGCACCACTTCCTCTCTCCACTGTTGAATGTCAGAGCTAACTTTGATTCCCTTAGGAGTCTAGTTACAGGCTGCTGAGCTGAATTCACTTTGGGCCAATGGTGCACCAGCACTGGGGCTCCCCTACTATACTATGAGCTGAAATTGCTAAGAGCTGAAATCACAAAAGAGCTGATGTTATTAAGAGCTGAGATCACTGAGGCTATGTTAACTAGTGGGGGAGCCTGAAGCTATATTGCTCAGCAGCTGACGGAGCAATTTGTGGGGACGACTGGAGGAGCAGCGAGCGGCGTGGAGCCTTGCGGGGCCGCTTGGAGTGGCCCAAGGAACGGCGAGCGGAGCTGTTTGCGGGGACGGCTGGAACGGCTCACAGGTCGGTGAGCGGAGCAGAGCGGAGTGGAGCGGAGCAGCTTGTAGAGCGGAGCAGTTCGTGGGATGGCAGGAAAGTGGACTGGCTTGTGGTAAAGGCTGTGGCGGAACCCCCACGGAGAAACAGACGGCTGGCCAGCCTCGGATCACGTAAGGTGCCCCTTAACACCCTGCGTGCCCCCCCCCTTTACTCTGGGGCTGCACTGACCAGGGGCAGAGACTTTGGGGGTTGTTGGACTTTTGGGACTTTGGGTGGTTGCTGGACCCCAGAGACTTTGGGGATGTTGGACTTTGGGGACTCTGGGTGATTTTTGGGTTGCTGGATTCAAGAACCAAAGGGAAAGGACACAGCCCAATTTGCTGGGGTGGGTTTTGCTCATGGTTTGTGTTATGAATCCGGTTTGTGGTGTTTTTCCAATTTTATGCTGATGTCGTTTACCTCATGTTATTAAACATTTTCTGCTACACTCAGACTCCGTGCTTGCGAGAGGGGAAGTATTGCCTCTTAGAGGTACCCAGGGGGGTGGTATGTAATTGTCCCAGGTCACTGGGTGGGGGCTCGAGCCGGTTTTGCATTGTGTTATTGAAACGGAACCCCTAGATACAGAACCCGGCCCTTGTTGCTGCCAACTTAGATGGGCAGAAGGGTTACACATGAAACTTCTCTAAGTTAGATAAGGCCTCATTGTATGCTTTAGGCAATCTGTAACCAGCTCTTGCCCTTGTGTGAAACTACTGTCCATTCAATTAAAACCTGTGCTCACAGTTATATTTAGTTTCTTAGCCTTGTAATGAAGATAGTTTACTGATACCTTATATCTTGGCAACAAAACAAGTAATTACTTCAGATTGCATCTTTCACGTCAAGTGCTGTGATTCAAGCCCGATAAATATGGAGGAAGTTACAGATATATTTAGAGGTGAGTTTGTTAGTCTTAAAATGGAATAATTAGTATGATCTGCATCTTGCTTTAGCTTTGACTGCTAACAAGAAAAAAATGAAGGCCCCTGGAAGGAGCATTAGATCGAGAATATAGTGGGAAATAAACTGGGCTGGCCAAACAAAGGTTTCTAGGACTTTGGCCAGGTACTCAATGGCATTTAGGTGCCTTACTCCAATTGAAATCAATGGGACTTAGATGCCCAAGTACCATTGAGGATCTGGGCCTTTCTGCCTACTTAGGACTGACACAGATAAATGGCCTGGAGGGGCTGGTGTCAGCAGATTCAGCAAGAGCACTGAAGTTTCAGCAATGAGCCCGTCTCTGGGCCCAGGAAGGTATGTTGGAAGGGCCTCGAGCGTGTCCCCTTGTGGACCATGGAAAAGTGAGGCAGGCATGCTAGCTGCTGCTCCCCGAGAGCTCAAGGAGAGTTGTTGGCAGCATTCTAGCTGGTGGTGCTCTGTGGAAAAGACCCACTTGTGCACAGTGCAGGACAAGTTAAAATGTAACGTTCTGTTTGTTTGATGTGATCGACACGAGACAGACCGAACAGACCACAGATACACACTGACTTCCTTAGGGGGGCAGCCAAAGGTCATTCATTGACTTTGGTTGTGAAACTGGACAAGCGGTTGATTGCTTGCATCCTAGTGTGAAAGCCAAGAGGGAAGGACAGCACCAAGTGAGAGCCAATGTCACCACACTGTGAACAAGATGGGCCAACCACTGCTCTCACTTACTCAGGTGAAACCCTATTGAAGTCAGTCATAGCGGGGAACATGGCTCACTATTTTATTGTCCCACTGTACGTAACTTTGTCCCAAGCCATTCCCCTTTTCCCCAGGAGTAGCTTTTTACTAGATAATAGACCAAAGGGACACATTTCACTGGATTTTTTGCATGGAAGCTGGAGTTATATTGATGCAATAGGCCTTACTCCACTGGAGATTTGTCCCAGTTCCATCCAGTCATGATTGGCACAGGGACCGTTTACTTGGAGTTTAAGTGGGAGTAAGATGCACTGGTGTAAACACTGGATTTGCCTGTTAACAGTAGGGGGTCACACTCCTGGCTGTCATTCGTTCTAATCCCTGAAAAGACAAAGCCATAGTCATGGTATGGAGAGAAAGGGATGAGAGAGGACAGCTCACTTCCTGCTGCTTGAATACAGTATTCATCTGCTAGGAAAATATTACTTTTAATTATTATTATTAATTCCAAAGGAACCTTTAATCTCTTATAAAGAAAATGGGCCAGATCCTCTGATGCAGTAAATTGTGCGGCTACACTGAAATCAAAGAGCTGGCCTATGGAATGGCCAATAAACAGCTTCCCAGCCATTTCCTTCCTAAACAAAACAATGCAACAGGCCAACGTAATTGCAGATTGTCTCTCTCCTTTATCTAGCTCTCCATAGCTTTTCAGACTGATCAATAATATACCACTCTTTACTGCCAGCTTTCTGCTTAAAGCAATGTAGGAATGATCTCTCTTGTACAAAATAGAGTGGAGGAAGTTGAACAAGACATTCCTTTGGATTAGATCTGATATATAGCCAGCCAGTAGAAAAGACTGAATGACAGTGCAAACCTAAGAGAGGTTCAGAGAGCTTTAATGATGTGATGAAGGTGATATACTTCCTTTAGATTAAATATTACCTGGGAGAGAATACACAAAAGGGCAGTGAAGGTTTTGTTTAAAAAGATCTACCAGTTTATGGGCCCATAAACTGTTAAATTCAAGGAGCAAGGTTCATTTCTTCCTCTCTATTCTGTGCCAAGCTCACAGATACTGATCAAAGCATACTGAAGTCAATGGGAACCTTCTGATTGACTTCAGTGGGTTTTGGATTCAACCCACTGTTGGCAAAGAACAAATAATCAATACTAACAATAATGAAGTCAGTATATGTCTGCCTGTTAAAAAGACCAAGCTTCTGGGAACTGATCATACTCAGCAGTTCCCAGGAGGTGCATAGAACCTCAGCTCCATCCCTAAATTAAACACAGGCAGACACTACACAGTATTGCTGATCAAAAACATTCAGAAGTTAAGAGTGAGGCCCCCAAAATCATGAGATTTTAAAAAACTAATACATTTTGAGTTCTTTACATTTCCCCGTCTGGTTTTTGGACCTTTAGGATTTACATTTACAAGATCTTCTCTGAAGCCAGGAGCACTAGAAACTTTTATTTTTCAAATGACAGACAAGATTATTTTTTAATCACATGACTCCATGTGCTGGGGCTTTATGCAAAACACCAACTATCACAAGAACTAGCAACACTGCAGAACCCAGTGTCCCTGTCCCAAGTCATTCTGCCCCAGAAAGGCACCCCAGCCCTTCATAGACTATGTCTGCACTAGAGAATATTAGCAAAAAACTCCCACTACGGCTACCAGCAGTCCACTTGCATTGTTGATAACTCCAGTGTAGGCAGGGTCGGCTCTGGCATTTTAATCACCATGACATTTAGACGCAGCCATGTCTAGGCTAGGGCTCACTGATGGGAAGTTTTTGCTAAAGGCCCCTTGTGTAGATACCGCCTTATGCTCTGTGTTGAAGCACAGAAAACCCTGCCTCTCCACCCCAGCATGAGTCATCAGAAATATCTCTGCATTGTTATGCACAATTCTAACATTAGGGTGACTCAGGATAAGAGCCTTGAATTCTTATGCAGTGTCTTAGCACCTGTCATCCTGGTGCTCTGTGGTATAAAATGTGCGGCTGAGCAGAGTTGAAAATAAGTAGGTCCTTTCCACTGCTAATTTCTATTATTATTTAATGTATTTATGTCACTGCAGCACACATAGGAACCCCAGAGAAGGACCATTGTAGTAGGTGCTGAACAGGCATATAACAGAGAAGACATTCCATGCCATGGACAGCTCACCATCTACATGAGAGAGAGAATGCAAGAGATGGACAAACCAGACAAACCAGATCAGGATGGACTGGGAGTCTAAGGTAGCCATAAAATGAAGAAAAGTTAGCAGGAAAGCAGAGGTCTCAACTACCCTCTTGCCTAACCAGTGCCAGAAATAGGTGAATTTTGACAGGGAGTTTTTCTCATGCTAACGAGATTCTATAAAATGACATTGATCTTTAGTCAAACATTGGATGTTTGAAGACCCACACCTGGGTTCTAAAATGCTCTCTATCTGGCCGTAACTTGCTGAAAGACAGGGATCCAACAAATGGATTTTGTTTCCTTTTTAATCCTGAGAAATCTCTCCTGACCAACTGCTGCAGAAAAGTTTGGGCTGTTGGGTTGGGTTTTTTTGCAATGTAGAAAGGAAACAAGAAGCTTTTTCACCCCCTTTTTGCTGTCAAGTTTTTTCTGTTTGCAAAGAGGTTCTTTTCTCATGTGTATTGTGAGAGCCTACATACTAGAAAATGATCGATCCTGCATAGTAAACTGTAGGTGACCTGAAAAAGTATAAACTGTATTTTCTTGGCCATTCAAAAACATGCTACAAAATCTGTTTGTCTGTTTATTGTGACTTATTTTCATTTGCCAAGGAACAGCGTGTACACTTTTGCTTTTTCAAAGGATATTGTGTATATGCTATTGACAAGGTACAGCTTGGTTCCAAAGTGCTGCCAAGTATCATTGGTCAACAGTGACAGAAATTTTCTCTCTTTCTTTCTTCCTTTCATTCTTCCGTTCTTTCTTTAATACTGACTACACAAGCTATGTGAATGCAACAGTAATAATTATAGCCGTACAGCCCTGGTGTGAAGACTAATGACACAGATACACTAGAGCTATAATCTGGGAATTTTCTTACTTGTTTATTTCTTGTTGCTGTCTTTCCCTTGAGAGGTGTTTCCCACATATATTTGAATCGTGTTCTGGTATAGCTGTTGACACTTGTTATTTACTTGTATAGCTAACATACTTGCTGTTGGGAGGAGTGCTATCATTTGGCTCATTTTTTAGCCCTGCATTGTGTGAAGCTGCCCTTCTGGGAACTCTGGGTGTGAACTATATTTTTAAACCTTCCATTTAAACTACCTGCTTTTTCAGGTCATTCTAGAAAGATGAATGATATCTGGGAGGAGGGAAATCCCATTCTTGTTCTAATAGCAATGACTATCACCATCACTTGTAGCTTTCCTGGGATGAGCTCAAGTTTAATGTTCTTCTCACTAATTTCTTCTAAGCAGTGGGACATCTTGGTGAGGATGGAGGCTGAGTTGCCGTCGGAGGAGACGCACAATTGTTACCTGCCACCTGAGGCAGTGGTGTTTTGTGATCTCTCTGAATGGTCGTGGGTAGATTAGAAGAGAAAGGGAGAGAGAATTGAACCTTGTGGGACTCCTTATGGAAGGGATATGTCTGACAAGCAGGGGGTGTCCTTGTGCCCCTTGGGCTCTGTCTGATAGGAATGAGGTTCCAGCATAGGACTGTCCCATGCACTCCCATGAGATGGTGAGTGTGGGCAACCAGCACTGTGTGATCTCTAGTGCTGAAGGCAGCAGTGGGCACTCTAGTCACCTAGCTTCTTCCATAATTCCCCGGGGAACCACAATGGGGCAGTGGAATTCAGTGCTTTCCATCAGCAGTTCGTGGCAATATTCTTCTAGTTCACCAGCCCCTGGCTCTTTCAGGGAGACTGTTTTCTCTTCCAGGGTCTTCTGGAAGTTTTCATAGATTTCACCTGTTTATCCATATAGCCATCTAAGATTTTCACACTGCCACCCATTACCATAAATATCTGAGCACCTTTCAGGTAAACTCCATAACAATAGCAAAATCCCTAGTGGGCTTCATTGAGTCTCTGGATCTTCACCTTTTATGGGACCAGAGTCCTGGCTGGGGGAGGTTTTTTGGGAGGTCGGTTGGGTTTGGGAGGGATTAGAGAATAAAAGCAGTGCTGGAATTGTGAGTGTCACTCATGGCAGACAGGCTGTCTCAAAGAGGAAGGTATTGCAACATTTTCTAAAGATGGTCAGACTCTGCATTCACCTGATTACCTCTGAAAGTTTGTTCCATAGCCAAATCTGCTCGACAGAGAATGCTTTATCCCCAGATCTCACATGCTTCAGTCCTGCTGTTTGTGATCTGCATTGTCACAGAGGAGTGCAGCTGTTATGATGAGTCATAGATTGAAATTTGGTCTTTGATGGGATCCATCACTTGCTTTGAGAATTAGGGCCAAGGCCATAAGTTGGTATTGGAAACTGACTGGGAGCCGGTGGAGGGACTTGAACATGGGCCTGATGTGCTTATGATGGTCTAAGTCACAGAGATAGGGGACAACAGCATTCTGTCGCAGCGACAGCCTGTGCATCGTCTTCACATGCAGCTTCAGATATAGTGAATAATGGTAATCCAGCCTGGAGGTGGCAAATGCATGGATCAGTGTGGCCAGGTCCTTGTCCACGCAGAAGGGACAAAGTTTCCCAGCAAGTTGGAGGTGAAAGAAGGCATTTTTGGAAACTGATGTTACTTGTTCATCCAAGCTTAGTGAGGGGTCAAACAGGACCCCAAGACTTCCCACCACTTTGATGAATGTGGGCTATATATCTTAAATGGAAGGTGGAGACAATGTCTTAGCCAGCGTTTCGAAGTGTTTCCTTTTCTAGCCAGCATCACCTCGGTCTTGCCCGGGTTCTGCTAGAGCCAGCTGCTCTTCATGCAAGAGCTAATTTCCTGTACGCATTCTACCACAGTCAATGGCCCCTATCTTGAAAACTTCTCCATGGTGATGCAGGGGTCGTCTATCTGCAGGATTGGATGGATCCCTGTGGAACCCCACATGCGAGGGCCTACGGAGAGGAGAAGCAGTTACCCATCACCACTCCTCTGAGTTCTGCTGGGGAGGAACAATTTGAAGGCCAAAAGGGGACCATGATGGTCATTTAGTCTGGCTTCCTGCATAACACAGGCCAGAGAACCTCACCCAGTAATTTCTGAATCAAGAGCTTCTGAGGATGCTCTCGGTTGGCGGTGGTGAGGTAGATACCCTTAGTCTGTGTCCTGAGGAAGGGGAGATCTAAATGTAGAATGTTTTCAGTGTGACTGGTATCTAATCTTAGGCAGAAGACAAGGTCTTTTAATAGCCAGAGTTTATTTTAGCTACAAATAGTATCTAAGGCCTGGTCTACACTAGGCTTTTATGTCGAATTTAGCGCCGTTATATCGAATTAACCCTGCACCCGTCCACACCAGGAAGCCATTTAGTTCGACATAGAGCTCTCTTTAAATCGATTTCTGTAATCCTCCCCAACGAGAGGAGTAGCGCTAAATTCGACATGGCCATGTCGAATTAGGCTAGGTGTGGATGGAAATCGACGCTAATAGCTCCGGGAGCTATCCCACAGTGCACCACTCTGTTGACGCTCTGGACAGCAGTCCGAGCTCGGATGCTCTGACCAGCCACTCCCCCGGGAAAATTTGAATTCCTTTTCCTGTCTGGGCAGTTTGAAGCGCAGTTTCTGTTTGGACACCGTGGTGAGCTCAGCAGCAGTGGCAACGATGCAGAGCTCTCCAGCAGAGATGGCCGTGCAATCCAATAGAAAGAGGGCCCCAGCATGGACGGATCGGGAAGTCTTGGATCTCATCGCAGTGTGGGGCGATGAGTCCGTGCTTTCAGAGCTGCGCTCCAAAAGACGGAATGCAAAGATCTATGAGAAGATCTCTAAAGCCATGGCAGAGAGAGGCTACAGCCGGGATGCAACGCAGTGCCGCGTGAAAATCAAGGAGCTGAGACAAGGCTACCAGAAGACCAAAGAGGCAAACGGACGCTCTGGATCCCAGCCCCACACATCCCGTTTCTACGAGGCACTGCATTCCATCCTAGGTGCGGCCGCCACCACTACCCCACCAG
Source organism: Terrapene triunguis (assembly GCF_002925995.2). Taxonomy (NCBI): domain Eukaryota; kingdom Metazoa; phylum Chordata; order Testudines; family Emydidae; genus Terrapene; species Terrapene triunguis. Next base: position 87,792,485 of record NW_020664417.1, on the reverse strand, counting down.
TGACCGTGGACTCTGAGGATGGGATATTGTCCGCGACCGGTTCCTCAGCGGACGGGGAAGAGGAGGAAGGAGATGAGGAGGACGAGGCAGTAGACAGCGCTTACAACGCTGATTTGCCCGACAGCCAGGAGCTCTTCATCACCCTGACAGAGATCCCCTACCAACCCTCCCCAGCCGTTACCCCAGACACAGATTCAGGGGAAGGATCAAGCTGTAAGTGTTTTAAATATCTAAATATTTATTTACAACATAACTGGCGTATTTAAAATATTAACATTAGCTAAAGTGCTTTAAAACATGTAAACATTTATTTGCAACAAAACAGGAAGATTGAAAATATGAACAGTGGGTAAAGTGCTTCAAAACATGTAAACAGGAAAGCCAAACAAAAGGGGAATCAGTGCAAAGTGTATCATGATTTGTCTTTTTTTGGGCGCCTCAATATATAGTCCGAACCATTTTCAAAAAATTGCACAATGTCCGCTTCATGATTATAGTGCCCAAAACCCTGCAGTCATTTGTCCCTCCAAGGGCACCTAAGCCAGGAACTGGTCAATGTAACCGGGGATAGAGGCGAGATCCTCCGGGGAGAACTCCTCATACACCTCCTGCAGGTGTTTTTCCAGCCTCATCAGCAGGTTCCTGGGCAGGGAGAGCTTATTAGGCCCCCCGTGGTAGGACACGTTTCCCTGCCACAACGCCAGCAGGTACTCCGGGATCATGGCCTTGCACAGCAGTGCAGCAAATGGCCCCGGTTTCTGCAGGCTGTCCCGTAGCATCTTCTCCTTCTGGCTCTCGGAGACCTTCAGGAGGGTGATGTCAGGCATGACTCCCTGCTGTGAATTAGGTAGGGGAAAGTTAGTATTGGGACTGCTTGCTCGTCCCTTTACAGAACTGCAACCGCCGGTTTACAGCCACGCGGTTTACAGCCGCGAGGGGGTGGGACAGGGCCAGAGTTCATGCTTGCAGGATTGCTGCCAGCAGAGACTCGCATTGCTTTCTATGTGAAAGGAGGCCAGTGCCACTCTTAAAGTTTTAAGCGGCCACAAGTCTACGGCTTACCATGTTTGCCATCTAGACAAAGTCCGGTGTCCTGCCCTGCTCCTCAGCTCGCCACAGCAAGACCGCAGGCACTGTAGGCGAGGGCCGAAAATTCGACCTTGTCCTCAGTGCGCGTGTGATAGGTGCTCTGCATGGTCTTGTTCACGGAGCAAGACTATGTTCTCTGTTCACAGATACATTGCTCTGTCTCAGGAATTCACTCCCTTTTTCCAATTCCCACAGCCACATCTGCCCAGAGGCTAGCGCACATTAGGAGGAGGAAGAAGAGGACACGGGAAGACATGTTTGCTGAACTAATGGAATGCTCCCGAGCACAGGCAGCCCAGCAGACACAGTGGAGGGAGAACTTGTCCCAAATGCACCGGGCAAACATGGAACGGGAGGAGAGGTGGCGACCGGAGGACAGGCAGGCTACTCAAACGCTGCTTGGACTAATGAGGGAGCAAACGGACACGCTCCGCCGCCTTGTGGATGTTCTGCAGGACCGGAGGCAGGAGGAGAGAGCCCCGCTGCAGTCTCTCTGTAACTGCCCTGCCCCGCCACCAAGTCCCATACCCCCCTCACCCAAAGTCCAAACACGGAGGGGTGGAAGGGGCCGTGAAAAATTTCACTCCACCCCTGCGGACTGCTCTACCACTAGAAGGCTCTCATTCCCCAAAATTTGAAAAGTCCTTTCCTACCCGCCTCACACAAGACCCCGTCCAAGTTTCACCCCCCCGTTCCATGTGCGGTTGTTAATAAAGAATACGTTTCTGTTCATTTCTGTTTCCATCCTCTTCTTTTGGAGGGGAGTCTGTCTGAAGGGGGGGGAAGGGGCTTGGTCATTGGACAGGACAGTCACCTTTAGCAGGGGGCAGGTGCAGCAGCAGGGCACATATACAGTGCAGTGACTAGTTATCCTGGTTAGTCTGGGAGGTGGTTTTCATGTTTTGTGTGGTGGGGGCGGTGGTGTTGCTCTCTGACTTGGTGGCGGGGGAGGGCAGTTACAGATCTTATGCAGCGGTCCTTACCCTGCATCACAGAGCCGCGCAGCAGGGGATCTGTAACCCTCCTCCCCCTGCAAGACAGTCACATAGCCGACATATACACGCAGTCCCGGCCAGGAGGGCTGGCAGGCTCCGTTGAAACAACCAGTCCACCACCGCGGAGCCTGTCATTCCTGGAGTTTAGAAGCATCATTTGCATCACAACCCTAAACCCGCCCCCCGCCACAGTCTGCGTCCCAGGTTTAAAACATTCCCGCGAAAACAGTAATAAAGACAACGGTGTCCATGAACAAAACAGAACAGATTTTATTTTTTGGGAAGGGGGCGAAGGGGGTATGTAAGTGGAGAGGATAGTCGACGGCAACTGGGTAAAGAAACGGGGGCAAGTTCTGCCTCTGTGTCCACAAACTTAAAAGTCACTGGGTACCCTGCTCAGCCTTGAAACTGGCTTTCAAAGCCTCCCGGATGCACAGCGCGTCCCGCTGGGCTCTTCTAATCGCCCGGCTGTCTGGCTGGGCGTAATCAGCAGCCAGGCTATTTGCCTCAACCTCCCACCCCGCCATAAAGGTCTCCCCCTTGCTCTCACACAGATTGTGGAGCACACAGCAAGCTGCAATAACGATGGGGATATTGGTTTCGCTGAGATCACAGCGAGTGAGTAAGCTTCTCCATCTCCCTTTGAGACGGCCAAAAGCACACTCCACCACCATTCTGCACTTGCTCAGCCGGTAGTTGAAGAGTTCTTTTTCTGTGTCCAGGGCGCCAGTATAGGGCTTCATGAGCCAGGGCATTAGCGGGTAGGCTGGGTCCCCGAGGATCACTGTAGGCATCTCCACATCCCCAACAGTTATCTTGTGGTCCGGGAAGTAAATACCTTCCTGCAGCCGTCTAAACAGACCAGAGTTCCTGAACACGCGAGCGTCATGAACCTTGCCCGGCCATCCGACGTAGATGTTTGTAAACCGTCCCCGATGGTCCACCAGTGCTTGCAGCACCATTGAAAAGTAGCCCTTTCTATTGATGTACTGGCTGGCCTGGTGGCCCGGTCCCAGGATAGGGATGTGAGTCCCATCTATAGCCCCACCGCAGTTTGGGAATCCCATCGCGGCGAAGCCATCTATGATGGCCTGCGCGTTTCCCAGAGTCACTACCTTTGACAGCAGTACCTTGACGATTGCCTTGGCTACTTGCATGACAACAACCCCCACGGTAGATTTGCCCACGCCAAAGTGGTTCGCGACTGACCGGTAGCTGTCCGGCGTTGCAAGCTTCCAGAGGGCTATGGCCACTCGCTTCTGGACAGTCAGGGCTGCTCGCATGCGGGTGTCCTTGCGCTTCAGGGCAGGGGACAGCAAGTCACAAAGTTCCAGGAAAGTCCCCTTCCGCATGCGAAAGTTTCGCAGCCACTGGGATTCATCCCAGACCTGAAGCACTATGCGGTCCCACCAGTCCGTGCTTGTTTCCCGGGCCCAGAATCGCCGTTCAACAAAATTCACATGCCCCATTGCCACCGTGATGTCCTGGGCGCTGGGGCTCGTGGTTTCTGACAGCTCTGTGCTACTCTCCGACTTCAGGCCCTCACGGCGGTGCCGTAGCCTCCTCGCCTGATTTCTCTGCATCTGCCTCAGGGAAAGGTGTATGATAAGCTGCGAGGTGTTGAGAACGGCCACAACTGCAGCGATGGTCGCAGCGGGATCCATGATCGCAGTGCTGTGGCGTCCGCGCTGTCACTGATCAAAAAGTGCGCGAACTGATTTCCCGCCGGCGCTTTCAGGGAGGGAGGCAGGGCGGTAGTGACTGACGGATGACGACAGTTACCCAAAAGCACCCTCGCCACATTTTTTTACCCAGAAGGCATTGGGGGCTCGACCCAGAATTCCAATGGGCAGCGGGGACTGCGGGAACTGTGGGATAGCTGCCCACAGTGCACTGCTTCCAATGTCGACGCTTTCCCTGGTAGTGTGGACTGACAAAGTCGAATTACTGTCCTTAGTGTAGACACACACGTTCGACTTTCTAATATCGATTGCACATATTCGATTTAACTAAAATCGAACTACTCTCGTAGTGTAGACATACCCTAAGTTTGTAGAAAAAAACATGTATTATTTCAGAAACAGCCAATGATCAATATAGAAAAGAATAGATAGCAGTGCACGGCCCAGATTGTCAGCAGGTATAAATGGGCATAATTCCATTGAAACCAATGGACAATGCCAATTTACACCAGATGAGGATCTGACTCATGATGTCCTAAGGGGCAGAGTAAGGGCTGTTCATTCAATAGTAATGGTTTCATTTCTGGATTTTTGAGTGTTAAAGGGCCTGAGGCGACCCAAGTATTCCTTACTAGTGTGAACAATCTAATAGATATCAATGGGACCTCATGCATGAGTAAGGATTACCTGCATGAGCAGGGTTTTCAGGTTTTGGCCTTAATGTAGCAATGTTAGTTCCTGATTCAGTAAGGCCCTTAAGCACATTGAAGCCAAGCGTAAGCTTAGACTTGTATTTAAGTACCCTACTGAATTGGGCCCTTAATGTTTAATGTAATTTTTGTGTTTAATTTCTTTAGACAAATTAGAACAGTGCACTGAACAAACAGATATTATTGAGGAAGGCAAGAAGCTAAAGTCATTATTTTGGCCTGTTAAATTTAATACAAAATACAAATATTGGCAGTCTCATGCCACCTGAATCATATGGCTATGATTGTAATATGTTGATTCAGGAATGCCTATTAATACTGGGTAATACACTGGGGTGACTTTTGTAAACGGCAGACAGAGTGAATTCCAAAGTACTCCAGAGAAGCCCCTTAATAAAAAAACAACAAATAATTGTAAGTTGTTTTTCTATCTATTTGCTTCCAAGAAACTTTAAATAGGTCTTCTCTGCTTGTCCACACTGGAGCAATATAACCAGAGAGTTTGGCAGAAAACCACATACTGGCAGAAATCACCAATAAAAGCTCATGGAGTGAGTCAAAAAATACAAATAAAAAAGTCACACACTATCATTTTTTAACTTTGGGCAAGTTGTGTTGAATCGTTCCAAGGGTTTGTGACCACTATGGGATCTGAAGGACATTTATCTTGTTTGAGTTGTTTTGCACTGTAAAAATATATTTCCCACTGCTGGAGAAACCACTTCCTTTGTCACAAGTCTGTCTCACATCGAGTCTAGCCAGGAGACAAGGGAGACATATTGTCACAACAGGAACTAAACAAAAGCGAAATTCGATGAGACGCATAATATAGGGGTTCTGTAAAATAACAAAGCTAAATATGGCTGAAAATGTCTTCGCTTGGGATGCCTTAGATGTGCCAAAACAGGACGTCCATTCACTGCTGAAGGGAAGTTCTTCCTACTTTCTCTATCTGAAAGTTCTTTTGGTAAGGGTGCAACATTTTCATTTCAGTTTTATCATTTCAATATTGATATTATATTACAAATGTTTCAGTAAGGTTGTTTTGATGTTTCCAAAACTTGGAAATTATCCTTTTTGCAGTAAATTTCAAAATTTTGACTTTGTCTGCCGATTCCAGGCAAAAGGAAATTTCCAAATGTCAGCATTTCAAAAAACCCTACATCCAAGCACCCTTGAATTTTGGGGTGTTCTGAATCCAGATCCTGACTCAAATGTTGCCCTCTGAACATATCTTTAGCCACTGGGTTCTCAGCTGGGGGTCCACGGCCTGCTGAGGGGGCTGCAAGCAGGTTTCAGCCCTCGGTGGTGGGGCTTGGACTTTGGCTTCAGCCCTGCATAGCAGGGCTCAGGGAGGGAGGGAGCACCACCTCCACCCCCAGACTCACCTCAGTGGGGCACCCAGTCTATCGGTTGAGGGGAGGGCGGCACAAGCAAAAATTGCAGCGTTACTGCGGAAGAGAGATTTCCCCCTACCATTAGAAGGGGCTGCCTGACAGCCATTGACTCCACAAACAGGCCAGCAGCTAGCCAAGGAGACAGACCACTGCTCTGCCCTGCTGCAGCCGCACATCAGGGAGCAGGGCCAAATGGAAGGCAGAAATCAGTGGGTGGGTTCATGACCCCGTTTCTTCCCCTCCTCCCATTGTGTTGCCCGTGGTTGGGGGTCAGTAGGTTTGTCTATTTAAGTTGAGGGGTCCCTAGGTAAAAAAGGGTTGAGAACCACTGTCTTTAAGAATCACCACCCTGTGTATGATTGCCTGAACCCCAGAGGGCCAAAGAGCACTTTACAAAGCAGCTGGATCCCGCTCTCACAGATGTCAAAGGAAGTTGCTCTGTACCTCATAGGATCAAGGTCTTAGAGTCAGACTTTCAGCACCCAGCCCCTCTCGCTGAGAAACATGGGCGCTGCAGGGTGCTGAGCGCTTCTGAAAATCTACAGCCCTTTCATTTAGGTGGCGAAACGGGAGCTGAGCTCTTTTGTAAATCTGTCCCAGGTGCAGGCTGAATGGCAAAGGAAGCAGAATTAAGCCTGTGTTTGGAGCACCCCCTCCTCTTCCACTGTACCAGACAAGTGACTGGGCGTGCAGAATGCATATGGGACTCACTAGTGGAAATCCTAAGGTGGTTTTTTGTTTTTTAGCTCCAGGGGTGAATGACATGGGGTCTTAACAGCAGGGTACTAGTCTCCACTCCCCATGTATGTGCGTTGCTGATATTGTGACTGTGTCTGTCTTCTGCTTTGTAACACCTATTCTGCCTGTGCTTTACCTGTTCTGTGGAGAGATGATTTCAGATTCCTGGGGCCCAGCAACCCTCCGAAGCCCTCAATTCAAACTTTCAAAAAGTGACGATAACACCAGAATATCCCAGATGACAAGAGGAGCGCTTTCATGGGCCCAGCCCCTCTCCCTGATGCACTTGCCCAGAGACATCTTTCACAGAAGCCGTTCCATTTTGCCTCCCCTTTAAGCTCACCAACATTGATCAAGCAAACTGGCAGGCTGGACCCCAGTGAGTGCCGCTTTGTTGTAACATAATATATGAATCCTGGCTGCGGGGACTGGGTTTAAGACTATGGTGGAACAAATGGTACATTCTTTCCCCTGGCCTTTCGCTGACCTGGCTGGCATATTGCCTGTTCTGTCAGCACCCGTAGCACTCTTAATGACTTTCTTCTTCTTTCTTTCCCATCGTTTACTTGGTTTAACACCCAGCCTTTGAATCTGTTAGGTATGTGTGGACTTGATCTCATGCCCATTAAAGTCAATGGCAAAACTCCCATTGACCTCAGTGCTGCAGGAGCAAACTCTATATAGGCATATTTCCACATGCTGCATGGCTGCTACTATGAAACTGAAAAGGCAAAGGGTTAGATCCTCAGTTGGTGTAAACTGAAGTGAATGTGACAGATCTGCAGCTGGCGTAAGTCAGTGTAACTCCATTGCAGTCAATGGAGTTACATTGATTTGCACCAGCTGACGATCTGGCCCAAGATTCCTGTTGAGATAAAGCCTAGCAGATAACTCTCCAGAAGAGAGGAGCATTTGAAGGGCTATCAGAAATTTCATTTCCAAAGGTTTTCTCTGAGTAGCCACCTGCTCTCCTTCCTTTTGTGTTAAACTGGTGGACTAGCGCTGGACCAAAGTTGGAACTTCCATTCTACTTTCATTCCAAATCAGAACAAAATGTCAGCATTTCCTGTTAAATGAAAAACTCAGAAAAATATAGTTTTGACAAGGTCAAAGAGCTTCGTTTAGACTAATATAACATCGTCAAACTCAAACACTTAATCCTTAATGAAATGAAACACTTCGTTAAATTTTTCAGGAAAAATTTCCATTAAGTTGATGTTTTCCAGTGAAGCATTTTGATTTTGTCCAATCAGCATTTTCCAGTGGAAAACTATTTTTAACCAGCTCAATTATAGATACATAATTTGGTATGTTTTTTTCCCAGGCAAGTTACCACACAGTCTATCATTTTTACTGAGCTTTTCTTCCTGAAATATTTTTAATCTGGTTAAAAATGCTAAAGCAACTTCACAAAGTGAGTGTAAGTAAACTACATCTGACTAAACATTAAGAGTTGCTGTAAATCAAACTGCATTCTCTTGCTTGAAGTTCAGTCATCCTGTTCTAATACCATTCAGCACCTATTGTCTATAGCTCTCAGAGCACTTTATAATGGTAGCTAAGTGGTTTTATGGCCAATTGATAGATGGGGAAATTGATTTGAGTTGTAGCCACTTATTGCTATGTGAATTTGGACAAGACACATAGATCAACATTTTCAATCTTTGATGTAAAAGTTTGACACCTTGATTCTTATTTAGGCACCTAATTAGCTGAAAACAATTATGAGCCAAATCAGCTAGGAGGAAAAATGTAATCAGAAAAATGTGAATGATAATTGGGAATTGCTTAGGAATACTTTATTAGCTGTCCCCAAAAGCCACAGTCCTAACAATCAAGGAAGAGAAGCAAAGGAACACAAGGAGAAATCTATGGCCAGCAGAATTAAGGACAATAAGGAGTTTTTTAAAAGTATATTAGAAACAATAAGAATCCTAACAATAGTATTGGTTCATTACTAGATGGAAATGTTAGCATTATCGATAATAATGCAGGAAAGGCAGAAGTGTTCAGTAAATATTTCTGCTCCATATTTGGAAAAAAAATATGATGTCGTTAGATGATGATGATGATGATGATGATGATAACACTCTTTCCATTCCACTACTATTTTGGTAGGATGTTAAATAGCAGTTACTAAAATTAGACATTTTAAAATCAGCTGGTCCAGATAATTGCATCCAAGAGTTTTTGAAGAGCTGGCTGAGTAGCTTGCTGGACCATTAATGTTGATTTTCAATAAGTCTTGGAATACTGGGGAAGCTCCTGAAGACTGGAAGAAAGCTAATGTTGTGACAATATTTAATAAGGGTAAACAGGTGACCTGGGTAATTATCGATCCCAAGCAAGATAATGGGAGTGGCTGATATGGGACTCGATAAATAAAGAATTAAAGGAGAGTAATATAATTAATGCCAATCAACATGGGTTTATGGAAAATAGATCCCATCAAAATAAATTGATATATTTTTTTAATGAAATTACAAGTTTGGTTGATAACGATAATAGTGTTGATGTAATATACTTAAACTTCAGTAAGGTGTTTGACTTGGTACTGCATGACATTCTGATTAAAAACTAGAATAGAAAATTAACATGGCACACATTAAATGGATTAAAAACTGGATAACTGATAGGTCTCAAAATTTAACTGTAAACAGGGAATCATCATCAAGCAAGTTTGTTTCCAGTGGGGTCCTGCAGGGATCAGTTCTTGGCTATACGCTATTTAACATTTTTATCAATGACCTGAAAGAAAATATAAAATCATCACTATTAAAGTTTGCAGATGACACAAAGACAGGGAGAGTGGTAAATAATGAAGAGGACAGGTCACTGATACAGAGTGATGTGGACCATTCGGTAAGGGGAGTGTAAGCAAACACTAAGTGTTTTAATACAGCTAAATGTAAACGTATAGATCTGGGAACAAAGAATGTAGAATACTTACAAGATGGGGGACTGTATCCTGGGAAGCAGTGGAATTTTTAACAGCGAAGATAATTAACCATTGGAACCATTTACCGAGGGTTGTGGTGGATTCTCCATCACTGACGATTTTTAAATCAAGATTGGATGTTTTTCTAAAAGATCTGCTCTAGGAATTATTTTGGTGACGTTCTATTCAGAGGACCAGTCCCATGCATGGGTGGGCAGTGTGGGGGCTCGGAGGACCAGCCCCCCGCATGGGCGGGCAGCATGCGGGCTTGGATCAGCCCTGCATGTGGGGGTGAGAGAGGTTGCGGGGGGAAGCAGCGGGGGGGGAGGAGGGGCTTGGGCTGGCCCCAGGCACCAGTGAGGAGGGGGACCTCAGGTTGGCCCCCCGTGGGCAGGAGGCAGGGAGAGCTTGGACCGGCCCTGCTCGGGGCGGGATAGTGGGGGGGGCTGGGGACCTCAGCCCAGCCCCATACCAGTGGGAGGCAGGGAGGGCTTGGGCTGGCCAGGGGGTTTCCCGTTTTCCCTTTGGGAAAATATGGTGACCCGATCCCTTGGCTAGAGCACGGAGCAACTCACCCTAGGTGAAAAATTTGTTACACATCTGGAATACAAAGTTCTTTTCACTGGGAAGGATTGGGAGGGCAGGGGATGAGAAGGTTATTGCATGAGCTCTCCAATTCCTGAGCTGCTCCCCTTCATTCTCTGGCTGCACCATTCCAAAACATAAAGGCAATTTCTTAGTGAGCAGCCAATATTGATCCATGGGCCAGCTTGGGACCTGCTCCATCTCTGTGTATTTTTATTGACTTGGATGGGATATGGATCAGACTATTAGTCACTGGAGTGGCTGAAGGAAACAAATCAATGTAATAGAAATCACCCTGGTTCTGAAGGTGTCTTTGATTTAAAGCCGCAAGGAGAGGGCAGAATGGGCTTGTGATTAAGATACTGCGATGAGACTTAATGTATGTGGACTCAGTTCCTAGCTCTGCCACTGACTTCCTGTGTGAGCATACACAAGTCATTTAATCTCTCTGCGCCTCAGTTCCCCATCTGTAAAATGGGGTTAATAATATGGGGTACTGGGAGAGTAAATTAATTAATGTTTGTGGGGTGCTCAAAGACAACAGTGATGGGAGGCCATAGAAGTATATAGATAAAAACGAACCTGGTTTTAAATCAAAGAAATACACAACATCCAGGGAAATCCCTCTTAGGAGCATAGGACTGGCGGGGACCTCCTGGGTCATCGAGTCCAGTCTCCTGGTATCACAGGCAACTCTGTCATATAATCCTGCTCATAAATGTATCAGGCTCCAGCTCAATGAAAGAGTTCCTTTGAAGGTTTACTTCAATAACCAGATATGTTTGCTTTAAGGAGAAGGCGATAACAAGCTTAGTGTCTTTGAGGAATCCAGTATCATCAACCCCAAGAGTTCAAACATCTATTCTGTTCTCCATGAGTTCTTCACTGTAGTATCTGAGCCCCTTCTAGTAGGGCATTAAGCAGTGTGACTAACATCTGTCACGTGTAGTTCATTCTGTCTCTCATCGTCTCCTCAGGGGGAGAATTGTGTGTGCAGTGTTTTGTTTTGGTGGAGTTTTTTTTTTTTTTTTAAATGTAAACCATAAATCAGGCCCCAAAAATCATAAGGTGGGCTTAAAAGTTGTAAGTTTTTTTTTAAAAAGAGTGAATGCTGTCTTTTTGTCTTTTAGTTTCTGAACCTTTGTGTTCCACCATGAAACTAGTTAGTCTTGAAACTCACTTTTTCTTTTCAATGAAAGCTGAGATTGTCACCTAATCAGCTGACTCCAGGAGCTGGGGTTTTCAGGAAAAAACACAAGACTCACAATAAAAGCATAAGAGTTGGCAGCACTGAGGATCAGCTGGGGGATTTACACGTCAGCCCATGATTTGAACACAAATGTCCAGAGGTAAAAAGGCTGGTGTGTTAATCTACCCTCTCACCTGGCAGCCTCCTTGCAACAAAACAGATTGATGTAGCTTGAAGGGATGCTTACTCTGCAGACAGATCCCATTAAGTGAATGACAGAAAAAAACAAAATCCCACCCTCCCAAAACTAGCATTGAAATGTCTCAGCAGAATAAATATAACAACTACATAAACCCAACTGTTTACTTTTGATGCACTCACTCGCTATTTATTGCACACTCGCACAGTTAAATCACAGGCCTTTCAGTCAGGGAGCTGACTGTGCGCTCATGGGCATATTTGTATCCCCAGCAGTCCTTAAATTGTTGAGACGGGCAGAAGTCAGTGGGCTGAAGTGTGGGAAAGAGTTTGGACTAGAACAGACCAAGACAATATTCTTCTTAGTTTCTCAGCAGCTGATTAGGTGTTGATTAGGTGTTAAGCACCGGAATGAACCTGCTCATACTGCACTGAGCAGAAACATATCTAAGCCTGCTAATGGTTAAGTGAGATGTAACCCTTCCGCCAGATGGTGTTGGCAGCAGCCAGGGTGGGTTCAAATAGCTAGGGGGTTCCTCTGAAAACTAACAAACACACCGGCTCAACCGTCCACCCGGAATTACTGGGGTCACTAAACACCTTCTCTGGGTGCCCTTAACAAGCAAAATTTCCCCACTATCCAGCACTATGAAACAGAGAAAACTTTATGACAGGAAAAGAGAATGCAGCATCAACTAGGGAAAACACAGCAACAATATATACATGAATGATAAAATAACTCCCCACAGTAACTTTAGCAGTAGGGCCGTGCCCTGCCCTCCCTCACTGTGAACATCAAATAGGCAAATGTCCTTTTGGCACCTCTCTTCCCCCTTTGTCATCTGCTAAATCCCACTCACAGTTTCCTGAGGTGCACTCGGGTCAGCCTGTTTTGAGTCTCTTGGGAAGTCCTGTCCTGAGACTCTACCAGTTAGAGTGATTTCAGCTTTGAGTGACTGGATAGAAGAAGCCTAACCAGGGTTCACTCAGCTCTGCTTCAACAAAGAGCCCTCTGTTGCTCCCTAGTGAGGAGGCACCTTCCTCTCCTATAATACAAATCAGGAGTTGGGGAATCACTAGTCTTTAGGACTCTCAAGCAGAGTCCTTACCACAAGGGATTCACTCCTTGCCACAAACTAGGGAGCCCTTTTCCCCTCTGATTTTTCACTGCCAAATGAATTCTGAGTTTGTGACCATTTATGGTGTGGCTCCCAAAGTGTCCCTGGAGGAATTCTGGGTAGAAAGCTTATACAAATGAGGCTCTTTCAATAGCCGTACTTCCCCCTATTCACCAACAGATGGGGGCGGAGAGCTTTTTTCCTTTCTGGAGCTTCAGGCCACAGGGCTTAACAGATACAAATAATCAAACCCAGGTGTACTGCACCTTACAAGGCAGGCTGATTGGGGATTTCCCCCTGCGGAGAGTTCTCAGCAACTGACTGAAATATTACACGCAAAAAATGATGTTAAAGGAACATTACTGAGGTTGAAAAGTCAAGCACTTAAAAGTTATGAATTGCCAGAGTTAAGGTTGCCCATGAAACCTTACTTCAGTCCCCTGATGTATATGCACTGTGATACGGTCTTTGATTACATGCTCACACACTATTTTTTTGCATAGAACCCTTGCCTTATTCAGTGCACAGCATGGACAGTGCTCACTTAATGAGCATCTATTCAATATTTATTTTCTCCTCATTGTTTAATGCGTGGCCATAGGCCCTATTTACTGCACCCTAATCAAAACCCTGCTCTGAAGACAGAATTATTAATTTCCTCGTGGGCTTTGCCATAGCATTCATCACTATAGTACACAACAACCAGTGAGGGGAGAGAGTGAGATTATCCCCTAGTTTCAGATAGGGATCTGAGGAACACAGAGATTAAGGGAAATTATCTACTGTTTTTGGGTAGAGAATTTGATAGGCCTAAAACCTGAATTTTTAGATTACTTAGCATTACATAAAACCTAAACTATTCAAGGCGCAGCTTCTGTTGACTTCACTAACAGCTGTGAATGCTCAGTACTTCTGCAAATACAACCTCAGACTCCCAAGTCAGGCACCCAGAAAATTAGGAAAACACAGTTAGTTATCACCTTTCAAAAGTTTGGTTTCAGTGACTTGTCCAGCATCACACAGGAACTCGGCAGTAGAGGTAGGAATAGAATTCAACTCTCCAGGGCAGCACTCAACATGCCTTAGCCATCCTTTCTCTTTCTGCAATCTCCTGCCTCGTTCACTGAGCACCTTCCATCCCACCCTGTGTGTCCCCCATTGTGTACTCCATGAGGTGAGGGCAGCCTTGCCTCCTGCTTCTCTAGCTTTCCTCAAGCAGGTCGTGCAGGAGGATGCTCTCTGCCCGTCTCTCACCTGTGGCCCTCCAGAACTGATCACCGGCCCCTGCCCTCCAAATCTCCCCAACTGCCCACAACACACAACCTATGTTGGCTGAACACCATCCAGCTGGTCTGCCTCTGAACCGCACCCAGAAAACATCTGTATATGCTGGTGCTTCATGACATCCATTTCCTCGCCTTAGTGTCCTGCCCCGACACCAAGTGGCAGGATCTGCTGCCATTTCAGGAGGCTCAGGAATCCTGATGGTGTACTGCACCTTACAGGTGGGCCAGCCTGTACTCCACTCTGGTTCCATGGCCTGCTGGGGACATCAGCTGGTGGCTCCTTCATGGAGACATGAGCATGGGCATGTACTTGCCATGGTTCACGAACCCCCCCAACACCTTCTCCTTTCTGCTGTGAGAGGGAGAGTCTGGCACACATCTACGTCGGATGTGTCAGGTTGCAGCCCTCTAAGTACAGTCACTGAGGTTCAGACTGCACTTTTCCCCACCCTCCAGACCCTAGCACATGCCATCCATGGACTTCCTCATCAACCTCCTCCTGGAGCTGGCCAAGACAGTCGTCCATCATACCAGGAGGAAGAAGCTGGACAGAGAGTGGTCTGTGACAGTGGGGCCTACTTCCATTCCCTTGTCCAATCACACCTCCAGGCAGTCCTCCTCTGGACAGTTTCTACTGACTCCCTAGAAGCCTTTGAGGAGTAGTGGGCACTGTCTGGAGTATTTACTTGTGGCTTGGGTTCACTGGCCTTTAGCTTTGGGTGGGCTTATACCTGACATCTCCTGGCAACCACAGTAGGTACACACCTTCCATCTCATCCTGCACATCCCCCATCATGTGCTCCAGCCCCTTTTCCGGCTCTTCCAGAACCTCCTGCTGAGGTCCTGATTGCACTTTCCCTTGCACCTCTGGGTATTTGCACACCCCATTTGTGGCCCCACAAAGTCACGACACCTTCTCATCAACCTCCTCTTGGCTCTGGCCAGAGTGGCCATCCACCAGACCAGGAGGAGGACGCTTGATTGGGGGTGATGGTGGAGGGGTGGTGCTCTGTGAATGTGGGGATTGTTTACGATCCTTTATTGCCTCAGGTCTCCAGTCACAGTTCCTCTGGATGGCATCCACTGGCTCCTTGGACTCCTTTGAGGAGCAGTGGGCATTGTCCAGGGTTCTTTGCTTGGTGTCCCCCCTTCCATCCCTGTTTACTCATTTTTTATCCTCCAAATTTAGTTGCAGTCTGGTTTTGTGGTTCCTCCCCGGATAAGGTGGAGGCTTACCCTAAGCTCACCCATCCCAATACCTGCAATAGGTACCTACCATCCAACTTCTGCCACAAAGGAGGCAGGGGTCCTACAGACAAGAGCCTTCTTCACTACACAATCCTGATACATCCCCAGAACAGGTTCATCCTGTGCACTAAATACACCCTGCACACCGCAACTCCCAGTCAAGTTTTCCTTCCCCTCTTTCCTCCCAACCACCTCCTGCCTCAATCTCTCTCCCCTGCCCCTCCACACTCCTTGTTCCAATCAAATTCCCACCTCACAGCATTGCATGTTGTTCCCCCCACATTTGAATCCGGCAGCTTCCTCCTCCATGCTGTCCAGGTCCAGCAGAGAGACTCTGAGAACACAGGAGGGACAGGCTCTCTCTTCCCTCAGTTCAGGTGCCAGAAGCCAGTATGACCAGCAGCAGCCAAGAGCTTCAATTGCAGGGAAAGCCCTGATCAGCCGCTGGCTGAAGCACACTCAGTGTGAATGGATTCTTTGGAGAATGTAGCTGCCAAACTCTAGCAAGTTTCTACTGAGCATGTGCAAACTGCCATTTTTCAAAGGCTTATAACTTGGCCAAACTTGGATGGATTTTCATGGGGATGGAAAAGGGCACAAAGACCACCCCCCCTGCCAAATTTTAAGTGCCTTCCTCAGAATATGGGGGCGCTAGTGCTTCCCAAAGAAAAGGTCACCAGAATTTTTAACATGGGCAAACCAATATATTTTTCACCAGTCTCATTCTCAAAATCAACTGGACTGTTTTGGTTGACATTTTCAAAAAACAAAACAACAGCAACAACCCTCCCCGCCCCCAAACAAAAACAACAACAAAAAACACAACAAAAAACCAAACACAAAAAACAACAACAACAAAATAGAATCAGCCTGAGGCAGACACTTGGCATGAATAATTTCAGGCCAAATGGTTATATTTTGGCAAAGTTATAAGCAACTGAAAGTCGGTTCTTATCATGGGAAGTGCTGGGCAACCTTAACGATAGACGGTGCTACCAGCCCTGCCTATAATAGATGGCATGAGCCAGGCCCTCAGCTGGTGTAAACTGGCATAGCTCCATTGAAGTCAATGAAGCTGATGAGCAGAGTATTTCTTGCATAAACTTTCTTTAAACTGATTTTGTGTTTATAGGGATATTTTCACAGGATTTTTTAAATATATATAATAACTATTTGTCCCCTCTTCACTCTAGTGAGTCTTCGGCGGCATTTCAGCGGCAGGTCCTTCAGTGCCTCCGAAGACACCCGGAGCGAGTGAGGGCCCGCCGCCGAAGTGCCACCGAAGACCCGGAGCGCCACCGGGTGAGTAAAAATTAAAAAGGCTCCAAGAAATTGACAAGGCGCCACTTGTGCTCAGTGGGGGAGCGGCCGCTGCCCCGCTCTCCCCCTAGCTACGCTACTGCACCTGGCCCTACTCGATGGGTTGGCAAAACTGCCTCCTACAAGCCCATTGGAAAAATTTATCATCTTAATAATTGTGGACACATCTTGCCTTTTGAGGATTACACCCATGACTTGCAAGCAGTCCTACCAACAACACCTTGTCTTCAGACTGGCTTTTAGTGCCTGACTCCATCAGCCCAGAGTACAGCAAATCTTTGTCAATTCCCCAACCATCCAAAAGCCAACAGCTCTGACTGAGAAGCTAGTTAGAGCTGAAAGCAAAGATAAATAATCCCCATGGTGCCATTAGACTTCAGGTCCCTTGGGGAAGGGTTGGAGACAATGTGCACTATACAGTCTTGGGCATACTGCCCACTCCATCCCTTGCATCCTGCATCCGGGAGAATTATTCCATTACATGAACAGCTGGGAACAGCACATAACACTGGTTGAAGATAAAAATATTATACAGTGATTTGATAATCTCATTTCCATCATGTCTTAGATGCCCCAAGGACAGAACTTCTCCTATGTCCATCCAGCATCTTTCATTGGTACTGTAAGGCAGTTAGATTTCTTTAGATGGTCTCCAGAATGTCAATGTAATGCTCATTTTATAGATGGATATGTCAAATCTTGTAATGCTCAAGTGACTTATTTTTTACATATTGGGGTAAGTGACCCATAGTAATAAGTCTCCTACCCCCTTACTGATAAGTACAAGTGGACACATTTGCCTATATGGGCCCAAAACAAAAGTGATCTTGTGCAGCATGTACAATACTTTTCTTTTTTTCTATATTGTGATCTGATAGTCAGTGCATAGGTAAGAAAAATGCTATGGGCCAGATTCTGATCCCATTTGCAACAATATACATTTGGAGCAATTCCACTGACTTCAGTGCAGTTCCTCCAGGTTTGCATGGGTGTAAATGAGATCAGAATCTTGCCCTAAACTTTCAGGCCCAGACCTTGCAAGCTGTTCCATGCTGATCAACTCCTGCAATCTTGACTTCGATGGACTACACTGGCATAAGGATCTACCTGGCTGCATCATTTTGCAGCACTGGGTCCTTAGTCTATATCACTGTACAGTGATCAATTCAATGATCATATAACAAAGTATTGAAGTTATGGGCCAGATCCTCAGCTGGTGTAAACGGACACTGCTGAAGGCTATAAAGCTCTGCTGATTTATACCATCTAAGGATCTGGCCCTAAATATTTTTCTAACAGAAAAAAAAACAAAGCCAGGTTTTCAAATGGTCCAACTTTGCATTACCGGATTGCACAAAGGAAGAGCAGTAAACATTTAAAAAAACTATACTGTTTTTTGTAATGGGAAATATATTTTTGATGTAAAAATATTGGCAAAGCAACAGACTGCAGCTCTGCAGGCTGATTTCACAACAGCTTTTTTACTGATGGAAGTGAATGGCTTAAAAGTAATGGTGCAGCTGATTCAAGCCCACAAGCGTATATCCTATTCTTATTGCTCACTGTTGTTACAGCTCCCCTTTTAAGAGAGAAGCTTAGCACTCCATTTAACAGCCCTTTACATGCCAACAGAGCATAAATTAAATGAACTGGGGAGGTATGTGTGTGCATGCGCAGTCTCTGAGCCTTTTAGTCAAAAGTAGAGCAGGGATTTTGCTCCATGTTACCTCTTCGGTCTCTGCTCTTTTGAGCAATCTGGACCTTACTACCATGAAATCAACCCTAAGCTTGATCCATGACTCAAGATGGAAGCTATTGCATTTATTCTGGCTTCCTTTAGTCACGCCGCAGAAAGAAGAGAAAATAAGAAAAGGCGGGAGAAATAAGCCAAGTTGCTTCTTAGGCTGGACTACACTAGGAATTTACATCGATATAGCTATGTCTCATCAGGAGTGTGGAAAATCTATCACCTCTCAGGGAGGTGGATTGCCTATGCCAATGGGAGAATCCCTCCCATCAGTGTAGGTAGTATAAAGTAGCGCAGTTGCAGCGGTGCACTGTGCCGCGGTAGCATTTTAAGTGCAGACAAGCCCTTGAGAGACAAGGGAGGTGAACTCTGCAGATGCACCTCTGAACTCTGGGTCTGCACCGACCAAGGACAGCAACTGTGAGTAGGGTGCAGAGAAGGGTCAGGCACGTGAAAGGGACTTTTGAGTTGCTGGACTTAAGAACCTGAGGGGAAAAGGACACTGCCCAAACTACTTGGGGGTGGGTCTTTTACTCATGGTTTATGTTTATGAACTCTGTTCACGGTGTTCTCCCAAATTAACACCCAGTTACTTCCCTCCTTTTATTAAAAGTTTATTTTCTACACTCAGACTCTGTGCTTGCAAGTGGGGAAGTATTGCGTCTCAGAGGTGCTCAGGAGTGGTGTGTAAATTTCCCAGGTTACTGGGTGGGGGCTCGAGCTGGTTCTGTGTTGTATCAATGGAAAGGAATCCCTAGATATTGGACCCGGCCCTGGTTGCTGCTGGCTCCACCTGGCAGAAGGGTTACACATAAAACCCAGGGCCAGATTCTTAGTGGCTTTGTACCAGTGTTGATCTGGAGTAAACTCAGTGAGTTACTCTGGATTTTCTTTGGGGCAACTGAGCTCAGAATGTGGTGCACAAGCTAAAATTTAAGATAATCAAAGGTGGCAAAGTAGAGGCTTGTGGTTATCCTTGGAGCTATAATGGGATATAATGGAATGAAACTAAAATAAAGGCAAATGTAAATTGATTATCTGGAATATATTTGCGAACAATTTATTAGACTGTGGAATATTTTCCAAAGGGACATGGCAGCTTCTCTGTTGCTGGAGACATTTCAAACTGTTCAAGATCTCATGTAATGCACACTCGAGAAGGTTCCTTCCATGTGAGATGGGACCACAGGAGATTAAAGAGGTCTTTCCCCTCCCTGCTGTCTAGATTCCAGGAATGCTGGAGCTTCCAATAACCACTATAAGTGTGAAATAGCTACTGGTGGATAAGTAATAATGCGAGAAGGCAGATTGGGCAATTCTAGTTATGCTTTCTTAAATAACAAGGGGACATTTGATGAAAATGAAAGGCAACACATTTAAAACAAAGGGGAAAGATTTTTTATAAAGCCACAATGCACAAGTAGCCTGTGGATCTCATCATGACAATATATCTTGAAGGCCAAGAGCATAGCCAAATTCAGAAAATGGACAATGAGAAGATCCAGAGGCACAACTGTAGGGATGAAAAGACCCACCTTCACAAAAACCCAACCAAACAAAAAAACCAAACCGCTCTCCCCCCAAAATAAAAACAAGCACCCTCAAGAGTTTGTAAGAGATATAACCCTCATGCTTCAGTGCCTAAGCCAATCTGTAACTAAAGAGACAGGTTCTCAGATGGGCAGGTTATCCCACCACTGGTTACTCAGGGTTCTTGCACCTTTCTCTGAAACATCATATACTGGGTATTGTTGGTGAAAGGACACTGGGTGAGATGGATCCTGGGTCTGCTCCAATATGGCAAGTCTTATGTTTCTAATTATCTTTATTGGATATACCCAACTAATTCATTGGATCAAGACAGTGGGTTAGGATATGGACACAAGGTCAGGTTTGATCAGTTATGCTGGTGTAAATGTGGAGTAGCTACTGACTTCAGTGAATTTACAATGGCATAACTGAGATAAGAATCTAGCCCTGTGTGTATTAAGAGTGGGTGGGAAGAAGGTGTTTCAGTTCATGCAGATCTCGATAAGTGACCTGAAAGGAGAGGTGAGGGAAAAAAAAAAAAGATAAACCACATAATGAAACCCTGCCTGTATTCTCTTTCAAATAAATACATACAGCCAAACACATCTATACAACCAGTCAATCGAGGAAATGCCAGGCAACGTTACCAACACATTTTATAGCACCCACATCCTTCCTGTTCTGCTTCAGCTTTGTCAGGAATGTAAAAAACTGGCCCATGTGTTAAGCAAACATTATTTTCCTCCTTTAAAATCAGGACTGCATTACACAGGAATCTCTTGTAACAAGACAGGCATTCAAGGGAAGTGTCTTCTACACAGTATATTCTTTGTGACAACATAAGTGTCTCAGACGGAGAGGGGATGGATTGATTGGCTTCTAGAATGAAAATGATAAGCTCTCCTGGACAGCTTTGACATACACTGCCACTTTGCAAGGGGAGCTGTCATTGGAGACAAATGGGTCTATTTCACATCAGGCTACTCCTTGCAGTAAGCACTTTAAGTTGTTTGCTTCTGATCATGGCTTTTCCTTTAACCTTCCTCTTCTTTTGTGAAAGTACAGCTCTAATGCACATTGTTTAGAGATTTGTTTTAAGCCACATCCTGCAGAATATCCCTCTCCTGTTGGATGAGGCGCATTGTATACAAAGCACATGGTGTAATGAAACCACTAGGCCTCAACAAGTTTAATGGCAAACTGGGGATAAGAATACCCATCTGCCTCACTGAGCTGTTGAAGATGATGGGCCTGATTCTCCATTACTCTGTATCATACTCTGCACACAGTCCCAGCCATTGCAATGGGACTATTCAGAGAGCAAGGTACTACTCCATGTGAGTCTGTGCAGCACAATCCAGCTCACAGTCATTTACACTAGTGTCAAGTGGGTGTAAACTGGCACTGGTTCTTAGGGCTCTGGAGATTCGGGTTCAGCTCCTAGCTTAGCCACCAACTTCCTGTGGGACCATGGGCAAATCTTTTAATCTGCCCTGGGTCCACCTGTTGAATGGGGACCCTTGGACGGGCAGTATTGCGAGACTAAAATCTGTTAATCTGTTAATCACCATGAGGGGAGGAGGGTCACATGCATATCTAGACAGACAGGGAGGAATAGGGTGACCAGACGTCCCGATTTTATCGGGGCTGGGGCCTGCTGCCCCCACTCCGGGGCCGCCGCGGGATTGCACCAGCTGGGCAACAGCCCAGACGTGACTGGCCAGGGGCTGGGCGCAGCGTGCACGCTGCTGGGTCCCCGCAACAGGCCCTGGCTTGGGGGGTTCGGGCCCGGGCGCCAGAGCCGCAGCCACCGAGCTTGGCCATCGGCCGCTTCCTCCCCCTGCAGCAGTGGGAGCTGCAGCAGCGGCTGCTCCCGAGTCCTGCTGCCCGGGGGGGAGAACAGCCGCCGCCCGGCCCCGCGGGCTGCCCCCCTACTCTCCCTACCGCCCGACTGAGTCCTGCCTGCTCGGGGCCAGGCCGGACTCTCACTCACCCTGGCCCCGCGCTTCCCCTGCATCTCCCGGGCCTCCCTCCAGTGCTTGTGGAGGAAGGGTGTGTGTGTGTGGTTTTTTTTTTGCTCTGCCCCCCCCCGCCCCCCCCCCCCCCCCCCCCCCTGCCCCGTTATTTGACTTGGGTGATCTGGTCACCCTAGGGGGGAATCCTGGCCTCACTGAAGTCAAAGGGAGTTTGGCATTGACGTCAGTTAGGACAGGATTTCACTCTCAGTTTGCACTGGTATAAATGACTGCACAAGGTGCAGGGTAATAGGGATTCAGGCCTGAGAAGTACAGAGTACTATAAAGAGGCCAAGAATTAAAAATGGGCATCCCCCAAGCCCAACGAGCATTCCAGGCGGGTAACAGAATAGCTGGGCCTCAGTGGTCTGGGACATCCACAAGAGCTCCTATCTCAGCGGAGTGATCAGTCTGAAAAATTTCAGGAACCGGGGTCCTGTTTCTTCATAGCTGAGCATGGCTAATGTGATTAATAACCTGCTCCACTATTGATGTGACTGCACGCATTTCATGGGGTGAGTGTGTTACTGTAGAATTTATAGTTATGAGCATTTTTAATGAAAAAAGATTTAATTCCACACAGGGCTATAAATAAAGGAGTCAAAATGCCATAAGAAAAAAACCAGGGCCTGATCCTCCCCTCACCCACTTCTCTTCCCCACTGGGCCTGTCACTCCCTTTCCAGCCCCCGACACTGGTGTAAAGCACCCTAGCCCAGCCTGACTCTCCCCTAGGGTTGCCACCTGTCCAGGTTTTCCCATCCTCATTCTTTTTTTGAGCTCGCTGTCCTGGATGAAATGATTTGCATGTCCCAGTGTTTTGTAACTCAGAGGGGGCAAGCCTCCCTCTGACACCAATGTAACCCCCCTCCCCATTGGGCCTGATCATCCCCGTCCTCCCGACACCACTGTAACCTTCCCCCTGCCCTGACCTTTCCCTCCCCCCAACATTGGTGTAACCTCACCCCCACTGGGCCTGAGCCTCTGCTTCCCCACACTGATGTAACCCCTCCCCCGGGCCTGACCATTCCTTCATCAACATGGGTGCAACCCCCTTTTCCCTGGTCCCTCCTCTTCCCTCACTAACACCCATGTCTCCGCCACATGGGCCCCTTCCCCACTCCATTCCTTCACTAGTTCTGTGCCCCTACACAGTAGGGTTGCCAATTTTCGACTTGCACAAAACAGAACACCCTTGCCACATTCCTTGCCCTTCCCCACCCCTCCTCTGAGGCCCCGCCCCTTCTCTGAGGCCCTGCCCCCACTCACTCCACCCCCCCCCCCGTCACTCCCTCTTCCCATCCTAACTCACTCGCTCATTTTCACCGGGCTGGCTCAGGGGGTTGAGGTGCGGGAAGGGGTGAGGGCTCCGGCTGGGGGTGTGGGCTCTGGTGTGGGGCTGGGGATGAGCAGTTTGGGGTGCAGGAGGGGGCTCTGAACTGGGCAGTGGGTTGGGATGCTGGAGGGGGTGAGGGCTCAGCCTGGAGGTGCAGGCTCTGGGTTGGGGCCAGGGATGAGGGGTTTGGGATGCAGAAGGCGGCTCTGGGCTGGGACTGAGGGGTTCAGAGGGTGGACGGGGGATCAGGACTGGGGCAGAGGGTTGGGGGACAGAGGGGTGTGAGGGCTCCAGCTGGGGGTGCAGACTCTGGGGTGGGGCTGGGGATGAGGGTGTTGAGGTGCAGGAAGGTGATCCGGGCTGGGGCTGAGGGGTATGGTGGGTGGGAGGGGGATCAGGGCTGGGGCAGGGGGTTGGGGCATGGGAGGGGGTCAGGGGTGCAGGCTCCGGGCAGCGCTTACCTCAAGCAGCTCCCGGAAGCAGCGGCATATCCCCCACTCCAGCTCCTACGCGGAGGCGCGGCCAGACGGCTCTGCGTGCTGCCCCGTCTGCAGGCGCCGCCTCCGCAGCTCCCATTGGCCATTGTTCCCGGCCACTGGGAGCTACAGAGCTGGCGCTTGGGGCGGAGGCAGCGTGCAGAGCCCCCTGGCTGCCCCTATGCATAGGAGCCGGAGAGGGGACATGCTGTTGCTTCCGGGAGCCATGCAGAGCCAGGGCAGATTGGGAGCCTGCCTTAGCCCCACTGCGCCGCTGACCGGACTTTTAACAGCCCGGTCAGTGGTGCTGACCGGAGCCGCCAGGGCCCCTTAAACTGGACACCTGGCAACCCTACCACACAGGTGGAGCTCCCTCCTGGGGATCTTTGGCTGGATCAAGGCCCATTGTGCACTGCATAAGCAGGGCGAAGGGCCCTTAGCAGCCTGGAGAATCCAGCCCAAAGTGGGTGCACAATGTTATCTTATACTCACTTGGCCAGATTTTGGAGTGCAGCTAAGCTGCCCTCAGTGCAGGACCAAGGTGGGTAGAAAGGTGTGTACTGAGGCACAGGCTCACCTCAGAAGCCATCATAAACCGCTGGACTTCCCTGGGGTTGTGGGGAGGGGGAATGATGCAATGCAGGTGGATCTTCTTCCTTCTGTCTCATCTGCCCCGCCCCTTTTCCTGGATCTGTAGGGTTTTCATCCCTTCTGCTCGTGGAGGCAGAGGGGACAGTTTGTCCCCCTAATGCTTCATGCTCCTTCATCTCTGCCCAACAGGCTCCTGGGCTGACATCACATAATTTCATCAATTCCCACTGCTCACACTCCCCTTCCCCACCCCATTCGGGAAAATTTATCTTGAGCATTTTGCATAGGAAGGACCAGAAATTCCCTACTCGGTGATGCCATCAAATTCTTAAACGTAAGCTCTGGTGTCACTGGGATTTTTTTTAATCTCTGCTCGCAGCAGTTAAGGCATGTCTGGAGGTCAGCACTTCTGTATTCATATGTGTTCAACTCTCTGCTAGCCAGCCTGGGGTTGGATGTGATCGCAGGGGCAGAACTGCCAACAAATAAGATGACACCAGACAAAACCAGAAATCCAAGCATGTCTGTCTGCCAGTGTTGTGTATTTCCATGTACAAAGACAATCCTATGCTCACTCTGAAGTATTCCAGGGAAAGAACAAAAATAAAGTCTCCATGAGAAAGCACAAGAGGATCTATCTCCTCTGAAACACGCTGCATTCCCTGTCTCTTAAAATGGCAGCTGCCCATGTAGAGGCAAGTACCGCAGTAGGCAGAAACAAAATCAGAGCAGTAACGCTATCCATGCACCACAAGCTGAAGCTCTGTGGGGTAGATGTTTTCTTTTCAGGTTTTTGCCCTGCTAGATTATGCCAGTCTCTGCACACAGCCATTCCAATACCAATTACTTCCCAGTTTCATGGTGCACAGTCAAGAAGAAATGGGAACAGAAATGTATTTTTTTGCCTCCGTTATTTTAAAGCCATACTTACAGATACAGGGCCAGATTCTGATCTCAGTTACTCCATTGCAAATTCAAAATAACTCCAGTAACGACAGTGGCGTTCCTCTGGATTTACATCAGGACATGCAAGATCAGAATCCAGCCCTTAAGTTTTTTCTTATTTCTTACTTAAATTCCAAAGCTGTTGAAATGAGTATAGATTGGAAAAGAAGGCTGGGTGATCTTTCAAACAACAGTGACTTTTTCCAAGTTGGTTTAAATTAGGCTGTAGACATTTATAATTAAAAAGGAAAGTGCAAATTTTAGTCTGTTTTGGATTCAGCTGCAATTAACATCTTTATTACTATGCTGATTTATTCCTGTACAGTCCCCCATTACTAAAAGAGAGAGACGAAGTGAAAGAGATAAAAGAGAGTCCTGGTTATTTCAATATTTCCTAGGAAATCTTTGCTCTTTTCTTCTAAAAATACTGCTATTGCTTTTCAGTTAATGGGCCAGAGTCTACTGCCAGTTATGCCAGTGGAACGGAGAACACGATGTATCCTATTGCAAAGAGCATGTTTCAGCAAAGGAGCTCAAAGCACTTTCCCAGTACTAATTATTATCAATCATTTATATTTATCAGGGATCAGGGCCCCATTGTGTTAGGAATTGTACAGACATAATGAAAAAACAATCCATGTCCCCAAAAGCTTACAGTCTGACCAATGGCCTACTTCTCCTCTCATTTATACCAGCATGACTCCATTGCCTTTGATGGAGTTATTGCTGCTTTACATTGCTTAAAGCAGGAGGAAAATCAGTCAGAAAGGCATATTCTGCCCTTAGCTGCTCATGCACCCATTGATTGCAGTGGAAATTACGCATCAGTATCTGAGTTCAGAATTTGGCCTTGATTAATTAAAACCTCACACTGCTTCTATTAGGTGGGTAAGTAGCTCTTTGGGGCAGGGGCTGTCTTTGTTCTGTTTTGTACAGTGCTGTGCACAATGGGGTCCTAGTCTGTGATCAGGGCACTTAGGTGTGACCCCAATGCTACTAATATAGTAGTGTCTCCATATGGAGACAGATGGATGATCTGAAGTAAAGAGGGGATAAGTGAGTTGCCCAAGGCCACACAGAAAGTCACAGCAGAACCAGAAGGTAAATCCAGGAGTTCTGACCTCAACTCCCTGGTCTGACCATTGTTCTGTGGGTGTTTTTAATTTTATTTATTTAGATTTAGATACATAAGACACCTATATAATGCTCTCGGCAGCTACCATGTAATTAGTAACCCAATACTGTCCTGTTGCAAGGCTCACCATCCCAGAGACCCCCCGTTCCCCCCAGCAAGAGCCATCATTGCAGCACTTCCACCTCCTTTTCCCCACAACAATCTTCAGCCGCTCCCACCATGGAGGTGACTTGGCCCCCCAGTCAGGCCTTTTTAAAGCCTTCCAAGGTAACAAGAGTCCTTTAGTCCAAGTCCAAAAACAGTATCAAAACCAAGAGTCCTCAGCCCTACAGGGCTGAGCCTTCAGCCCCTTCCTTACAGGTGGGCTCCCAGTGGCAATAACCTGTCTCACTGTCTCTAGCCCCTTGCTCCTGGGTGCCAATCAACCGAATCATGTCCTCTCTCCTACCAAAGCTCTCTGACAGGCCATAGCCCTCAGCCACTTGCTAGCTCAACCCCAGTTGCTTGCCCTACATTACAGCAACCTATCTTATCTCTTCCCCAGCCAGCCCTCAATGGCTGGGCTTTCCTCTTCTTAAGTCTGACATCCTGTGCAGCTGTAGTAGGGCAGGGCTAACTGAACATGGTGATTGGTCCCAGGCCTCCTGGCACTTAGAGGGGCAGGCTGCCCTGTTACAAATCCCAACAGTATTGAAACAATCATTTCAAACAGGAACTCCGCTGGAATTAAATGTTCTGTCCGAGTTAGAAACCAACAAGCGTGGTTTTTTTGTAGTACATTGCATCTACCTGTCTAGTCTATTCACTGCCTCCCACATACAATTTCAGAGCTCTCATTAGGTGGTTAGTGAAAGCGATTTAGTGTCATTTCCTTGAGAAGGAAATAACTCCCTCCGCTGTGGTATCTGAGCACGCTGAGCGGTGGCTGGTTCTTGAATTGCACATTGGTCAGCCTGTCTGTTGTCAGTTTCACTGGCTTAGCTGGTCAATAGCTCCTTCAATGCCAAGTGTCTGTCAGGGATGCTTTGAAAAACTGGGACAAACACTGTTTTTTGTTAAAACTGATTGCACTTTAGGACAGCACCTGGGTTCCCTTCCTGGCTCTGCCACTGACCTGCTGTGCGACCTTCATCAAGTCACTTCATCACCATGCATCTGTGTCTTCTTCCATCCTTTGTGCGTCTCTTACTATTTGCAGATACATAGTGACTAGCACAGCACTACTGTACTCTAATGAGTTTTAGCCTAGTGTTTCTGGACAATCAGTGCTATTCTTTGGGCTAGATTCTCCAGTTACTTGTCCAACTCATTTTTAAATTAATCAAATTTTCAACTTTTCCTCTTGAAGCTGCATTACACAGAGTCCCCACATTTCTGGGATACCAAAACCGCCAGCTTTGGATGCATGAGGAATGCACTGTCGGGCCCTTTCAAATCAGCCTGACACCAACACTGTGATAAACTTAAGGCTAATCTTGAAAAGTCACTTTTTATACAAACACAAACACTCCCATAGAGTAGCATGAGCAGGGAAACAGCACTGGGTGCTTTACTGAAAATGAGCTGCTCTGAAATGGAAATAATGGGCATTAATGAAGTTGGCACTAAAATATTTACCCTGCTTTCCAAGTGGAGCTCCCTTAGCTTGAGCTAAGAGGTTATTCAAGGTTGTCAAGAGCTGATGTCATAGAAAGGTTGCTTGCTACAGTAAGGTTAAATACACTTGACAGAGAGAAGAATGAGGAGTACTTGTGGCACCTTAGAGACTAACAAATTTATTTGAGCATAAGCTTTCGTGGGCTAAAACCCACTTCATCGGATACATGCTTCTTGTCAACTGTTGGAAATGGGCCATCCTGATTATCACTACAAAAGGTTTTTTTCTCCTGCTGATAATAGCCCACCTTAACTGATTACTCTCGTTATAGTTGGTATGGCAACACCCATTTTTTCATGTCCTCTGTGTGTATATATATCTTCCTAATGTATTTTCCACTGCATGTATCCGATGAAGTGGGTTTTAGCCCACGAAAGCTTATGCTCAAATAAATTTGTTAGTCTCTAAGGTGCCACAAGTACTCCTCGTTGTTCTTGCTGATACAGACTAACATGGCTGCGACTCTGAAACTTGACAGAGAGAGGACTCTGCTACAAAAGAGAAAGGCAGAGTGCTATATTATGAACTTAACTGCTGTTAACAGTGAAGATGAAAAATACCGTATTACTTTTCAGAGAGGCAGTGAGACCTAGTGGCTGGGCTAGTAGACTGCAAGTTAAAAGATCTGGGTTCCGTTCCAGCATCTACCCCTAGCTTGTTGGGTTACCTTGTGCAAGACCCTTCATTCTTCTCTGCTTCAATTTCCACATTCATAAAATGAAGATAATGCTATTTACCTCGTTTTAAAAGTGCTTGGAGATCTACAGATACACAGCGCTGTATCAGAGTGTATAATTTGTTTAGCTTTGAGCCACTCATTGATCCCTCTTGCTTTGAATCATACAACATTTGTAAAATCATAGGCCAGACTTTCACTTTTTCAAATTGTTTTTACAAACACAGAAGGTGCTACGTAGACTGACACATTTTTTTAAACACCTAAATTGATTTGTGTAACGTTTTCTCAGTTGTCTCTGCATGAGGAGGAATTTTCACAGGCAGAATGGAACTGCAAATATAATAATAGACTGGAGGGGGCACTGTTGTTAAAGAGAAAGCAAACCTCAGCATGATCTCTGCTGAGAAGAGACCAATAAAAACAGTATTAATTTACAAAATCACAGCAGATACAGAGGACTGGGAAAACGAGGGCCTCTTGGAGATTTTAAAACACCTTGAAAGGTAAACCTAAGCATCTGCTGATAGCTCTGCCACGCTGTATTCTGATGTAGTCAAGGTGTTGGGAACCTGTATTTTTCATGTTGTATTTCAGATTGCAGAACTCAGAGGTTCCTATGGCGTCCCAGCAAACAAAACAGACCATGAAACATGAAGAAATCACGTAATTAGTTCATGTTTGTATAGGGCTTTGAGCAGGCAAATTTCCAGGTAGGTGCTAAGTGCTACGGACATTTATGGGATATAATGCAGAACTGTTATATAATGCTGGGTTTGGGGGGTTGGATCTGGTGCATAGAGGTGCATTCGTGAGGTGTGCTCAGAAAATGACTATTCTTGTGTTTGTTTTCTATTGTGCCTTTTCTTTTTAAAGAAAGGGGCTATCACAATTGATTATTATTATACCTTGAGCACCCAGCGAGTGCTGGGCGATGTACAATGCAGAGAAGCGAGCTCCTGCTGAATGGGATTGTTGCCTGCACAGAAAGATGACACACTGGGAGACTTGGAGGAACATAAGAACTGCCGTGATGGAGCAGACCAGTCCTCCGTCTAGTCCAGCATCGTTTTTTGGACAGTGACCAGCAGCAGATGGAAAGTCCAGACTATCCCCAGGGAAATTTCCTCTTCATCCCCAGTCATTAGACATTGGTTTAAACCCTGAAGCATGAGGGTTTAGATCCCTTCCAAAACTCTTAGTCTTTGTTCATTTAGTACAGGGGTCTCAAACACGCGGCCCGCGGAGCTCTTCCCTGCGGCCTGCGAAGCTCCCCGCACTCCCCCCCCCC
>NW_020664417.1:87738090-87762194 GCF_002925995.2 Terrapene triunguis | reverse complement strand
GGGGGGGCAGGTTCTGGGCACCACCAAAATTTCTACAAACCTGCCACCCTTGGAAGAAGCAGAGCAGGGGTGGAGTGGTGGTGCAGCCCAGTGCAGCGGGGGAGGGGGGGGGGCTTTACTGAGTGTATATATTTTATTAAAACCGCTTGGAGGAGGAGGAGGAGAAGAGACGGGGTAGGGGCGGGGCTTCATGGAAGGGGTGGAGTGGGGGCGGGGCCAGGGACAGCGAGGGGGGGTGTCAGTGATGCGGCCCTCGGGCCAATGCACTAGTCCTCATGTGGCCCTCGTGGTCATTTGAGTTTGAGACCCCTGATTTAGTATTTACTATTATAATTCTGGATATTCTTGTTATCCATATAACACCCTGTTCCTTACTGATTCCTGATAAACTTGTGACCTCAATGCTATCTTGTGGCAATGAGTTCCATAGGAAAACTGTGCAGTGTGTGTGTGTGAATACTTCCTTCTATTGGTTTTGCATGTGCCACCTTTCAGTTCTGTTGACTAACATCTTAGCAGATTCTGTTTTAAAAGAGGAATATCTAAGCTGAGGATGCAGGGACATGGGCATCATCAGCACTGTATCCAGAATGGAAACAGATATACACTAGAGAGGTTATTGGCATCTATAAATCCTGTCTGCCACAGCATCTGCCAAACTTTTTGGAAACCAGCCTTCTGAGCTTGTAGTCTGCTCTGCATACAATGTCTGCGTTTGTGCTATTGTGACAACATTTTGGGAAGGGTTTGATTGGTTCATCCGTGTCACGTGGTGGATGAGCATGAGCACTAGGTAATGCGGACATTCCTGGGATTCATCTTTATTTAACAGTTGGCAGATCTCTGTGAATCCTGAATGAGCACCTTCATCAGTCTCTTAAGTAAATTAAGAAAATCTGCCCTACTTGAGAAATCTCCTAGACTTTACTCTGTAGTTGTAAAGCCTTTTGTTTTTTTCCACCCCACTCCTGGCCCAGTTTACATCAGGAGAACGCTGCTGAAATTCAGCGTCTGTTTCCAAAAAAATGAAGGCACAAAAGAGCCATTAAAGACACCAAACATGCAAATAATTGAATGTTTTCATATGCAGAAGAATGGCTGCTTTTAATAACTCATCACGGAGCACGAAGGCATTAGAGGTTATGGAATGAGAGCCTCCCAACAACATCAATAAAGGGAAAAGATCCAAGAAGTAAGTTAAACAGTGCTGCTGCAGCAAAGCTCACTTGAATATAGCCTTTCATTCAGCCTTCCCCATGCAGTTTCAACTTCATTTTACATTTTTTGATCAATGATGGCATTTGTATTTTTTGGCTTCTTTTCAAGAGTTTATATTTTTGTTTTATAATTTCCTTAAATAGCTAATTTCCTACATGAGTTGACGGCCACTTGGATCTGCCGGAAAGTGAGTTATAATGCTGCTGTACCTGGGCTCGCTTCTTTTTTTCTTTTCCGGCACCATTATAGAGAGAGAATGGTGAAACCCACCCAGGGGCACATTCTGTGTAGATACGCAACATCTCAGCTTTATGGGAAATGCCAGAAGACAGATCACATAGCAAAGGGGGCAGACTCAAGGTGCTTGAGAATTGCCAGACCTCTATTCTATTCTAGTTCTAATACAATGCCCATCACCATGGTATCTGAGCTCAGTATACCTGAAAGTATGGAAGAGGTCAAGGCAGCTCTAAGCCACCTTTCCTCCTCCCCCAATTCTGTAGGTGGCCCATATCCTGCTCTAACTTCTGCCAACTAGTAATGATCCTGCAAGGAAAGTAATGCCAGTGCATTCCTCCATCTCACCCTCAAAACACCCTCTCCTGCCGCTGACACACTTCTCCATCAGGAAGCCAGGAGGCAGAGTTGGCAATGCTGGTTTTATAGCAGCAAATAACATCCCATGCTGGGGAAACCCCCATCAGCTCCTTAAGTGCAGATTTAAGATCATTTGACTGCAGTGCAAAGAGGCTGTAATATAGGGCAGGATCTGGCCCCAGTTATATAAATTGTACTTTATTTAAATTTCCTTAAAATTAGTGGCTGATAAATGATTCCCAGTCACATTTTGGTCATATTTTACTAGAGCTAGTAAAAAAACAGGCATGTGCTAAGTATCTTGCGGAATTGGGGCCTGCGTGTTGTCGTTGCTCTTGGCACTGTACAAAACGAAGAGGAAGGTAAAGTCCCTGGCCCATGGACTGTGCTGTATAAATGGACAGAAAAGACAATGAAGACACTTACCAAACAGAATTTATTCTAGCATAGAATCAGAGCATTTCTAATCTAGGGGTCCAGGCCTGCAAGTTTATCCACATGAGCTGTCATGCTAATGTACGGAGCCCATTAATGGTCTGATCCTGCTGCCACTGTGTTAAGACTCCCATTGACTCAGGCAGTTAGACCATGCAACATCAAGTTCACAGGTAAAATCTGATCTGCAGCTGGCATGAGTTAGCATAGCTCCTTTGGTATCAATGGAGCTATCCCAATGGACATCCTCTGAGAACTTGGCAATACAAGCCTAATTCTAAATGTTTTATCCAGTCTTTACTCAGGCAAATCTGCCATTGATTGGGCCCCAAGAATTTACTGCAGAACTAGAGAAAAAATAGCTTTCAAATGACATATGGCATTTCCGTATGCAGTGTTGTTGTAGCCGTGTTGGTCCCCGGATATTAGAACCTAGAGTTTATTACTAGGCAGGATCTGAGTCCTTTATGTGTCAGTAAATCCACAGGATTACGACACTTGCTTATTTCCAGCCAAGTCCTTTCTCAGGGTGAGCCCCTCTCCCCAAATCATCCTATCCAGGAGTTGGAAAAGCCTATGGGGCTTGGCCACATGTGCGTCCCTGCTCTCTGCCTCCTCTCTCATCTTCTCGGGCCAGCTCCATCTTCACCCTCTCCTCCAGTGCAAACCTTGGACCCACAGAGAGGCCTCCCAGGAGGTGATGCGGTGGGGGCAGCTACAACTACAGTCTCACACAGTGGGGAGAAGGATCAATGCCTGGAGGACCCCCCCCACCACATACAGTTCTGTGTTGGGGAGATTGGGCCTGTGTCCTTACTCTGGCAACTCATTCAATGCCATTTTGGCCTAAGTAAAGGCTTAAGGATTTAGCCCTTGTTATCAATGGCTGGATTTCACCTCCTCCCTTTCTGTACAATGTGGCAGATGTCCCCTCCGTACCCTGGCTCACTAGGCACTAGGCAGGGATGTTAGAAGAGCTGCATGTGGTCTGGGCCAGTGTAGATCCAAGATTGTTCCTGGAGAACTTGAGGTTTGAAGGTAATGGGGGGGATTTAGCATGCGGGTGATTTCATTTTCCCAATACCCAAGATGTCTAAAAGAGCGGCAATGAAATCTTTGGTTGGCAATGAAATCTTTGTGACAGTCACAGGTCTGTAGCATCTGCACCAGAACTCACAGAAAACGAATGGCTGTAGAAAACAAAACAATATGGAAGATAATAATGGACGTGGAAAATCGCCTGCAGTTGTCCATGGCCTAAAAATTACTACTGGCCAGTGACTGAAAAACTGAAGATGAGAAAATCTGTTGGATTAAGTATGAACCTGCTCGGCCCCTGTGGCTCTTGGAAACTGTGCCTGGGATAGAACCTTGAAAGTTTTACCTTTCACTTAAAGGACAATTTGCCTCTAAGAAGTGACTCGCTGCGCTAGCAGAATGGGGTACCATGCTTATTGTGCCACCATGATTTATTTCATGGCACATCTGCTCATTAAGGATCTGCTCGTTCTCGTGTCCTCACTCACACTCAATGATAGTTCCACTGGCTTCAATATATATAGGGCCATATTCTCAGTTGGTGTAAATCAGTGCTGGTTGATTGAAGTCAATGATACTACACTGACTTACACCAGCTTATGGTCTGGTCCACTGGGCCAGACACTGATTTCATTTACATCAGAATAGAGCTGGAACCATTCCACAGGCTCAAATTGATGTAAATGAGCTCAGAGCTGGGCCCATTTTTTATGTAGCGATCATCTAAAAGAACAAGATGGAATTTAGCTGGAAAAAAGTATTGGAGACCTGATGCCCGATGACAGTAATTCTGACTGGGGATTCAACACTTATCCTGTGTGACTGAGCAGTAGCCGTTGCCAGGTCTATATTCAATAACGGTTGAAGAACAGGGCAAGTCTTATGGCTCCATGAATAGCTGAAAGGAGTTGATTTGCTGAGGGGCAACGCTATTAGCCACAGCTGGTCACTTATCCCTTGAGAATTAATCCCTGCACCTGGGCTGTCATTGCTATTATATGATGATGATGACAATGAAGGAAAAATATAGACACACTGGGCCAAATTCATCCCCGATGTAATTCCACTGAAGTTGGAGAGCAATAAGGAGGTGCACATAATTTGTTGGGCAACCCTGGTTTAGGACTAGACTGTGGGCCAGATCCTCAGCTGATATAAACCGGCATAGCTCCATTTAGGCACAGCTCTGAGCAAACAGTAGTTCATCAATTGCTCCAAATCGAGAGTAGCCCCAGCTTCCTTTTACAGTAGGGTTGTGGGGGCAGGGCAGCAGAGGTAATTTTCTGGTGCTCTAGACCTGCACCAAATTAAACAGTCTCCTTATCCTTCCCCCCCTCTGCAATGGCCAGTGACAAAGCTGCATGTGTGTGTGACCCCATTCCCCACCCTTCCTCACCCACTCCCGGTCTATCTGCTTTGCAGAGGGAGTAAGCAGGTGTGTAGCCCTAATTACTCATGTACAATTGGATCCAGAATCCGAGTGATGCAGGAGGGGTTCTTACTGCCTCCTATTGCATATGATCCAAACCACCATTATAACTGGGTGGGAATTTTCCATCAAAGGGGCATTTCCCTCCAGAGAAAAATGCAGTTTTTTCACAACATTGAAATTTTTCATGGGCAATTTTTGTTTTTGCCAATTTAAAAAAAAAATTCTGTCAGGAAAATGGAAATGAAATATTTCTGTTCAGCTTGGGTCGATGTTACTCTATTATCCACCTGAACTGCTGCTGTACCCCATACCCCCATTCTCTTCTATGGGTCAGGCCACTGGTTGGACTATATCTCCCATGATGCCATGCAGTCTTCTCTCTGGCTGAACCACTGTGGTACATCAACACAGCCCCATGACGGTGATGGGAAAATGTAGTCCAGCCAAGGAGCCAATCCCATAGAGGAGTATGGGGACATGAGGCACCCCAGCTACAAACTCCCGTGATGCACTGCGGCAATGCAGGCAGCCACAGTTCAAAGCTGAAATGAGTTGAAAGAAAACATTTGAATGTTTTTAATCAACATTTGAATCAGAATCTTCCGTTTGGTGAAAAGTTTTGGTATTTTGACATTTCATCCCCATTTGGAACGGAAACAAATGTAGAAAGACCAGAAGTTCTCCTGGGACGGAAATTCCAATCTAATCACAATCTATGTTAATTTCTGCACTAAATGAAAGTCAATAGGAAATGCTTTGTGAATGATTTGTTGTTGTTGTTGAAAACTCCCTCCAGCAGAACTTTCTGCTTTTGCCAGCGTGTAAGTGATTGGTTTGAAAAGTCTACTGCCTTCTAGTATCATCATACACAAACAGGCCTTGATATGCCTGCCTGGGGAGGAGATAGATAGGCATGGAAAAAGTGATTTTCGCAATAACTGTCTAAGAGGTGTGAACAGAACCTTCTGCTTGCTGGGCAACAGGCAGCATTGGAGGACTTCATGGCAGAGAAGCTAAGCATGAACATCACTCCACACTGATTGTTGCTCTAGGTGCTGGCAGCTGTGCACCAATGGTATGCTGTGAGGAGGAAACAAGGTATGCATTTTTTATTCATTTAATTTTCCTGGCATAAGTAAAATGTGCTCTTTTGTTGGAAACTTTTTTAGTTTATTTTTAATCACTTTGTGATTCTCCAGGAAACATTCAGATTTAAACCTTGTACGAGGGTAGAATTCATATTCAATTACATTTCAGCCAGGGCTTCATTTTACCCGGTAAGGTATGTATCAATACTGGCACCTTTTTGTTGGCAGTACCATTGGACTCTAACCAGATCTGGACCCTTCCCTTTTATGTCCTGAGTCTCAGTCCGATCTGCTAAGACTTGTGAAGGCTGGTACCTCTTTTGGTCTCCCGCTTAGAAGAGTTTAATACCAAACCGGTGCTGTACAAAGGTATTATGTTCACAGCAGACACACACACTGCAGTTAGATAAACACAAATACTCTTTCTGGAAGGTTGCAACATAAGGTAAAACTACTTTATTTATTAAAATTCAAGATGACAACACCCCATAGGAAAAAACAGAGGCAGACAAAGCAGACTGCTCTCTAAGGCAGCAAGACACAACTCATCTCACCTTGTTTTAGGTTCATAGAATCATAGAATATCAGGGTTGGAAGGGACCTCAGGAGGTCATCTAGTCCAACCCCCTGCTCAAAGCAGGACCAATTCCCAACTAAATCATCCCAGCCAGGGCTTAGTTCTTTCCAGACTGACTCTGATTGCACACCTCCCTACAGAGCCTCATAGCCTCCAAGCAGGACCAGGAACTGCCCCCTCTTCTCTTGCCCCTGACCACTCTTAAAGTGATAGCTTGCAATTCTACCTCAATACCCCGTAAAAGGAATGCAGTATGCTCCTGTTTATCTCAATGTGCTGGGGGACATACAAAAATTTCCAATAACTGGGTGTTTGGACAAACAGAAGTTCTATTTTGAGCTGCAGCTTCACATGGGGGACACATTGTGGATTCGGATCACTAGGATTTTCAGATAAAGGGAGTTCACATAACTGGAATTATACCGTATATGCTTTTTAGAATTAGTTCATATATATCCTGAGATTTCCAATTTGAGGCCCAGCTTCTAAACTTCACTCTGCCCCTTAAATTAAATATTTTGATTTTGTGGAGCCCCAGACCTTCAGTATCAAAGCACAAACCACCATCAATTGAGCAAAAGGAGTAACTCAGGAGGGAAGACAAGCTGTCTACAGTAGTAGGTTGTTATCCTCTATATGGACCACTTCCTAGAGAGGAATAAGTCTCACATTTTACAAATTTGTTACATGTGTTCTGGGCAATGAAAATGTTATAACTCTTCGCAGAGGCTTAGAGCAATAGCTATAGTTATATAGCCTAGTGTGCAATGTAGTGTTCCCAATGGAAATGCAAAGGAAGAAGACTTTTGGGGTGTTTGTAATTAGCTTATTGTTTAACTGTGGATTTTTCAAAGTACTCAAAAATCCACATGCTTACTCAGATTGTCTTGAAAGTTACTGTGCTGCATGGTCATCTGGGGTGGGGTTTGTGGGTCAAATTTGAGGTAGTTTGATCAAGGGGGTTCCAGGGATACAGCCACCCTAAAAATCATGGCATCAAAATTTATAACTATTTTTGCACATACCTGAATCTCAAACTTGGCTCTGATCCTCCCCAAACAGATATCACCTGCTTGGGATTGATCTTAGCTAGTGTACAGAATGGAGAAGTGATATCTGAAAAGTGATTCAGGGTAAAAGCTGGCTCTACAATGTGGCTTGAACCAAGTCGACAAGCGGCCAGAGGAAGTCATTTGCACAAGAGCAGCAGGACTGGGACTCTGCTGAAAGCCAGAGTGTGTGCAGGCAGCCTGGGGTCAGAGGAAGTGGATTGCTCATGGTGACACACTGTGGTCACTGAACTCAAGTGGGACCCATGCCTCCTGCCTTCACTCTCTCCAGAAAGTTCAGCTTACCAGTGGCGATGGAATTGCTCCCCTGTTCAGAGGAGCAGCCTCCTTAAACTAAGGCCTCGTCTACACTACAAAATTAAGTCGATCTATGTTAGGTTGACGTACAGCCCACACAGTAATTACTGCGTTTTTTCATGAACTTACTACCCTCCTTCTGCTAGTGGTGCGCGTCTTCACCAGGAGCACTTGCACTAACTTAAGTGTGCCAGTTCAGACTGTCAGCTCAGGGCAGCGGGGCTCCAGCTCTGAGATAGCCATGTGCTTAGACTGGTGAATTCCAGCTCCCTCTTCCCAGACAGGTTTGTATGTAGAGTCCATTCAAAGTCAAAGTAGAAAACCCTTGTCCTGCAGGGAAGAGACATTCAGCACTGATGGCCCTTGATGCCTCTCTCCTTGTTAGCCCTCCTTGAGGTGTTCCACTCTAGCATTAGCATAGTGTCTAGAACAAACCGCCCTTGTCAAGATTATACTGTTTTCACCACTAACTGGATATCTTTGCACAAGATGGAGAGTACAGTGCAAAATGAATTTTACACTGGAGGTTACAATAACAAAATGGTGTTATCAAAACAACATGGTATTCATAATTAGACCCAGACATACCCCGAAGATGTCTCAGAAGGAAGATGAAAGACTCTAGGAAGCAGCAGTATTAGGATAATGTAATCATGCCACATGATTCTCATCCATCTCCTGAACTATGGGACTGAGTGTGATCAAAGAAAAGCAAGTAGCTGTGACTCTCATTAATGTCAGCATGGTCAGAAGGGATGCTGAGCACCAGGAAACATACCCATCATAGATAACTGTCGTTTAAGGACTGCTGTGAGTTTGATATTGACTAATGCAGCTCCAGGATACTGTCAGTCAAAACAGCAATCTGTTTATCATGAAAAATAATCAAAAAACAATTATCTTCTTTCTACAATATTTCATCTACTCTATGCAAATCAAATTCTCAAATCTATCAATTTCACCCCCTCAGATTCCGTAGTTCCTTGGACAAAGGGGTCCAAAGGAAATGTCAGACAGCAGAAAAAATTTAGTCATATGCGGCTTGAAATTAAAGGGCGTTAGGCACCTAATAAGATTTTGGAAAGTGCCTGGGCACCTATCTGCATGTTTATGTGCCTAAATATCTTTAAAAATATGACCCACAACTCTTGTCATAGCACACCTCAAATGATAGTTCCCCCCACAACTTCTATAGAAAAATCAAGTGGTGCATAAACTACCATAAACATTTTAAAATGATACACTAACCCAAAAGACTGAATGTTTGTAGACCTTTTTCACCCCTATTAACATGGAAATCATGTTGTTACTTAGATTTTAAGGGCTCTACCACACCACTGTAATATTGCTGGTTCACAATGGGAACAAGGGTAGAGTTAATAGTGGTAGTTGGGGTCATTTAGTCACAGGGTTTGTCAGATATGGTCCCTTTCCCCAATAAAGATCTGATTTTAATAGACAAAGGGCTCCAAAATCCACCTGCCTAGGGATATTCCAGCCCTACTGGGGGCATGGAAAGGCCGGAGGAAGGCAGAAGGGGCAGCTGAGTGGCAGTAAAGTGTTCCCAGGATGCCTCCTTGTGCATCCCCATAGGTGTTCCCAACCATCAACCCCCCCCCCCCCAGCCAACACTTTCTCAAAAACACAGGGAAATTCACCATCCAAAACTTGGTTAACACAGAGTTCAGGTTGACTGGCAGTGCCTCATATCCTTCCTGAATGCACTTCTTCTTAAACCTCTGAAAACCAGGACATTCAGAATTAGGGTCAGCCTTGACTCTGTGTTAACATTTTCAGGCAGTGAATATCTACAAGTGCGTGGACTTCAGAAAACAGGGCTGACCTGTGTAAGCTAAACAAAACTAAAGGCTAAATTAGGTTGGGTGCTAAAGGAGGACAGATTTCCTGAGACAGGCCATGTGGTCCTGCACACAGGACCCTAGACTGGGACTGAGGTGGGCTGTGGTGTCTGAGGAAAATATTCTTTGGGGGCGCTGTGTGAAAGAGTGAGGTGCTCCTCTCTGGGGGCGGGGGGGAGTTGCTGTCTCTAGCCTGGCCTGATGCAGAGGCGAGGCCACGTGTGTGTGTGTTGGAGAGCGAGCCCACCCCACACTCACCCTGCAGCGGTGGTTCCTGCCCCGTGGGGCGGTGCCTGGCTCCTCACTTTGGCCTGTTGGCTCTTGTTGTGGCAGGCTCTTTGCACTGAGGAGGGCTAGCCATGAAGACAAGGAGGGGAAAAGGAGAAGAGAGGGAAAAAGGTCACCAGCCCTGCCTAACACTTCAAAGTGAAGATGGGAAGCTGATGCCAGGGCTGAAGGTTGCCACGGGCGTTGTGGTGGGATCCTGGGTAAGCCATAGGGGTCTATGGAAATTGCACAAGGGAGAGGGGGTTGGTGCAGCCAAGAGTTGGGTGCATTTGGGCTGATCTGTAGGGCAGACGGACTTGGGCACCAGGGGCAGCAGAAGGGCCCTGGAGAAAGTAAGGGGTGGAGTGGTGTGGGGACAGGGATGAAGAAGGAGGTTTGGGGATGATGGGGATTGGGGGAGCAGGGGTGGGTTTAAGAGTTGGGTTTATTGGGGAATGAGGCTTGAGGTGATTTGTAAGCAGCAATGCAAGAAGGTTTAGGGGTGGGGAGTGAAGGCCTTTGGGGAGTGGAGGGAGGATTCGGGGGAGGGGTTTGGATGGTTGTTTTATGAGGACATTTATTTGGGGGGCTGTGCAACGGGGGTGGGTTTATTTAAGGAGCTGGTGTGGTGGAGAG
Source organism: Terrapene triunguis (assembly GCF_002925995.2). Taxonomy (NCBI): domain Eukaryota; kingdom Metazoa; phylum Chordata; order Testudines; family Emydidae; genus Terrapene; species Terrapene triunguis. Next base: position 87,751,680 of record NW_020664417.1, on the reverse strand, counting down.
GTGGGAGGCTGTGGCAGGAGGTTTTGTGGAGTTTGGGTTTATTTGGGGGGTTGGAGGGTTTATTTGGGGATGTGGTAGCAGGGGGTTGGATGGGCTTAAGCAGGGGCTAGAGAGCTGGGTGGGGGCTGTGGGAACTGGGTGGTTGTTGAGGGAGGGGCAGAGGGCCTAGGACTGGCATGGTGGTGCCAGTAGCCACAGCTGGCTGTGGCTGGCTCCCTCCTCCACAGCCCCTTCCCTTCTCTCCTCTCTCCCTCACTGGCACCAGCCCCAGCTTGGCTCACTCACTGGATAGACTCGCCGCTGCCCCAGGGATGGGGCTGGCCACGATCCAGATGGGCTCTGCCAGCAGGACTGTGCTGGTGTCCCATGTCACCGCCCACTGTGCTCCAGGGACTCTCCCTGCCTGTCTTGCTGCTGAGAGGATGTGCACACAGACAGCAGGGTGGCTCACATTTGGGGGTCTGAGACTCCACTAGCTCTAACTTCACCCCCCACCTGTTGTCGTATTTGCCTATTTAGACTGGAAACTTCAGAGCAGGGGCCATCTGCTAGTATGCGTATGTAGTAGCAGGGGCACCAGAATGGGGAGGGGGTCGGGGGGGAGAGGGCCATTGCCCCATCACTTTTTGCCAGCTGTAAGGGTGAGTGATGGGGGACGGGGGAGGAGAGGAGCGAGCGGGGGGCAGGGCCTCAGGGGAGAGACAGTGCGTGAGTTCTGGGGTAATGGGTGGTGTGAGGGTGGGGCTTTGGGGGAAGGGGCGGCGCGAGGGGATGAGGCCATGGTTTGGGCGCTGGTGGTCCCCCAACTTTGAGGGAAGTCCTGCGGCTCCTGTGTAGTAGTGCCTACCCCAAGAGGGTCCTGATCTCGGGTGGGTTTTCTGGGTTCTACTGTAATACAAATGATACTCATTTTAATGATAAGTAATGGTCCAGGGATTAGAAACACATCCCATTATAGTAGGTATAGTTGGAGATGAACACTCATGGAGATAAAATATCAGATGCATCACATGTTGGAAAGGTTTCTCGAGACACCTGGAAAACTATTTTAAATGTACCTGCCGGATACAAAAATAGGAAGTAGTTTAAGCACCAGAACAATACACGCACACACACTCCAACAGTAGCAGGAACGAAAGAGCAATCTTTAAGCCAGGTGGAAGTTGTAAAATTCTGGCATGCAACAGGTCTGGTATGCCAACTATGAAAAGCACCTCAGCAAATGCAAAGAGTTCCACTGGGGGGAATGATATTGCCAAGGCAGCCTTGGGAATGTACTTAAATAGATTAATACAAGGAGACTTGCCAGAAACAGTAAAAGAAATAAGTATTAACAGTATTAGCTGTCTGCAAGATTTTCCTAGGGAAATAATAGTTTAGCTCATTGGCGGTAGATGAACAGACAGTCTCATGTTCACTCATGACTATCACATGGGGTCAGTGCAGAATGCCAGAGTTAAAGATGCAAGGATCCTTGTTCTACCAGTAAAGCCGTGAGTGAGGGAGATGAAAGAGCAAATTGGAGAGTGTTACTGACCAGAAACAAACCCCCACTGGTAAAGAGTCTGGGCCTGATTTCCCCCTACCTGGCACTGGCCACTGTCGGAAGACAGGATACTGGGCAAGATGGACCTTTGGTCTGACCCAGCATGGCCGCTCTTATGTTCTTATGTACCTTATTATTAATTAGTTGTCTCATTGTAGTGCCTAGGAGACCTGCCAGGTGCTGTACAAAGACAAAACAAAAAGATAGCACCTGCCTTTGCAGTTACTTAGGCCTGCGCAAAGTAGGTGCATTCTGACCTGATAGTGTTTTACACCCACAAGAATCAGGCCCTCTGTTCCTTTCCCAAAGCCTGCAAACGCTTCCAACCAGGCACAGGGCTTGTCTACATTTACTGGTGCAGCTGCATCACTTAGTGAAGACGCTACTTACACGAGCTTCTCCTGTCAGCATAGGTACCCCACCTCCCCAAGAGGTGGTAGCTATGTTTTTTATATATGGAGATATACCTATCTCCTAGAGCTGGAAGGGACCTTAAAAGGTCTAGTCCAGCCCCCTGCCTTCACTAGCAGGACCAAGTACTGATTTTGCCCCAGATTCCTAAGTGGCCCTTTCAAGGATTGAACTCACAACCCTGGGTCTAGCAGGCCAATGCTCAAACCACTGACCTATCCCTCCCCTCACTAAGAAGCCCTCCTGTCGACATAGCGCTGTCTACCCAAGGGGTTAGGTCAGTATTTTCCACACCTCTGAGCAACGTAGTTATACCGACATAAGGCTGTAGCATACAGGGCTGATGCTACCATTAAGGCGAACTAGGCGGTTGCCTAGGGCGCCAAAAAGCGGTGCCCCCAATTTTTTTTTACAGCGTTCCTCCCCGAGCGCGCGGTCGCCGCTCCACTTCTCCCGCCTCCCAGGCTCGCAGCGCCAATCAGCTGTTTGGCGCCACAAGCCTGGGAGGGGAAGAGAATTAGAGCGGGGGCGGCGTGCTTGGGGAGGAGGAGGAGCAGAGGTGAGCTGTGGCGGGGAGCTGCCGCAGGGCGGGGGGGGGCGCGCAAGGTGGAAGTTTCGCCTAGGGCGCGAAACTTCCTTGCACCGGCCCTGGTAGCATAGACCAAGCCACAACCCATTTTCACTGGGAATTGGGACTCCTCCTGTTAGTAACACTGTGCTCGGGATCGGGCTCTGAGAGGATTATCCCTCAGTTTTTCCTCTGCCTGTACACATGAAGCACACGTGTCAAAGCTCCATCTATGTGATTAAATAGAAACCCAGCAGGTTGTCTGGAGATTTATTTTCCTTTTGTCTGTCCAAACATGCCTAGTTGCGCTGGTGATAGGTGCTATATAAACAGATTAAAAAATAAATAAGATGGCTTAGGGGAAGCCAGGCTGATATAGAAGACTAAAATGCAAGTTTTGTTGTGCAAAAATACATACTTTTAACTGGTCTGCTCCCTCCAGAAGAGTTTAAGAGTTTGCTCCATGAGGTTCTGAACTGCCCTCGGGTTCGGGATTCAGGACACGGACTATTCCTACAAGTCATCCCTCTAGTCTGTTCCACAGGAATCTGCTCCGTACTAATGGATACAGCAGTTTGCTCTCACCATCCCCAAGCCCATGGAGCACCCAGGAATAGACTGTCTCTGCATGGCGTACTCCAGTACTTTCCCCCTCCCCCCGGTGTGACAGGGTATTCTAGCTTCTGCCAATCTGGCCTCGGGGTGCCAGTTGTGCTGGTGATTTTTGTGCGGTGGACACCTAGTGTCAATGAGTGGCCTCCTCCCAAGCACCTCCTCAGGGCTGCCTCTCACCTCACTTTCCACTGTTGTTTCCTCATATAGACTCTGCATAGGCTTCTTTTGTCCCATAACCCCCCTTCTCCCAGGGTCTAGTTCACTGACATAAAACCAGGGCCGGCGCAACCCATTAGGCGACCTAGGCGGTCGCCTAGGGCTCTACAATTTGGAGGGCGGCGACCGCGGCGGTATTTCGGCAGCGGGACCTTCCGCCGCCTCTGTGGGGGGCGGCATTTCGGGGCGGGACCTAGGTGGCAGAAAAGCTGGCAGTGCTCCTGCATAAAACAGAAAACAAAACTCAATCCTGGGGCTTATCTTCTCCCCCCAAGCCTGCTCTCAGCCTGCTCTGGCTGGAGTCTTTCCTTTCTTCTGGGGAGTCTGCTCTCTCTCCATCCAAACAGCTCAAAATACTGCCTCCTAAGGCCACGTATTTACTTCTTATCAGGGCTCCTCCCAGGCCTTTTCTGCTTGTAGTTTCAGTCTCAAGACCTTGGAGCCCACTCATTCCTAGCAGCCTCTGATCCCCCTAGGCACTCCCCCTGCAGCTTCCTGCTGCTCCTTATCGTGGAACCAGGGAACCCTGTTCAGGTGTGTCTCCTTAGTGATCAGGGTTGGCTGGTCCCACCCCTTAAGGGGCAATCCACCCTGTTACACCTACCAACTGGGAACTGGATGCTTATTTATTATTTAAATTGCAATAGCCTGTAGGAGCCGCAGTCATGGCCCAGGACCCCATTGTGCTAGGCGCTGTACAAAGACCGAACAAAAAAACGGCCTCTGCCCCAAAGAGATTAAAGTCTAACTAATTGCAGGACACTGAACAGTAATGAGCTGGACCTACGCTGGATGAACCAACTACCTAGAGGTGAATGGCCCTCTCTGTTTTGCACAGATTTATTTTTCCACTTGCCCACTGTTACTGTTATTGTTGGGATGGAGATCATGGATAGAGTGGCAGGTGTTTGCATAGTTACATGCCTCTGGGGTGCAGATCCTTTACGTACAAGAAAGCATAACTGATAGGCAAAGCACTCAGCCGGGCACCTTTTAATCAGAGCTCCAGATCTACCGCTGTGTATGAAATGTACTTGCTCAGTGCATTCGCCGTCTCCTCCTTCGCCCGGGGCTCTCGCTGGCTACGCTGTCACACCTGAGCGCTGAAATCTGTTTGCGATTAAGGAGAAAATGAAAAGCAGATTGCTGAGTCCAAAGGTGCCGCTTGCTCTGTCTAACCATGCTGCCCAGGGAGATTTATTGCAGCATAACTGAGCAGCTAGTGCAGAGCCACACTGTCCTGAAATGTAGTATGCTCATATATCAGCAACAGAATACCATGGGGATGCCGAGTGAAGTCACGGTGCTAGGGAAAGGGAACATTTCTGATATTCTCTCTACTGAAACTCGGTTCCTTAAAGCCCATCAAATCAGCAGTCATTTTCATTGCTACCGAACTAGGACCCAATTCAGCAGGAGACTTAAGCCTAACTTTATGCATTGAAGTCCACGAGGCTACCCACATGCTTCCAATTAGCCACAGGCTTAATTCCCTTGTTGAATTTGGGTCCATAGTCAGCCTCTTCTGGCTCTTCTGGGGCACTTCTACCCTCGCAACGTCCCCATGAGTTCAATAGGAGCAGGCCCAGGCCTTCTATCCTGTGGTAAGAGTGCATCACATCAGCTGGTTTTCTTCGCACGGACAACACACTGGTGAAATGTAAGAGTTTGAAGGGGAGCTAGGACTGGACGGGTGCCTCTGCCCCACTTATGTGTTTGCAATGGAGGGAGAGCATCCTACGGAGAGCCCCAAAGGCATTGACAGGAGCCTCTCCCCTTCCAATCATATAACCTAGGTCAGGGCATTACCTGGGTGACCTATTGTGCAAAATACCGCGCTATCTTCCCCCCGCGATTACTGATTTTCTCGTCCCTTTAAAACCCAATGGATTGTTCCACTTGTGAAGCGTTGTCTTTGCTAGGTTGGAGGGAATGTGGTCTAGTCAACTGAGCGTGGGCATGTGAGCCGGGGCTCCTCAGATCTAACCCCACCGACTCGCCCTGGTGCCTCTCGGCTTCTGTGTGTCAGGCCTTGTCTACTCTCGGGAGCAGCTCAGAGTCAGCGGGTGTTGTAGCTGTACTGGGGCTGACCTCTTCGTGCAGATGAGGGCAAACCAGGGTTTGCTCTAACTGGGATTCACTAGTGCATGCTGAATTGGAGCTATTCCTGAGCATCGAGAAGACCTCAGTTTCCCAGATGTTAAAATTGGGATGATACTTACCTCTCCTGCAGGGATGTTCTGAGGATTAATTAGCTAATATCCATGCAGCACTTTGAAGATGTAAAGCCCTATGTAAGTGCTAAGCATTATTTATTGGAAAGGATTCATTCTTTCAATCCCATTCTTATACTAAGAATATTTAGCAGTTACATAGACAATGCTTCATCAAAGTGCTGTACAAGCACTAGCTAATCTGGGGGAGAAACCAGAATCCATTTATCTTATTAATATGTATGTCTAAATACCTACTAGCTAGGCAGGGGGAGAATGGCTAGTCCCCTGTGCCTGTCACAAGAGGCAGCATTTGCTAGCACATGACTCCAAGTAATGACCCAGGAGAGATGGTAGTAATAAACAGCACTCCACATGAAAAGAACGTAACTTATCTGGGTCTCAGTGGAATGGTTGCATTTTTCAGGTTCTGGTATCTCAGAGAGCTGAAAATCAACCCTGGAGAATCCAGTAAGAAGGAGCATGAGTAATGGCAGGTAACATGGGAGGAGGAAATCAGGAGGAAGATGGAATCTGAGGAGCAAATAGCCACAGATATATAAAAACCAATGAGTAACTGTCGAAGTATATTTGAAGCAGGATGTCTGTCAGAACCGGTGTGTCCACTGGGATAAAGGGGGCAGTTAAGGAGGATAAGGACATTGCAGAGAAGCTAATGATTTCTTTCAGCTCTCTCCTCAGACAGTGCTGGGGAGATGGCTACTCTTTTCAGGTAATAAAGATGAGGTGCTGTCTGAGATTGAGGTGTGAGAAGAAGAGAGGATGGAACAAACTGATAAAATAAAAGCAACAAGTCACTGGGACCAGATAGTATTCACCCTAGAGTACAGACAGCACTTAAGAATGAAGTGGCAAAGTGGTTAATAAAAATATCCAGTCTCTCATTGACATCAGTTACTCTGCCAGAGGATTGAAGGGTAGCATATGCTGCTTTTAAAATCAGCAGTAGGGTGATCTGGGGAGTGACAGACGGGTAAGACCTACTTTGGTACCAGGTGCATTGGTTGCAATCAGCCTGACAGTACTAGTCGGAGCCACAGCCTTCACTTTCTCCTCCAAAAGCTTCCTCCTCTGATTTAGTTGTGCCTGGAGATCAAGCCATGACTTGCATTATCCACAGCCTCAGAAATTCACTTTTGAGACAGAAGACTTCAAAACAAGAGCCAAGCAAATTTGCACCATCTCACTGGTGCAGTCTCTTGGCCTCGGGGAAGTTCATAGCTGTTTCTAGTCTCATCACATTCCTAAAGCAGCCAATGTCTACAGCTTTAGTGATTATACGAAGGATCAAATATAAGAGGTGAGGAGATTTGCATTGAGGAAGTGAAGTGAACCCTTGGCTTGTTAGGCATCTATTGCCAAAACAGATGAATAATGTTATTGCATGAATTACAAATACAGCAAATCCTTGAAACAACATGTCCATTTCTATTGATTTGCTTAACATCTTCTCAACTGCTGACAGCCGGGTACAACAAGACTATGTGTTTTTCTTAATGGAAGAATGCTGAATACATGTGCAGCTCTAAGCCAGTTAAAAATTGTTACAAAACCTTCCCTGACATGCAGTAACTTGCATTGAAGCAGCACAATCTCAGTTCTTGTCTCAATTAAAATAAACCAGCTGTCATGGTGATACAGGATGTCTCTTTTTTTGTCTAAGCATATTATACTCCAGTGTTTTTACGGATTGTCTGAAGTGCATAGCCTAGCCACTCCTACAATGAGGATCAGACAGGCACTTCGTTCGAGTCAGTGGATGAAGTGGTAAGAAATTATTAAGAGGATTAGCTGCTGCTCCAAATATGTCTGCCAGAGCGGCCAAAAGATTGCTAGATTCTGAAATAATGTGCATGAGTACATTTGCTTTCTTTTGTATTGTCTCACTAAGATTTCATACTTCAAGGATTCAAAGTTCACACTGGAGTTAAACTAGTGCAGTATCAAAAGGGTACCTTTCCTTGCCAGCCCCTCATAGGAAAATAGAAGAATGCACACTATTGAAACGTCACTAACACCTACTAACATACAATGGGCAAATTCTGACCCTAAATTTGAAATGGTCAAGCCAGAAATTAGCGCATAATTGTAGCGGGGAATAACTAAACTGATCTGATATTCCCTCCATTACCCCAAGCTTTCACCCACTTGTTTAAGACCCAATTTCAACCGTTTTGGAGGTTCTGAAATATCTGTAGAAAGTTTTCTTGGCCAGATCTGAAAAGGTTCCAAAGCCCATGAAAAAGGCTGTTCTCAGCACAGGGATGGGCCTCGAGTTTCTTTAGGGTATGTCTACACAGCAATTTAACACCTGTGGCTGGCCCATGTCAGCTGACTTGGGCTTGCGGGGCTGGGGCTGTAAAACTGCAGCGTAGACTTTCAGGCTTGGGCTGGAGCCTGGGCTCTGGGACTGTCCCCCCTCGCAGGGTCCCACAGCTCCATCTCCATACCAAGCCCAAGCCCTGCAGCCCAAGCCCCACGAGCCTGAGTCAGCTGACCTGAGTCAGCTTTTAACTGCTCTGTAGACATACCCTACGAAAGCAGGATCCCAAGCAATTTCCAGCCCAGTTTTGCACTCAAGATGTTTGAATAATTTGGGGAAGCAGAATTTAGAACCCACACTCTACCCGACTTGTATTGTATTGATTTATTGACGATGGGTAAAATCCTCATTCCATTGACATCAACGGGAGTTTTGCCATTGACTTCAGTGGGGCCAGGATTTAACTCTCCATCTCTGCGCTACGTTGTGTGTGTTTTACAGAAGGTCTCGAAAACGTAGTGGTCAGAGCAGTGCAAGGGGGGTTTCCATCAGTCAGAAATTTCCCCACCAGATTCGTGATGTACTAGCTTGGGTGTAACTGCTCTGCAAGGAAACAACAGAGCGGCTCATTTGTATTATTACTGACTTAAACTGCCGTGGGAATGGCAGAGTGCTAGGGACTTTTCAATCTCGGCCTCTGCCCTGGCGAGCCTACAGTTCAGAAGGACAGAGACAGTTGAAAGGTGAGGGGGCAAGGGATACAATAGTCAAGCATCTTCGATTAGTTACAAATAGAGCTAGTTGAAAAATTGTGGCCGGTATGTTCTTTTTGTAAAAAACAACAACAAAAAAACACGGAAATCAAACCTTTGTGCAGGAACATATCCAGTTCGATTCCTTTTCATTTGAAAACAATTGAAACGAAGAGTTTTAATAATGTTAAAATGTTCCCTTTTGATCTTTTCAGAATGGGACGTTTCGATTTTTCATTTCGAAATGGCTTGTCATTTCAAAAGGTTATTGGATCTTACATGATAAATGATGAGACATTTTTAAAAAGCCAGAATCGTAACGAATGAGCTGAAATGACATTTTTCCCCCAAAACTATTGTTTTGCCGGCTGTATCTCATTTTGATGTTTCGTTCCCATTTGGAACAAAAACAAATTCCAAAATCACCGAATATCCTGCGAAATGGAAATTCCCGTTCCCGCACAGCTCCATCTGACGTATGCTTTGTTTGTAAACTTAAACAGGTTGGTCTGGATTCCTCACTGCATTACTTTGGTTTTATGCTAGTGTCACTCCTTTGGACCAGATTCTCAGCTGCTGTAAATGGCCACATCCGTAGACTTTAGTGGAGCTAAGTTGGTTTACTCCATCTGAGAAACTGGCCCATTGTCTTCAGTGTAATACTGGAGCAAGGCAGTGGTGAGTCACCATTCTTCCTCCACCATTCCCTTTTCTTTTCCCCCCACCCCTCCCATCTTCATCAGCAAGCCCCAGCCTTGGTTCCAGTGATTGACCTCTCATAGATCTGATCCTGTCCCTTATTTTGGCAGAGCTCCCACTGAAGTTATGTTGTGCAGGATCAGTATATCTGCAGTACCTTTCATGAGAGACATATGGGCACGATCCTGGGCACTGATCTTTACAGTTACCACAGCACTCGCCATCAGAGAGAGTGGGGGAGGAGTGGAGGAGGACTCAGCCCAGAGTCCTAGAACAAATCCCGTTTGCCTAATTGGGTCACAGCCCCTACATTTATTCTGAATTCCCACAAGGTCGCGTGGGGATGTTCAGATCCAATGTTTTAGTTCAGCCCATAAGAGAAACAAGACCCAGATCCAGACTCTGGGCCACACCAATTTCAGGTGTGTTAAGATTCAGAGTTCGGATTATGGCCATTCCTAGATTACACACTGCCTACCTCAAGTTCCTCTTTCATCTCAGTTGGATACAGAATTCTTCTTCACCTTCTGTCCTAAAATTGCAGTAATTTTGTTATGCTCTGTTGTACCTGCCATGTCCCACCCCAGAAGTGGCTGCCTTTCAGAGGTTGGTGAAATGAGTCCGGTATATGTAAAGCCGTAAAGTTCCTGGATTCCTTTGGGATGACAGGGGCTATATAAATGTAAATGAGAATTATTTATTATCTGATCCTAACAAATATAGTACAGTCTGAATATATACTGGACATAAAATCCCCATTGTACTCTTCACAGCCGCATTTTAAGTTACACATTCAGGGCCCATCTGTTGTTTGTTGATAAAAAGCTTGTTGGGTCTAGGTTTGAAATCACAAAATTTCAAGGATAGCCTTGTGTGCCTGCATCTTCATACAATTTCCTCTTCATCCTAGACTGTAGATGGCTTTGGTTTGCTCTTGTATTTATTTCACTAACACAAATAAAACCGATTTTGTAGCTCTTTTAAGTGCGCTAAATATTAATGAGGAGTAAAGGCAACAAACTGAGCTAAATAAAGGCGCACAGAGAGTGTAAGGAAATACCTCTTGTTGATTTGCCAGGATTCCTGTGTGTTTTCATATTGAAGCTCTGTTTGTTTGAACTTAAGACCAACACACCAATGCTGGTAGAACTGAAGGCTTGAGAGTCACTCAAGGCAAAATTTTCCATGTGTATCATAATTATTGAAACAGCTGCCAAAGACCTTAGAGCTGAAAGATGCTGATTAGTCCAAACCTGGCCAATACAGGATTGTTCCTTACAATAGATTTTCCAGCTCTTTGGGGCAGGGACTGTCTCATCTCATATGTTTGTACATTTGGGCCCCAGTCCTGATCTGGGCCCTTTCGGTCCAATAATAATAACAACAATAATAAAAATGCTACAATTTTAACTATAGCATGGCACCCTCTTTTTGTTTTGTGTTTGTACAGTGCCTAGGACAGAGGGGTCCTGGTCTGTGATTGGGGCTCCTAGGCCTAACAGTAATACAAATAATGAATAATAGTAATAATTCTGCAACTCAGCAATACAGTGCCAGTGGCATGCAAATAATGTACAGAGTGGGAAGAAACTTACCCACTTCCCATGAGTGAACTATGAGTCCGATCCTGCTCCCATTGAATGCAATAGGAGATTTACCGCTGATTTCAAAGGGAGGCGGATCAGGCCCCAAGTGAAAGTAGCACTGAACAAATGTCTGTCTTTCATTGTAAAGAAGCTGCTACGTGTGTACTCCACATGAGCAAGTGCAAATGTGTCTGTGATGGGCAAGGTGATAGCGTCGCATGCAGAATGCGTTGTTCATCTGTTCCATATTCAGCTTGTTTTATGCATAGCTTAGGAGGTATTTAAGTAAGTGAGTTGAGGGCATCTTCTGCAAGATCATAAAAGAAGAAAGTTTAGAAAGAGGATGTCAGAAGACATGATAGAAACTCACATGGAAAGGCCAAGCAAAAACAACTAGGCGGCATGAATGCAAATTGGCACACTTTGTTAAAAGTCAGGGAGTTGTGTAAAGGGGCAGCTCAAGTCAACAAAAACAACAGTTTACTCTCAGGACTGCAGGCTGGGAACTTGCTGCTTTATTCAAGTGCATCACAACAGTGTGTGCGCGTGTGCACGAACTCCCACTTACTACACAGGAAGTAAGGGATGGGGTGGAGCATGGATCCATCCCCTAATATTCTGAGTAACCCAATTAACTCTAACATGACCACTTTACTATAGGAAGCCTCTGTCTTTCCATCCATCTATTAAAGCACATAAAATGAATTACAAAAATTCAGCCCTCTGATTGCACAATAGAACGGTGTTCATCAAGAATGAATGTCTTTCTCAAAGATATATCTTCTAGCACAGCCACACCTCAATGGCTTGATGTAGGAACTGCGGGGTGTGGTTCTATGGACTGTGTTATACAGGAGGGCAGACTAAATGAATTCAAAGGTTCCTCTTGACCTTAAGATCTATGAATTGATATTCAGCAAAACACGAGTTGGATGTAGGGTTGGAGAGGGTTTCAAAGTCTATGCTCTGCCACTGACTTCCCGTGTGACCTTGGGCAAGTCACTTAGCCTCTCTGTGGCTCAGTTTCCTATCTGTACAATGGGGATAATAACAATTCCCTACAACATAGGAGTGTTGTGAGGATAAATACATCAACGACTGTGAAGCACTCAGACATTATGGTAATGGGACACATATAAATACTTAAAATAAGCAGATTAACTTTGTTTGATCATACCATTCTTTAATTTTGTTGTTGTATTTCTGATTTTCCAAAATGTGTCTGTCTTGCACTGTGGGGGCCCCAGTCCAGCAACACACTGGAGCATGTGCTTAACTGTAAGCACACAACTGGTCCCAATGAACGCTAAAGAAGCTTGAAATTCCCCCCACTGCCTGTGCCTATAGGGTACAATGGAGTCCGTTAGGGCTTGAGCCGCTTCAGCAAGTGGTAAAACTCCCATTGATTTCAGTGGTGCAGGAAGGATTGGCTCTTAACATACACAACTGTATCATTTAAAATCCCAATAGAATATAACACTGCTGTCTAACACCCTAATCCTACAAGCAAGAAGCTTTGTGAGCCACAGTTGAGTCTATGGCGCTGCACACGGATGGGCCCCTGAGCCTGCAAGTCTGGGGCATTAATAGTTTGGATCCATCTTCTCCTAATGACACTGGAATCTCCAAAGAGTCATCTCACATAAACTGTTTAATTGAAAAGAAGGATAGAATTAAACTAATAATGACGGTGATGATTAAGAAAACCCTTAAGTAGCTGGCTCAAACGGCAACTTGCCGCTCAGCTCAGTCCGGTTCAATGAACTGTTTCACGTTTAATGGTTCAATGAGCTGTGAGTGTCTAGAACAATTTAAAAAAAAATGTTTTACAGCAGCCTCCTCGCTGCACACTGCCTGCCTATATTTTGGGCTGTCCTCCATTGGTGGGTAGATGAGCAAAATCTGGGCATTTTTATTTCTGTTCTGCAGTGGTGTCCCTGAAAAAAACGTGTCTAATCTTACCTCAGAGAAATACATAAGATGACCTCAGGACCTGCAGTATTTCTTTGTATTTCCTTATATGAGGACAGGAAATCCCTCGCATGCTGAAAACACTAACGTTATCTAACTGCAGATTTCTATGTAGTTACCCAATACAATTGGTAAGGTTTGAAGGGCCGCCCCAGAGTTCCTTGCTCTCTTCTGCAGTCATAATTTGGAGGAAACAAGACTAACTAAGGACATAAACCCGCACTCCTGACTGCCGGAAGAACTTCCCTTGGTTTAGAAGGGAATTCTGCCTGGAATAAAAGGATTGCTTCTTATCTCACCTCACACCAGTTTTAAATCAATGTCACGCCGTTCATTTTGTTGTAGTCTCACCTAGTTTATGTATAGGACCAGAATCAGGCTCAAGGAGTGCAGGACTGGGCCTTGAGGTACATCTACACTTCAGTCAGTGGTGTGAGCAGGGCCGGTGCTACCATTTAGGCAAACTAGGCGGCTGCCTAGGGCGCCAAGATTTGGGGGCGCCAAAAAGCGGTGCCCCCAATTTTTTTTTTTACAGCGTTCCTATGCCCCCTTCCCGAGCGGTCGCCGCTCCACTTCTCCCACCTCCCAGGCTTGCAGCACCAATCAGCTGTTTGGCACTGAAAGCCTGGGAGGGGAGGAGAATTAGAGCGGGGGTGGCATGCTCGGGGAGGAGGCGGAGCAGAGGTGAGCTGGGGTGGAGAGCTGCCGCACGGCTTCCCGGGGGGGGGA
>NW_020664417.1:87638963-87737990 GCF_002925995.2 Terrapene triunguis | reverse complement strand
CGGGATGCAGGGTATGGATGTACTCAGGTGACTAACCCAGGCAGCCCCCACACTCCATGTTCACTGCTACTGTTATTTGAGTTAGCTAGATCAGAGTGAGCTCGGGTATGCTGCAGTCACATCCCCATGTCATAGGCTGTGTATAGTTAAGCTGTCAGTTTTCAGTATTTAACCTTCTACATGTACAGCACTTGACTGAATAAAGGGTGGGGAAGGACTTCGGATGACAAAACTTGCCAAACAAGGATTTTTCTGAGCTAGTTGTCACATACTGTAATTTGCTATTGAAACAAAAGCAGCCAAGGGAACGAACTGGTAATTAACAGGTAAATCATTCATGTCTTGATTGTTCTGAGACTCATTACATCTTTTACATAAACACTATTTCATCATTCTCTCAAATAAAAGCCTCTCTCATCAAGCTGAGAACTGCTTGTCAGTCACCGGGTCTTTTGTGGTTTGTGCCCATGCCTTCATGCCGTGTTTGGCTGGATCATAACCATCTATAGTTGGGGTTCCGTTTCTGACCAGACTTTTGCAGTGCGTAGTGCTGTAGTTCATGTAACTCAAGCAAAAAATAACTGGTTTGGGGGGCTTATCTTTTATACCAAGCAAGCACATGCTATTCTCTCATCTTGAATATGGTGGATAGATTGGGGAACTTGCCAGGTGCATAAGTGGCAGAGAGTAGTTGTTTGTGGATGATTAAGAGTGGGAGGGGACCAAGCAAATACACGTATTGTCTCACAACATCCGGGAAGATTTTGATAAAGTGGAAAACAGAGATGTCTTCTGCACATGTCTCATATTTGCCATTATCTACTGTCACAATTAACGATGGGCAAGCCTCGAAAGTTTCAAGGTTTGGATAGGTCGAGACAAGAACCCAAATGCCTGGATGCCCTATCTGACCCTTTTGTATTTGAAAGAGTGAGTTGGGAATCTTTTGGCACAGACTTTCTACTGTTATTATTTATCATTTGAATTAGAGTGGGGCCCACCCTCTATCATTTTCCCTTCCTTTCTATATGGTCCGTCTCTTTTTCTCTTCCTTGGATAGTTAGTCTCTTTCACTGTGTTCCCTGAACCCCAGAAAGCCTCAGTCTCACTTCATGCAGGAGAACATAAAGTGATCAACCACTTGGGCTCAGGAAGAAATTTCTTCCCATATTGCATAATTAGGTACATTATGGTGAGATTTCTCTGGAGCATCTGGCATTGTCCACTGTCAGAGACAGGATATTGAACGAGAAAAAAATTGGTGTGTTTTGACATAGCAATTTTAAAAAGAATGTTTCTGGTAAGATTTTCATCCATGTTACTGGTTGGTTGTTCCCCTTTCCCTACCCTGCATCTCTGTCTGTTTTGCGCTTTAAAAAGTTAAATTCTTACAGCAAGTGGAAACTAATAATACCTGCTCTTAGTTAAGCTAGCAGTACAGGAGGGACACATTTTCTCATGGTAATTTGGCACTTCTGCTTCAGGTCCCAGTGTCTGGAACCCTGAAGAGCGAAGTGGCTCAGAACTGAGCAATAATGGGAAGGAAAAAAATGTTATTCAAACTTTTACAAACCTCATCAAAGCTTTGGCTCACGTTTTGAGCATGTAACTGAGCACAATGTAGGTTACCATAAGTGATGGGCAAGCTATATTTGAATCGAGACAACTCAAGCCTTTTCTCAGCCTTTTTTCTGTGGCATATGAAAAAGTTGGTTAACTGCATTTTTAAAAATTTCTGCAGATGTCTGCACTTCCTGGCTTCAGTCAAGACTAGAATCTGAAATACCACAAAAAAGTCTATTGTTATATTATTTTCTACCCCGCTCAGATCGCTGAGACAAGAAATCCTGCATGTTCTCGTGAGAACTGTATCCCTGTTTCTAGGTGCAAGGTTTTTATTTGAGTCTGAATAAGCCTCCAAAGGATAAGAACTTTTTTTGGATGCTTCTGCAAAAGTTTTGAAGTTTTTCCATTTCTGATGACTATTTACAGTGCGGTGCCTGGGAAAGTTCACAAAGTAAAGAGACCACAGGCCCGATTCTCACCTCATACCAAAATAAGGGCCGGATCCAATGTTCAATGTGTTGGATGGGTCCTAAATCAAGTTAACTCAACTGAAGTCAATGTGAAACTGGTGTGAGTTCAGGATCATTATTATTAGTTATGAGGACTCTGGGAGCACCCAACAGGCTAGCTCCTCAGCTGGTGTAAATCAGCAAACTATTGTTTTATCATTATAATGAGAGAGCATGTATCATATTATATGGTAGCACAAAAAGGCCCCAATTGAGATCAAAGTCCCATTGCAGTAAGCACTGTACAAGCAGATAGTGCCTGTCCCAATGAGCTTACAGTCCAGGACCAAGGGTGGAAAGGAAACCAGAGATAGAGCGACTTGGCCAGAGTCACCTACAGCCAAGTATAGAACCCTGGTCTCTTGACGCCTACTCTAGTGCCCTGCCCACTGGACCATGCTGCTCTGTCCCTATGGGCACAACCCTTTTTCAAAAACAGAAGAACACTCTGTATGTGGCCCAGAGTGTGCATGAGGGGTGGGGGAAAGGAATGCAACATAGGAGCAGAGTGATCAGGAGGATGATAGACTCATGGCTTGTTACTTGTTTGGTTGGTTTTTATTGTTGTTTTATGTTTTTATTTTTTTAAAAAAATGTATTAAATAAACCAGGTTTCCATCCCCCATTCCGTTCCCTTACCCTCTCCCCTCCCAATCCCTAGCTTCAGTTTTGGTGAACTTAGACTCCTTCCTCCCCAAATTCCCGGATCTTTTCCCCTACAGCAATCCCAGTGTATGTCTACACAGCACACTGAGCCTGGGCTCTGACTCAGGTTTCAGCCCAAGCCCCACTTCCATCCGCACACAAATCAGTCTGACTCAGGTCGGTAAGCACTCAGGATCCAGGTCCTAGGACATTGCTAAAGGGGCGGGGGGAGGCAGAGCCTGAGTCCTGCTGTGGCTTGGGTCCAGGCCCTGTCACTTTGCAGTGTGGACACAGATCAAGCCACGTACCTGAGTCAGAAGATCTGTGTAGGGACACATAACACCAGCTTGAGCCCCCACTCAGAAACCTGGGAAACTATATACACTACTCTGAGTGCCCCGATGGGCAATACTTCCCTACTCGCAAGCACTGAGTCCAGGGGTTAAAACAAAGGGAAAACCATCAATTAATTTAGTAACAACTTCTATGAGGCAGGACTCCCACTGCCCCAGGATGTCCTAACAGCAGCGCCAACCTCACTGGTCCTGGCCATGGTGAGTGGCTGGTGCATTCTAGCCACTTCCCTGCTCCCCACTGGTCCTGGGCCGGAGAAGTCCAAGGATTCTAGCAGGCCAGTGCTGCCCGGGCTGCTCTGGGAGCTCCATTGCCTGGCGCAGCTGGAGTGATTTTAGCTTTAATTGTTCAGTAGGGAGGCCCACAGCAGAGTCTCGTAGGTAGGCTGCTCTTTCTGTGGCTTCAGCCTAAGCTGCCTAGTTCTGCACCAGTTACCACTGCTCTGCACCATCCACTGCTCCAAGTCTCAGAGAGGCCACTGCTCTACCCTGTCCACTGTTTTGCAGCAGTCTCCGCTCTTAGAGAGGGATCAGCGGCATCTAGGGTCTTTGATAGTATCCCCACCACCAGACAGGCACAAGCCCCTCCCCCTCTGCTAGGCTCTCTGTCCAGGCTCCCTTACCCAACCGTGCCTGACTTTAGTCTGTCAGGGCCGTGGTGCTGGAACAGTGTTTATTATGGGGGTGCTAAAGGCAGAATCCATGTATTTGGGTTGTTATGACTACTTCATGCCAGGGGTGCGACAGCACCTATGAGTCAGGGTGACCCCTGGCATATTTGGTGTAGATTTCTTGCCCCTTCATCTCTCAACAGTTGCATTTTATTCCACCACCACCCCCGACTTAATTGATTTTAATTAAAATGCCCCAAACCATCACATAAACCTGAAATGCGAACGAGGCCTGGCCCATTCAGTTAATTCCCCTTGCTCTCCGATAGACAGCGGCAGAGAACTCCCTTGCCGGTGGAGCCCCTGCCCACACCCAGTTGTTAAGCAGCTCTGGGCCGTCCTTCTCATTTTCCCAACAGTTGATGATAGTGAGCCCCCTTATCTCCAAACCACAGGGCTTACACTAGCAATCCAGTCGAGCCAAAGAAAGCTCCCAGAGACCCCAAGTCTGCCCTCTCCCCAGGGAGACTATTCCACAGTCTAACAGATCTCACTGTTTCTACTGCTAGTCAGCTTACATTTTCTTCTGCCCAATTTCATCCCGTTACCCTTAATTATATACCCCTTGGTCCAGCCTGGCTGATTCAAAATATGTGCACATGCAATCACTGGATGATTTTATTGAATTTCTCTGGCTGCAGAGATTTGAGTCTCTAGTATTCGGGACAGCCTGAGAAACATACAAGTAAAGACAAATGTTGCAATTGGGAAAACAAATGCTAGGACTATATAGAGCAATTACCCCATGCTGGGGCTTGTCTCAAACCCTCCCTGCTTGGCTTACACTTGGATGCACCCTAAGGGTTCATAATGGGCATTTTTGAAATGTTATGAGGATATGTAGTTCCATGGGCGCGCGCGTGTGTGTGTGTGTGTGTGTGTGTGTGTGTGTGTGTGTGTGTGTGTGAGTGAAGTAGGTGAAACTAGGCACTGATTGAGTTTAGATACTGGCCTAGAAGATGTCCGCCTGCTTTGATCCAGTTTGGTAGTTCCTATGTTCCTAAGATTTGCACCAAATGAATTGAACTAAAATGAGATTTTGTGTTTTCTCTGTGAATTTTGACCACCTCCTTGCTTCATGTGCTCCTGTATGTTACATTCTGCTTGGCATTAATTGCTTGTTTTCCATCTGGATGTTTCTACTTTCCAAGCTCATAATCCATGGCTTCGGGGGTGCAGTCAAAAGGTTTGGAAATTTACATCCCTTTGCAGATGGCCTATTTCTAGCAAAGTCACTACTTTTTTTTTCTTCCAGTCTTTATGCTCAGTGACAGACACTGCTCAGTGGATCATTGTGATTCTAATCTTTCTTATTCCATGTGAGGAGCAATGTGCTTTAAAAACAACATCCCATTCTCTGGATACGGGAGCCACCTGAATTTAGGCTTGTCCTTACCACCCACTAAGGATAGGCTTGACAGTTTAGTTGAAAAAAAAAATGCATTTATCGCAGTTGCAATGTCCTTTATTGTTTCCACATTGTTCCTATTTCCATAGAAACCATCTGTTTATTGGGATTTTTTTTTTTTAGTCTTGTCATTGCAGGCTTCAGGAAATGCCATGTTGTTGCCAGGTGCCCTCTATATTTGCTACACAGTGCTGCAATAGCTACAGAAGCAGGTGCAGTCTGTGGCATAATGGTAGCTTTGTGGCAGTCCATTGCAGCCATGGCCCATTCAGACTCTTGGATGGGATGTATTACTTTAGCTCGGCTCCATTTGAGATGTGGGGACTTCATCTGAAGGGCCAGTGGCAGCTGACTTCTTGCTTTGATTTATGCTAACTTTAGGGCTGCTAGTAATTTACGTGCATGTTTCCACATGAGGAAAGTTTTATGCAAAAAAAATGGGACTTAGACTTCTTCACGCAACCGTGTTAGACTTTGTTGTGTTATCTCAGACACTGTGGGCGTATCAAAGTGCCCACTTGTGTATTTCTTCTTGCTGCTTTGGAGGGCATCATACCAGCAGAAATAAGATGCAATGTCTATAATTGCTGGATGACTTCTGCACAATTTTGCTGGTACCTCATCAGGCAAAATAATAAATTAGGGGCATTATTTTTTAAAATGTGATTTTATGGCTCAGAAAAGGTGTCCGACTAGCAGCTACAGACCTAAGGGTGAAAGGAAAGGTCAAATACTGGCCTATTCATTCCTTGGCACAGAGTGGCGTATTCATTCCCTGGCACTGCCACAGAGAAAGCCCACAAAGGAGCCAGCTGTGTTAGTGATTTTGTGATCTAGATATCTGCCTCTTGTGATCCTTACTGTGACCCAAACACTCATTTTATCTAGGCCACTCAGTACCCATCATTTCTTAACATTTCTGGAGCCTGCTCCTTAGACAAAACTCCCAGGAACTTCCTTGATTTTGTCAACTCTAGACTGGACTTGAACAGATGACCTGGTTCCATAGCCCATCAGCTTAGCAGTGGTATATTCAGATTAATTAGTTATAAACTTCCTCTTCTTTGCAGCTATCCAAGGCAAATTTATGGTGCCAGGTGAAGACTGAGCCAGATTCAGAGATGATGAGTAAGGTAGTGGAAGCTGGTCTTCCTCACACCAGTTTACACCCACTTACGGACGTCTACAGAGCAGGAAGGATTCTCCACTGGTGCCATTTGCATGCAAGGAACCAAAGGAAAGTGTAGGAAAGTGTTAGCTAAAGTCGGGAATGGCCTATGTGATATAATTTTACACTCTCCGCTGTCGTTTTTCTAGCTGCACTCCCTCTGGCCTCCCTTACACTCAAGTTCAAGGGGCCAAATTCGGCGGTAGGGTACAAAGGTGTGGGTGTAAGTCAGAGGTTGATAAGTGTGGGTGGGGAGAGGGAGTCTTTGTTGGGAACGTATCAGTAACATCCAGCCATGGGGAAGCTGCAATAAAGTATAATTTATACCAGTTTAGGCTCCTGCTAGACTCGTTTGGACTCCCCTCTGCTTTTGCTCCTCTCTCTTTTCTGAATGAGCAGCGTCTCTGGTGAATTTTTATGAGGGGCCTATTTCGGCAGCCCTTACTCAACCATAGAGATTGTGCAAACTCTGCAGGACTGGGCCCCATGTGCCCGATTATTCCTCTCTCCCCGTGCGTGCTACTTCCAAGAACTATTCCAATGAGTCTTTATCTTTCAAGCTCTGCCTCCTCACCTAGATCACCCAGCCTATGTCTTTGCTCTGCTCTCCTCCCTCTCAGCCTATAGGCTTCTCTCCATACTTTTGCCTAATGGATCCTTTTGGGTCTTCCTTCCACTCTTCGCCATTGAACATGCTGCAGCCTTGGAAGAGTCTCTCAGTCCCTGGCCACCTAGCCTCCTCTTTTCCTCCTCCTCTAAACCCCTGTCTTCCAGGATTCCCTCCCCACCAATAATCTCTCCTTCCCTGCAATCCTGCATCTTGTCTTTGTTCATCTTATTCTGTTGGTAAACACATCCTGGCTCAGTAGAAATGATAATGACCATGATTGTTAACAACAACATATGCTCTGATAATGTCAGAAAACTCTTTAATGGAAGAGTTAGCCTCCCCCTCACAGAAATGAAATGAAGCAAATGGGTGTGTCGTGTTCTCAGCTCATCCCAGCTGCAAGGAAATCTTTGCTGTTCTATGTGTTGATTGCACAGGGGTTTTATACCCCAGGGCTCTCTTGCTTTGCTCCAGCCACCCTGTTGCAAAATATGTGAAATGCCGAAATCTGTCATTGGGTGGGACATCCCTCCCGACAAGCGCAAAGCCAGGCCAGATGATAGGCACAGCCCCGCTATTCCTTCAGCCCATCAACACTTTCTTACCCTCATTTGTCACATTCAGCATAGCGTTTCCACATGCAAACTCATACCAGATTGCCAAGTAAAGTCTCCCCTTTTGTTCTGCCTTGGGTCATAAGGTAAGCATCTAATTCATGCTACAGGAGGCCGCCTGTGTTTCATGTATCATATTGATCCAGTATGATTTACATCCGGGCCGGAATCTTTAAGGTCACTACACTGGATGGCAATATCATAATTTCCCCCAGGAGCCAATTCTATCATTGTCAAGAACATCCTTCCACTCCCCGCATTGGTGCCAGTAATGCTATAAGCCTGAAAGCTATTATCAACTGCTTCCAAAACCTTCTGAAACACACTGAAAACAAACAGACATGTAATCCCTGCTCCTCAACCCCACCTGCATCAATCAGCTACTTGCATTTAACCAGGTAGTAGCCCATTTGGTTAATGAATGTAACCTACTGGAATTTTACAATAAATTCAGCAGCATGAATAGGCTTAGAAGCAGCAGGAAAGGGACCCCCATGAACGGAGGTGCTCTTCTTTGGCTTCCAACCAGACAGACACAGAACAAGGAGAACACGCACTACTGAATAGCTGTACATTAAGTGAGTACTATCCATCCTGTGCACTAAATGAGTCAAGGTCCGGTGGAAGAAATAGCATGTGATCATGTCATATCGTAATACCTATGCACAAGGAGGCCAAATTAAGGTTACACAGGCCGCTTTCTCTCGGCCATTTCCTAACTTTTGATTATCTTAATTATGTTTTTAATGTAGTTTTTGTGTGTGATTTTATATATCTATATCAATCAAAGAGAGAGAGAGATTACATATATAGAGGCTATCTAGATGGTTTTGTGTGTACTCATATATACACAGTACACGTAATCTCTCTTTCTTTATAGCACCAAAAAGTGTGCCAGGCACCATGCAGTACAGATAAGCAGAAATGGTTTCTAATCCAGTGATGCAGCAAGGGGTGAAGGGGTAACAAAACGGTTGTGAGAGATAAGGGGAGGCTGCAGAAGTGTTATATCAATGAGATTAGGTGGTTTCTCAACACCGATTCCTGCACAACATGGTGGAGCATAGTGTTATGCTGGCAGTTGGGTGAGGCATCATTGAAGCTGGTAGGCGTAATCCTTCATTTAGGATACATGGAAGAAGCAGTTAGACTCCTTTTGGAGTAAGATAACTGGAACAACAGGGGCCACCACCCAAAACAGAGGCCACATGCAAGGGTTGTAAACATGAACTATGTGAGCAGAAGGATTTCGCTGGGGGCTGAATGCAACCCCAGAAGGCTGGGTAATTGTTTCTGGTGGAGCTGTGTGTGTAGACAGCCAGCCAGAATCGCCATAGAAGCAGACAGAAGGCAGCAGAAAGTCAAGGCCAGCTGGAGAAGCATGTGTAGCCAGGGCCGGCTCCAGGGTTTGTGCCGCCCCAGGCGGCAAAAAAAAAAAAAAAAAAGCCGTGATCGCGATCTGCGGCGGCAATTCGGCGGGAGGTCCTTCGCTCTGAGCGGGAGTGAGGGACCGTCCCCCAAATTGCCGCTGAATAGTTGGACCTGCTGCCCCTCTCCGGAGTGGCCGCCCCAAGCACCTGCTTGGCAAGCTGGTGACTGGAGCCGGCCCTGTGTGTAGCATGGCCCTAAGAGAATTTTTTGGGAAGAGTGCTGGCTGGAAAAAGAGGCTTGGGATATTGAGCAAGGAAACCATCTCCTGCTGTTTGATTCCTACTTTGTTCAGGGACACAAGATTTTTTACGTTCTTTGTAAATAAACAGGATTGCACCAAAGAAACACCTGCCTCCATCATCAATTTATCCTCCTAATGAAACAACCTGCAGGACTGCAAATGTTGGCTCACTTTTCAGGTCAAAAGGGGTAACACGTCATCAAGTCCAGCCCCCTGCCTTCACTAGTAGGACCAAGTAGTGATTTTGCCCCAGATTCTTAAGTGGCCCCTTCAAGGATTGAACTCACAAGCCTGAATTTAGTAGGCCAATGCTCAAACCACTGAGCTATCCCTCCCTCTAAGAGCTAGCCCTCCCACCAAGAGATGTTCAAGAGATTAAGGTGGATTCTTCATAGTATGCAAAGCTACCCATCTATCAGTACACAACAGAGGATTCCCTCAGTTAGCTCTTTTCTTGTGAATCATTCCCATTACCAATCAAATATCCATCGTGAAAGTCTCACACTGGACTTGACTTTCCCGCCTAAACAGATGTTAGTTACTCCGTGGTACAGAGGAGGACATAGCAATCTACTTTCATTTCACTCCATGGTGGACAAAAGACCACAAAGCTATTGACTTTAACTGGCATAACTTAAGGCTTTCGTAGGTTGGCCCTGGAATTGTTTAGCATGAAAACTGATTCCTCCGACCCTTAGAGAGGGTCTGATTTACGCTGTTTAGCTGAGCAGTATGGAAAATATTGCAGTATGGAAAAATTAGCTATTATGTGGTCAAGATGAACAGAAGACTCCATTTATTGACTCCATTTACCGACCCAGAATCTCACATCCCCTCTGAACCACCAAACTTATTACACGCGGTATCCTACATGGTATTTTGACCACCAGCGGTGAAAATGCAGCCTGTTCTATCCATCACATTACCTGACTTCCACATTGCTTATCTCTCTCTGTCCGTCAGTACTTTTACAGAGCTGCAAATGATCAATGCAGGGCTTGCTTTTTAGCCAGAAAAGTGTGTGTTTTGGGACACAATGATGGGAAATATTTTCGCAAGCTCCTGGCGGCCTTGTAATTTATGAGTGGAAATGTAGTCCCAAGGACTCGAAAGAGGGAAAATATTTCTGTTAGCCCACTTCCTCATGAGATTTATCCTAAGGTGTAACAATTGTAAGCTGGTAACAATTGTATCTCGTTTTTTCTGTTGTCCAGAAGTGGCATCTGTGGCTGCAGCTCATGTTCCTGAGAGAGAACAGCCACTTACCTCCCTGCCTCTACTGCTACTGCTGACAGTATTGGACGTTCCTGGTGGTATCTCTCCCCAGAGTGATCCAAACACTCCTCTCACTTACACTGGGGTAATTCCACGATGGCTGATTCTAGCCCCATTGTTACCACTTTTAAGAGGGTGTAGCATCAGCAGCTTCTGTGAAGTGGCTCATGATTTCTGAGGAGACTCAACCCTGTCGATACAACTGTCCAGATTCTCAGCTGCTGTGAACTAATGTAGCGAGCCCTCGTGACTTCAGCGGAGGATCCTGCCCAATTTCTGGACATTGAAAAGTAAACGGAGGTGAAAATGTTAATTCTGACTCCTTTGTGGATCCTGAAGGGGCTTCTGAATGACACGTTCAATGGTTTTTTTACTGAGGATGAATCTATAAAGGAACAATGAGATGAAGTTAAGGAAAGGAAAACTTAGGCTGACGATCAGGAAAAATTTCCTGACCCAAGATGTTAGACTGTCACAGTCTCCAAGGGAGGTGGAGGAAACTCCATTGGGATAGTCACTGGCCAGAGACCTGCAGTTTAAGGGGAAAAGAGACTGAGCTAGCTCCGTTGTAGAAAAAGCAACTCAGTTTAATACAGTCTCATCTTAGGTTTAAACTAAGCATGGGAGTGAGGCAGTGCTGCATGCCTGCTGCTTTCCCCACCTTGCCTTAGCTCTACCTTCACAACACACCTCCAGAAGGGCTTGGCCACTGCAAAGGAAGAAGGAATTTGCAGCTGGTATTGACCTCTGGAGTAAGTGGCGAGCAAAAGGGAGTCATGCCTCTCTGAGATCCCATCCCTTCCTTGTACAGTCAACAGGGCAGCTCACCAATGCAGTGCCCCTTACATATGGCTACAAGCAAAATCTGGCAAATTCATCTCAGCGAGACTACTTGTGGAGTAGGGTACTAGTCAACCAAGAGCACAGGTGGCAAAATCTGGCCGCGAGATAGCCTGTTTACAGATGGAGCTTAGAAGCGTCAAACCACTGATGTACTATGGACACCCAATTCTTTAACACTCTCAAAGCAAGTGTGAAGCTTGCCATTCAGGGCTTGTGTTCACTGCAAATGCTTTGCTGACCTAGCTATACCGGTATAGCTGTGCCAAGAGTGCCCCCTAGTGGAGATGCAGCATAAACCAACAGAAGGAGTTCTGCTGCTGGCATAGATAAACCACCTTCCTGAAAGATGTTAGCTGTGCCAGCGGAACAACTCCTCCTTTGGCATAGCTGCATCTACATCGAGGGTTTTACTGGCATAGTTATGTTGGCTAAGGGGTGTATGTTTTTCCCATACTCCTAGCTGACAGAGCAATGCTGGCAAAACTTTGTAGTGTAGACTAAGCCTCAGACTGTAGGAATAACTGGTAAGTGAATGTCTGTTCACTAGTTAATATGTATTGGGTTGTAGATTATCAGTCTGACGAGGAAGAATGGAATGGAGTCTGGGTGACTGCACAAGCATGGAAAAATGCAGTCCAATAGCTGGTGTTGGGCATGCACTCAAATAACTCTTGCCTTTCTTCATTTACTAAGGGATTTGGGAGACCTGGATTTTATTTCTGGCATAGTAGGGCATTGCACCGTTACAGTTCATGACGGTTCGGATGAACCATTAGAACTTGTAATAGTGTATTGTTTTCATTCTGGCTAATGTAAACCTGATCAGCCTGTTCACACACAGCACTTCCTCCATCTTTTGCAACACCAGTGCACTGTGGGTAACTACTTTACTATTCCCTGATGCAGGAGTTGGAGCATCAATCCACAGTGCTGTACCAAAAAAATCACTTTAAATGTGACCCACAGGCACTGACTTTCCAAAGTGCCAGGGGGTGCTCGATTGCCCAGCACTGTCACAGGCCCCACCCCCACTCCACCCCTTCCCCCAAGGCCCCATCCCCACCCCACCTCTTCCCGATCCACCTCAACCCTGCCCCACCCCTTCCCACCCCCTCCCCTAGCGTGCTGTGTCCTCCCTCCGCCCTCCCAGCCTCCTGCATGCCACGAAAAAGCTGTTTTGCAGCAGGCAGGAGGCGCAGGGAGGGAGGGGGAGGTGCTGATCCGCGGGGCCCGGTGGCGGGTAGAAGGCATTGGGGGGCGTGTGGGGGGAGCTGATAGGGGGGCTGCCGGTGGGTGCTCAGCACCCTCCATTTTTTTCCTGTGGGTGCTCCAGCCCCAGAGCACCCACGGAGTCAGCACCTATGATGTGAACTGTATAAGTAGCAATTTTTCTGTATAAGACAGCACCTATTTTGTAAAATTACAAGGCATAGGTATAACGTACAGATGTTATTGAACCAGAAAAAGATTTAAGATATAGCACACACTGCGATTTATAAAACAGAAAAGTCGTGTGCGTGAAAGAGCGGAAGCTATGTCCTTCCCCTTTCATGAAGCACCCTAGCGCAGGACTGTGTCTTTTTGCGTGTTTGTACAGCACAGATCACAATGAGGAAGAGCTTTGTGTAACTTGCAAGCTTGTCTCTTTCAGCAACAGAAGTTGGTCCACTAAAAGATATTACCTCACCCATCTTGTCTCTGTACGAGTGTGAATCATTCCACGTGGTGTTAATCCTGATGCCTAATGATGACAGTTACATGTCAGAATGAAGTATTACACTGCTGATCATTTTTGCTGATAATGGGTGGGGCTTAAGAGTGGGAGGAGCTAAGGCACCGCCACTTTTTTGTAATTGGACTGCTGTCTGAAGATATCCCTTCTGAGAATTTATGAAAGGACAGGGCTGTAAAGGAGAGGAAACAGAAACAAATATAAACCTTGAGAAAGTCCAGGAAGATTTACATTTGGCCATCCAAGATAAATGGACAGACTAAGAAAACATCACTGCCTACGACTGAAAGTTTAATGCTGCTTTGTGTGCATTTTAAAACTTTTAGGGGCTAGGCTAGGAGATTCAGCCTAAGAATTCCTGAGGTTGAAGTAAAATTCAGGTACTCCAAACAACTTTTTGTTTGAAGTTCAGTGTTCTTCTGGCAATGCCTTTTGCAGCATGTATAGAAGAATTCCATCCAAGACATTTTGAAACCTTGTCTTAGGAAAATAAAATGGTGGGGAAAGAAAACCAGTCTTTTTTTTTTTTTGGAACAACTTGAAGAATGTTATTAATTTTGCAGAAATTACGGTAGCTTCTTTTATCCCAGAAGTACCACCAAGAGGCTTCACCTTTTGCCCGTCTGAGGCTGAATACTAAACATTACCAAACACATGACAGACTGAACTATGATGGAGATATTTTCTAATCTAGAGGGAGGTCATTCAAACCAGCTCCAGAGAAATTCCAATTTTACAACTCTCCTGAAAGCTATTACGTCATTAACAATCCTTAGCATTTAGACAGCACTTTATGTTTTGAAAGCACTGTACATTAATCTTCAATGTACAACATTAATCATTCGTCACAGCGCCCTTGTGAGATGGAAATAGATTTTCATTGCTGTTTTAGAGATGGGGAAACTGAGGCACAGACCAGCTAAGGCCTACCTATTCAGGAGGCACTAGTTTTGACTATCAAGGAATTCAGCATTAGTGGATACTTTTGACAAGTTAGGTCTAGGTGATTTGCACAATGCTACAGAGAGAGTCGGGGCTTGTCTGCACTTGAAGCACTACAGGAGGACAGCTACAGGACTGCAGTGGTGCTGCTGTAGTACTTCATTGTAAACTCTCTGTAGCATTGTGCAAATCACCTAGACCTAGTTTGTCAAAAGTATCCACCTCCCTGAGAGGCAATAGCTAGGTCAACGGAAGAATTCCTCTGTCACCTGGTGCTGGGTACATCGGGAGTTAGGTCAGCTTAACTATGCTGCTCAGGGGTGTGGACTTTTCATACCCTCGAGACACATAGCTGAGTTGACCTGACTTTTTGAGTGTAGACCAGGCCTCAGTGTCAGAGTTAGGGTTAGAATTCAGGATTTCCTGCTTCCCAGGCTTGTACGGTCTATCAGACTATACTCCACGACACACTCAGCAATACAACTGGCCTTGTATTTAGCTGTGACACTCTGAGTACCTTTCCCAGACCTGAGGAAGAGCACTGTGTAAGCTCGAAAGCTTGTCTCTCTCACTAATAGAACTTGGTCCAATTGGTCCACCCACCTTGTCTCTCTAACACCAAGCCATAGTATATCCAACCAGCAGATCAGCTTACCACAAATCTGTCTAGAGATAGATAAATACCTCAGTCTCTCTCTATGATGTCATTTGAATCACCTGGGTTTGCAGGACTATGAGAATAAGTTCCATTAACTTATGTAATGAGATTTATTGTTCTTTTCTAGGAGGAAATTTTTGGGGCTTTTTGCTCAACTATGTGTCTACTTGTACTAGATAATGTATAGAATGCAAAGGAATATACCACAGGTCGGTATTTCACATCTCTGCTCTCCCCCAGGGCAGAGCGATACTTTCTAGCTGTGTGGGAGCACTGTAGGGCTGTGTGGAATATTACACAGGTTAAACATTAGCCTACTAAGTTGGCAGCGGAGTGTTTTATACAAAATTTTTTGCATCAAGGAATTTTTTTGTTGACGTTGGGCACTACAGGCCACATCCTCAGCCGGTGTAAATTGGCAAAGCTCCATTTACTTTGCTGGCGCTCCACCAGCTGAGGAGCAGGGCCTGTGTTTTTTGCACTATGTGGATGCCTGTGAACATTTCAAGGCAACTTTTCAGTACGTATTTTGAATTTCAAGCTGTGATTGGCTTAGGGTGAAAAAAATGGTTAAAGTCCCATGGCTATTTCTTCTGTTTTTGTATTTCTTCGCAGACTGGAAATAAGGGGAACTGGGTGTGGGGGGGAACTGGGTCTATGGGTGTGTCTGGGGGAAGATGGGAAAACAGCTCAGTGGCTGGGCTGGGGGTGGAGAAGTCTGAAGGGAAGAGCTGGGGACAGTTGTGTTTGCGGGGTGACCAGGGGACAGTTGGGTTGGGTGGCTGGAGTAACTAAGTTTGTGTATGTGGGGGGTAATGGGGAGATAACTGAGGGTAGTTGGGTCTCTGGGCGTGTGCAAGTGGGTAGCTTGGGGGAGAAACTGGGGCCAGCTGGGTTTGTGGTGGTGTCTGGGATCTTTAATGACCACAAGTATTCAGGCCCTCTGTATAACCCCTTATCAGCAGTGATTTTTTTTTTTTTGTCCTAACCAGTGTAACTCACCAGAGAACCCTTCTGTTCTCAGTACAGTGTAAACAACCTCCCACCGGATAGCATGGCTAAAAGCAGGGAGTACAGCATGAGAAGAAGGGAATAACATTGAGGCTAGGGTGGTTTTGTTGCCCGGATAGCTCAGAGGAGTCACAGGACAATAAATCACGTTGTGCTCCTCCCTTGTGGGAGCATCCTGTCTGGGGCTGTCAGTGCTGTCATTCCCAAAGGCACAGATTTCTGCATGCTCTTAGCTCTGCTGGAACGCAGTTGATGTTGGAAACGAGCGTCTCGCTGCACTCAAATGAGTTTTTGCATAGCAGCGTCACGGGGCTCTGTACAATCACAGGGGCTGGTTTTCCTGCCACTTACCCTGGTGCAAATCAGGAGTCCGTCCACTGAGCTCCACTAGGGCAAAACTGTGAGTGAGATCCAGAATCAAGCCCAAACTCTGCACAATGACCACAAATGAGGAAGAACCAGAGGCAGTAGGAACCCCACATTGCTCCAACTTTGGGCCGGATTCTTTGCTCCCCCAGCACAGCAAAGGAGAAAGGAGGTAATCAGGGAGCTGGGTACGTCACTCCAATTATCTGGCCAGTTCTGCCGCAGCCAAGTTTAAGACAGCCCAGGAGCTACTTTTAACTCCGCCAGCTGATGATGGCCCCCAAGGGACCGTGTGCCCATTTGGGATTACTGGAGCAATCCGCTCGAGCTCACCACTTCAGAACAGTAGGCCCTAGGTGGGGACCCAACAACAGAGGCACCCAGATATAGACCCAGATTTTTAAATGTGTCGTAAGTGCCAGATTTTTAAACATATGTAAGTGTCTAAAGAAGGAAATTAAGCACCTAGTAGGATTTTTAAAAGAGCAGAAGTACCTAAATACCTTTAAAAATACAGCCATAAGTGGCTTGTCCGAGCCTACATAGGGAATCAGTGGCAGAGTTGGGAATAGAACGAAGGATTCACAGCTCCCAGGCCTATATTCTAACCACCAAACACTCCTTCCACGACAGCAACAGTCTTGTTCTGATCACAGACAGGAGATGTTAGGCTGTAAAAATCACAGTGATTGAAAGTTCTAATCCACACCTGGATAAAATACTCCAGTATTCTGTAGTAATCATCCTAACCTCTTATAGGTCACAGTTGTGTTCTCTGGGCCATGACTGTAGAATAAGGCAATTCTCCTTCGGTGCGTTGCCCTGTACCAAGTTCACACAAAACCTCCGCTTGCAGTGAAAAAGAGAAGCCTGGCTGTAGCCTCAAAAAATAAGGATCTAGGCACGAATGTAGCGGGGGAGGCTTCCGAAGACCTTTCTGGTAAATTGAATAACAGGAAATATTTAATCAATCTCCGAGAAAAGAAGGCCCTTTCTGCACAGCCAGGATGTTTGTGAAATTCCTGCTCCGTTTTATTATGATGCTGAGTTTCAGCTGTATGTTTTATTAAACACAGCTGTGACAGATTACTTGACCATTAACACTCAGCCAGCCTTCACTTTAAAACTTGCCCCGCACTGTGAGCTTTTCCTAATGGGTTCCTGCTGCTGCCAGCTCCATAATCTATACCAGCACGGCTTTACCATACTTCTTATTTCCACAGATGAGCCTGATAAAAATAAGCATGGCTGAGCATTAACAAGATGGCTCCTTTCTTAGCTGAAATGTTGACCTCAACCAGGGCTCTCTGAAGCAAGGATCTAGCAATGCTTCCGCCAAGAAGACATCAGCTTATGAAGCAAACCCTTAATATTCATGTTCAACTTTCCAGGGACACATTTGAGCTTTTTGCTATGTAAACTGTGTTTCAGTACAGCACAAATCACTGCATGATAGTTCCCATGCAGATTAGACTAGAGAGGGCACATCCTATTGTGAAAGCAGGGAACATAAAGCTGACATGCTTGGTGGATTTGAGGGGTTTCTGTACAGTGCTGAACGAATAGTTTCTCAGGCTTATGAAGCGCCAACACCCACCCTGACCTGGTGGCATTGTAAAAGTTTGGTAATCACTGTGCAGCATCTGGCTCAGCACTCGGACATGTTTAGATTCTTCTGAACCCCTCTAAAACATAGGCCAACATTCTCTTCAGCATACAGGGACTATCTGTGCAGTTACCATTAGCCATAATTGGAGTTGTGCCCATGTGAGTGAGATTCCCACAGGATTGCAAAGAAAACAAAACCCCCACAACACCACAGCACTGCTAGATTGTTTATGTGAAATAGTCAGGACACAGAAATATGTAATGCTTGGACCCACACTTTGTGAAAGAACCCAAAACAAAACATGAACTTGCATGAACTTTGTTTTTTATATTATTGAGCAAAGGGGTGGATTCTGGTTTCAGTTACTGATGTAACTCTAGAATAACTCTATGGAAGTCAACGCAACTGGCCCAGGGTTACATCAATACCGGTTGCTTCAGAAAGAGACACAAGAAACCCCATACTGGACAGTTCTGGGATAAATTGCCCACAGGGGACATTTCTTCCTAACCCACATTAGTTAGTGGTTGGTTTATGACGTGAAACGTGAGGGTTGTATAGCTCTAAAAATGCCCAATCAACCAACCAACCAGCCAACCAACCACCTATCTAACATCATTGTGGATGTTCCCATAGTCCATATGTCAAATCTTTTTTCAAATCCCCCTAGTATCTTGGCCTTAGTGAGTTCCCCTGGTTAATGTATTGTGTAAAAAAGGATAACAGTTTTAACTCTTTCCTTTCAATTGCATGGACTGTTCCCTTATTTTAGCATTACGATAAAGGATAAATGGCAGCCATCTATTACCCTTCTCTGCAACACTCATTATTTTGTCCTGCATCCCTCTTAGGCTTTGCTTATACACCAACGTGGTATCACTTTACACCCAAATTGTTAATCATTCTCTTTACCCATCTCAGAACTCCTACTTCTGCTGCACCCTTGAGATTTCAGCCACTGTAACTATTTCTCAGTAACTATTGCTCACCAAGTCATCTTCAGGAAGGTGTAATGTAGGAATAGGAGCTTGGGTTGCCAACTTTCCAATTTCTGGAAACTGGACACCCCTGCTCCACCCACTCCCCCTGAGGCCCCGCCTTCTGCTCACTCCTCTCCTCCCCCCCCCTGCACTCAGCCCGGTACCGCTGCAGTCTCCCAACCCCACTAGTTACCTGCGGGGGGTGAGGATCTCTCCTTCCACCGCACCTGCCCCCAGGCATGTTCAGCCCCTGTCCCCGGCAGCTGGGCCCAGGCGAGGGTTGGCCTACTGCTGCCCCCTCCCACAGGCAGGCTGTCTCTCAGGCAGCCCAGCCTCAGCACAGCGGCTGGGCTCTCACGCCAACCCAGAGTG
Source organism: Terrapene triunguis (assembly GCF_002925995.2). NCBI lineage: Eukaryota > Metazoa > Chordata > Testudines > Emydidae > Terrapene > Terrapene triunguis. The sequence continues at coordinate 87,718,986 of NW_020664417.1, read as the reverse complement.
GCCGGTGGGAGAAGTGGGTGGTCCCGCCCCTTCCCACTCCCCGGCACATTTCCATCTCAGTCAGTCTCTGACCCTGGCGGCCAGGCCCGGGCGGGGAGTGGAAGGGTCGGGACCACCTACTTCTCCAGCCGGCCGCTCTGCTCTGGGTTGGTGTGAGAGCCCAGCCACCCAGACAGCGTGGTGGCTGCCTGCGAGAGAGCCTGGCTGTGGGAAGCGGCAGTGGGAAGAGGACAGAGCCTCTCTACCTGCCCCAGCAGGCCAATCTGGGGAGGAGGGGGCACTTGCCAGACACCTGGCAAACCTCGAAAACCAGACACCTGGCAACCCTATTGGAAGCCCCTTACAAGAAAGACTGTAAGCGCAAAATACCATACCAGGCCCAGCCCTGGAGTTCAAAGGCCTACAGAACTGGGGGGTTTCACAGCAAAAGGTGCAGCAGCAACATCAAAGCTCTCATTTGGGTCTGTGAAATAACCCTCAAGCTATCTTGAAGGGATCATTCTGCCTGTGAGAGTAGGGCCATCCAGTAGGCAGGGTTCATGGAGAGGTTGGAGCATGGAATAAAGATAACTCCCTCCCTGGGGCCAGGAACAGATTTGGCAGTTGGGGGAGGGGGGAAAGAAGAGGGGATGGTGATGCATTGTTGCTCTCATGCCATGCCATTGGTCCAGTATGTGATAATGCAACACCACCAGACATAGAAGCAAGGTTGGCAGGGAAAGATCATCGTGCATCATAGCAATAAGGTTATTTTGTGACTCTCTGCTATTCTTTTTGATGTTGACATGGTGCTGCAGCTGTTAAGAGTTGAATCCCACTCCCCAAAGTAGCAATGGCCTCATTTTGCAGAGCTTCAAAGACCAGCTCCAAGCTTGAAGATAACAACCCAATTTTCCTGCCTGCTTGAAGCCCATGAACATAATGCATCTGCGATAATTGCTGAGTAATGTTGATAGTTTGTATGAAGAAATGAGCATCAGTGGAACATCAGTGAACTGCTGAAATAACCACGTAAACCAGTACTAGAAGATGATGAAAATCTATCAGTATATAACCAAAGAAAGGAATAAAACCACTTTCCTCTATGTACACTATAATCCTCCTGCTTTGGGAGACGGCTCTTGCAAAACAAGGCATTGGTTCTACATGTGCCACTATTTAGGGATCGCTATAAGAACTTTCTCTGTTTAGAAGCCAGAAATCACAAACCTTGAGGTATTATGGTCAGAAAAGTGGGGTGGTCTTGAGAATGACATCTTCTTACTCTGCCTGTCTGCTTCCTGTGAGTGAGATGTCTAAGCACGTGGCTAAGCACTTACCCAAACAGTCCCACGGAAGCCACTGGGTCTACTCACGTGAGTACTCTCTAGGGCAAGGCGGGTTCAACAATATTTAAAGACACAAAGAGCCAGATTATCTAATCTCTTCGGGCCAGACTCAACCACCTTTTATCCATGCTAAACAGCAATGTAATCTGGCAGTGACCCCATTCAAATACTTGAGTACTCACAGAGCAAGTGGCTACTCAATATAAAGGTTGCAGAATCGGGTCCTTTATTTCATGAACCAAACCAAGTTTCTACTTCCATTAGAACTATGGAGCCAGTACAACAATGGAAGAGGGAAAAGGACCCTGCTGTACCTCATACTCCATTCATAAAATTGCCATTCTAACTGAGATTGCAGAACTGGCAAACAGAGAAATTATCGTTCTACTTGCAAAACCAGATTCTGCCATCTTGCTCAGGACAAGTAGTACCTTACCTCATGATTAGACCCGCTGAAATCAGTGGGAGCATTCACAGAGCAAGAGACTCCTCCATAAAGGTGGAAGAATCTGGACCTTAATATGGAAGTCATTAAAGCAACATAAATATGGAAGTCCACCGTGTCATTTTTATATAGTCACTTTATAGAATATAGCTGCAAATTCAGATAAAGGGCCTTGTAGAGAATACATGTCACCATTTATTTCATTCATGTACATATTTACACTCCGCTAACTCTTATAAAATGATCTCATCATGTGACTTTATGTGCTGAGCTCTTGATATAATCAGGCAAAGATTTCATTTCAGAGCAGATAGAACAGTGCACAGTGATTTATATTGACATACACTGTTTCTCACAAAGCAAAATACTTATTAGACGTTCCACAAGTTTCCCTCAACATTAATTTCCTGTTTAATTTAATAGGTGGAGAGTGTCAATGTTTTGTGCACTTAAGGGCTCATTTCTGTCCCCGATTCTAACTCCCTTATGAAACAGACCCATATGTGATCAGGCACAACCCAGGCTGTTTACTTCTCATTTCAACACATGGTTTCTAACTTTCTGACTCCCTTAATTATACAGCTCTCTTCGGCTTAAAAAGTGGAATGCCACTCGATGCATGTAGTACTTGATTCCGTGCTCACTTGCTCCAGTGTTACCAGGAGTAACACCACTGGAATTAGTGAGACTAGAATCAGTAGAACTCTAGACACTTTCCCCTGAAAGCAATCAAAAAGGGTTATTGAGTTCATAGGTGCTAGAACTAGGGGTTATGGGGGTGCTGCTGCACCCCCTGACAAAGTGGTTTTCATTATATACATGGTTTACAGTCTGGTTCAATGGCTCTGAGCACCCCCACTATACAAATTGTTCCAGCACCTCTGATTAAGTTAGGTCTTAGGACAGGGTTTCTCAAACAGGGGTCGCCGCTTGTGTAGGGAAAGCCCCTGGCGGGCCGGGCCGGTTTGTTTACCTGCCCCGTCCGCAGGTCCGGCCGATCGCGGCTCCCATTAGCTGAAGTTGCGTAACTTAGATTGAGCCCCCCAATGTAGACCAAGCCTAATAGAGTTGCACCAGCATCATTGGGAAAGTACTTTTCAGAGTGATGCACATATTATAATACTTTTCTAGTGTATGACTAACAGAAAGGTTTTGTGGAAGGAGAGGGTTTTCTTGGGCACAAGTAAGGCTTCATAGCTTTAATCTGGTTTATGAAGTATGGTTAAGGACCATCTACACTACAAATTGGAGCCTTATAACTAGGCCCTCTGACTCAGTTGTAATTGTAATAGATGGACCTTAACTGTCTCAGCCCTATACTGAGAGAAGGCAGTTTTGTTTAACTAGTTCGTTATGCAAAACAAGGCTCATTTCTCCTTCCACTTGCACCAGTGTCAATCAGGAGAAACTCCTTCATAATTTATGGTGTTACATCAGCGTAAATAATGTGCTAATGGGTGATTTTTCAAGAAGCTCTTAGATTTTCAGAATCTGGTCATCCCTTTCCTAGCTGTGAGCCTTCTATCAAAGATCTAGAAAAGGCAGCCATGCACCTTGGACATTATCCGTCTATGGTAAAATTACTGAAACTAAACTCATGACTTGCCAAGTCGCTTAAACTATTGCATTTAGCTCTTCTTAGAAAAGAGGAATGTTATGCAGTTCAGCATATTAATGCAAAAAACAATGTGAAAAATAATTACTCAATTAAGGTCTCAGAAGCCAGGAGCTTCCTGAACTTAACTTCCCACTTAACTTTAAAAAGTTCATATTATTTCAAACAGTCCTTTGCAGCTCATAATACTTCAGAGTTTACATTAGTCAGGTCTCCTGCCTAGAGATGTTACGTACAGATAATGCACAGATATTTGCATTTTTAATACAAGGAACTCCTAAGATACTGGAACTTAATTCAGTAACGTTGAACTTAATTCAGTAAGGTTTGTCCAAGAAATTACCTCATCTGGGGTAAGTCAGTGTAGCTCCATTGACATCTGATTTACACCATCTGAGGATCTGACCTTTGGAATATGAAAGGATTGATACAATAAGAAGGATTTCCACTTTTTAAATGTACTTATTTATTTCTTTGTAGCATTCTCCTTTCCATTACTAGAAGGAAACCTCTTCTTATTGGATTTTTAGGGGACAATGTATCTATATCTTTGATCTCACCCACAGCCCATATGGTTTATAAAACTTGGAAGGCTGGAGTACAGGCACATTCACTCGGCTCTCATCCCAGAACAGAGAAGTCATTCTTATTTTTTAACATTCTTGTGCTGGGTAAAATACAGGGCACCAGTGATCCAAATACAGCAACTGGCAAAGAGAAGAATATTGTTTATGTCTATTTATTTAACATTGCTGGTAGAAATATAAACAGGTCCGGGAGTTAAATGGATTGGAATGAGGGCAAACCTGGTGCTAGGGAGAGTACTGGAGAGCACCCCGACAATACACACTGTGTCTCTGTCCTTAGGTACTAGCGCTGGGCAAGGGCTGCAAACAGCAACATTCACAATCATTGGTTTCCGTTGAAATACAGAGCTGGATTCTGCTGTCACTTCCAGCAGTGTAATTCTGGAGCGATTCCATTGAAGTCAATGGAGTCACACCAGTTTAAAAGGAGTGTCAGTGAAAAGGAGACGTTGGCCGTGTGGATTCACTTTTACCAATCTATCAAATCTATTCAGTGGAGACAGACAAAATAGGAATTTCCATCCCGTGGTGGTGGTTACTGAGCACCAGACCTGCACTATCTTGTGGGAAGTAAATCTCTCTCTCTCTCTCTCTCACACACACACACACACACACACACAGAATGATTTGAATGGCAGTGCTCCAGCCGCTCTCTAACAGGTCATGCATGGTTCTAGCACAATGATTGGGTTATGAAGTTACAGCTCCTTGGGGGCCTTAAAGGGAATCCCCATCACATCACAGATCAACTAGAGCAGGGATCGGCAACCTTTGGCACGCAGCCCGCCAGGGTAAGCACCCTGGGGGGCCGGGCCGGTTTGTTTACCTGCCGCATCCGCAGGTTCGGCCGATCGCGGCTCCCACTGGCTGCATTTCGCCGCTCCAGGCCAATGGGGGCGGCGGGAAGCAGCGGTCAGCACATCCCTCGGCTCGCGCCGCTTCCCGTCGCCCCCATTGGCCTGGAGTGGCAAACCACGGCCAGTAGGAGCCACGATCAGCCGAACCTGTGGACGCGGCAGGTAAACAAACTAGCCTGGCCCGCCAGGATACTTACCCTGGTGGGCCGCATGCCGATCCCTGAACTAGAGCTAGGCAATATTTTCTGGACAAAACTTTTTTCACTGAAATATGCAGTTTGGGTTGACCAAAACATTTGGTGAATTCATGTCAAATCACCAAATTGTTTCAGTCAAAAACAAACAAAACATTTTTGAAAAAGAAAATCAAAATGTTTCATTTTGATATCTTCCTAATGAAACATTGATTTTTTTTATTGGAAATGACTGTTCATTTTGAATTTCACCTCAATTTTATTTAAAAAAGTTAACTCAAAAAATTAAATGAAACGTTTTGCTTCTGGTCAAGCTAGACATTTCATTTTTCCCAAACCAAAATGTCATTCAACAGCAAACCAAAACAATCAGTTATTTGCGCAGCTTTAACATCATCACCCACAATTTATTAATTTCTCTCAGCTATTCTGTCAGATGTACCTCCCATTCTCTTTTGCATGACTGGGATGCTTTTCTTATATCTCGTTGAGCCAACATCTTACATCTTTTTAAGCCAACAAAACTAGTGAGAGTGGGTGAGCACAATACCAAGTGACCTTTCTATGCAGGAGAAAAGCCAGTCATTTTTGAAGTAGCAAAGTATCTGTGCACTTCCAGGATATTCTAAGTATACCATGTTTTTATATTTTAAAATATATAAAATATAAGCCTCCTGCCTCATTGATGTTCAGAAAGACGTTTTGAAAAAATACTTGTGGGGATATGCTGGGGCTTGCACACATCAGTAAAGCTAACAGCTCATGATGTTCCAGTTTAAACTGTATATAAATAACAGGCAGGACTTGATTCAAAATGGAGTGAAAAGAATGCAAAAATTCTCAGTCATGTCAATGGGCTTTGGGTCAGGTGCTAAATGAGTATTGTTTTGGGAGTTTAGTAATAAGTAATCAGCAAATAGAAAGGTGACAAAATCCACAAGTCTGTCAAGATATGTCAGTGTTAAACTGTATGAAATTATCAAGCATTGTGGTGAGAAAGGGAATGAGTATGTGTACCCCTGGTTGAGAAGCACCGGTCCATGAAAAGATGGAGCAGATATCAATAGCAAGGACCAGGGTCCCATTTTGCCCCTAGGCCAAGTGCTGACCCTCCAGATGTTAGAGACCCAGGACATGCTGCAACAGATACCCTGGACATGCCAGGCAGGGGGGCTCTATACCCTCTACTCTGTGGTAAATGCACCTTTAGCCCCATGAAAGCATGGGGAAGGAGGTGAGAGGTGGAATGGGGTGGATCCCCTGGCCAATATCACTGTGTAAGGTGCACACAGAACTCACAGTTGCTGTAGGAGCAGCTACTGAGTGAGTGTCTGGGAGTCCTGTGGACCCACCGCAGCTTGGGGCAAAGGTTATTCTCTTAATCCTATGTCAGGCCCTTTTACTCAGGCTTTGTGGTGTTTGGAGGGGAGGGGAGGCAGGCACAGCATTTGGCCTGAAGAGGGAAAATGTACAGATAAAGCTGAAAGAGACACACACCCCCTGAAAGCCATTTACCTAGGCCTGGCAAGCTAATTGCCCGGTAGCCCAGCATTGTGGTATCACTCTGACTGGCAGTTAAAGCACTAGCTATGTTTTCCTTTGCAGTAAAACACGGATTGTCAGCCTCAACATGTGCTTTGGTGTCTGAATTGCTTAAAGCTATATTAGGGGCTTGAAAAGTGTCCAGAAGCCATTACTTGCAAGGAGTGACATGTTTTGCTGGCTGTTGCTACAGAAGCTGGGAGCCCTGCTTGCCAGTGCGGACAGCTGCAGCTACTATGCCATCATCTCAATACCCCCCCCCCCCGTTCCCTCCACCCAGCCCCCAAGTAACATATCATATCTGTATGGGCTCCATTCTTCCTATATAACAGAACGTAAACACCATTTGGCCCCTGCAGTTTTAATGCTAAACAGTTATTTCTCTGGCCAAGAACTGCCACAGGGAATCGGAGGCCTACAGACCATCTGAAAGACTCCATGGTGCTCCTGTCCATTCAGCACAAAGCCACTTATCAAGGCCAGGAGCAGGGAAGGGGGAGAATTACTGTACAAACAGTCATTCAAGATTAATTGCCTTTCATCTCTTGAACAGGAGTTGGCCTTTAAGCCCTAGGATACAATAAGGGCCTGTTCTGATTATATCTTTTCAGGGGCCTTGTAGGGCCAGGGGTGTTTCTCAGAGGCAGGCTCAAGTCTTCAGGAAAAATGAAATCAGGCTATGAACATCCTCCAGGCTTTGGAAAATGTATTATGTTAATTGGGACCTATTGCTGTGTGTTTACAATCTCAAATGGTATATAGGATGTTTGTGTCACATCATTTCCCTTTCCTCTTTGTTTTCTAGGCTCATGCCTCCTTTTCTATCCCTACCTCCTGCCCACCATGCTCTGTTCTTGATTGTTGTGCCAATCTAATTTAGGCCTCAATCCTGCAAACACATCCACTAAGTGTGATAGGGTGACTCGTGTAAATTCCAGTGTTGCCAACTCACACTTTTCTCACAGGTCTCCTGACATTTATGTTTTACTTAAACCCCCAGCTCCTGGATGATTACATGAGAATCTCAGCTTTCAGGGTGGGTGAGGCAGTAAGTTTCTGGCCCCCATGGTTACAGAAAAAAGCTTGACAATGTGATCCCACGGGATCTTAATGGAACAGAGCCAGGAGGGGGGGAAAAACCCACAGAACCCAAAATGTATTTTATATTTATATATATATATATAAAATCTCATGATATTTAAACCACTCACATGATTTTGGGGGCCTGACTCATGATTTTTTAATGTTTTGGGCTGTCAATATTGAGAGTTACTGATGTCCATATACCTGTTTTCAGGATCAGGGCCTACATTGTAAACCTCAGGGTAGGAATATTGTCTTCAAAGTCAATAAAGCACCATGCACCCCAGTGGCACTATGTAAATGAGGATTATTTAGAGCCAGATTCTGATCTTCCTGGTGTAAACCTGGTGTAACTCCATAGACATCTATAGAGTCACTCCAGATTTGCACCAGTAAGGTTGAAATCTTGACCTATATTTATAAGGCACCTTAAGGCTATGTTTACACTAGAGACCTTACAGTGGTGCAGCTGTGTACCGATGCAGCTGCACCACTGTAAGATTTCTCGTGTAGATGCACTATGCAGACAGGAGAGAGCTCTCTCGTTGACATAATTAAACCCCTCCCCCCTAACGACCGGCGGTAGCTTGTCGGCAGGACAAGCTCTCTCACTGACATTGTGCTGTGCACACTGCCACTGATGCCGACGAAACGTATGTCGCTTAGGAATGTGTTTTATTCACACCCCTAGCAATAAACATTTTGCCAACATACGTGGGAGTGTAGACATGGCCTAAGACAACATGTAAGTGCTAAACAATCATATCGGTACCAAACATGAAATGCTTTCATGCTAATCCTAAACAAGAATTGTGCTATATGCCAATTAGTACATTTCTATCATCCGGGCACAGTCATGGGAACATGTTCTGTTGGTCTGAATTAGTCACACCACAAGCAGTGGCCTCTTTCAACTGCTGAATCGGTGACCAGTAACTCTGCCTCCCAAAGATCCAATGTAGGTAGTGTGGCACACTTCTAGCTAGCTCTCTAAGCTACTCTCACTCTGAGTTACACAGTCTATTTTCTCCCTTAAAAGTAAAATACAGAGGGGAGAAGAAACAGCCAAGGCAGAAATTAAAGAAGTGGACTAAAGAAGTTTGATTTGAAGTTCTTAAAGGCAGAGGGCCCATCTCCTGAACTACATGAAAGTCCATGGGATTCCCACTCATGGAGGATATGCAAGACCTAGCATAAAACACTGGAGTAACGAAAGGAGAGCAGAAGGGGAGAATAGAATGTGACACACAAAACAGACACCATTGTTCTCAACGAAAACAACTAAGGACTTGAAGACAAAGTCTACTATTAGTAAATATATTAGCCGATTAAGCATTTTCTTTTAAGGGATTCCATTAAGTTGAAAATACTTAGTTACAGAACTCAAGATGAGATAAATCGATAAAAAAAAATACCAGTAACCCCTGGGTCAGAGCTCATGTGTGGTGATGAAATATGCCTTTCCTTATACTTAACTATAATGCTGTAGAAGAGTGGACTCACGGCTAGGGTGCCCCCACAAGGCTGGGTGTGACATCTCAGACTCTCTCCTCTCAAGCATCCCTGTCAACAGTCACTCCAGGCTTGTGCTAGTCTGTCTCTTCTCAGGACTCAGCTCTCCGGCCAGGTCAAGCTTTAGTCTGACACCTTCCAGGGTAACAGAAAGTCCAGTAAAAACAAATGTCTGATTCCCTCCAGTCTGCCACCCTCAATTCTGGGACCAGTGGTTTGTACACCCTTTCTTCAGGGCTTCCAGTAGTCCATGTCCCCATCTCAGCAATGTCATGCCACCTTGCCAGTGGTTGGTAGGGGAACCCTGGCCCAGTCCAAGCACTGGGTTCCTGTCCAGGGACCCTAGGGCAGGCAGTCCCAGTTCATTCCACCTGACTCCTTGCTAACATCTCTCTGGACTTCTTCCTACCAATCCTTTCCCTGGGCTTTCTGTTCCCTACAGGCCTCTTCACTCCCTACTCCCAGGAGAGTGATTGCAGAGTCTCTCCTTGCAGCCTCCTTCTGCTATAAATGGCCTCTATTTATAACACTGCTCAGCCCCTCCCCAGCTGGGTTTCATCATTAATTAGACCTGCCCACCCTCCAGGTGCAACCAGGTAGGTTAATTGATAGGCTGATTCCTGTTAACCCTTTGTTCACCTCTGGGGTAGACACCCCATCACAAATGTGTCTGTTTATTAGGGGCTAGATTGTGGAGTTTCCAACAGCTCTGAGTACGGGGTGCAGACCAGAGAGTCACAATTCAGCCCCGGTTTCCCCCATCCCCTGCTCCAGGGGGAAGTAATTTGCATCAACCCTTCCCCTGACACAGACTACTTTCCCCACATTGCTGACTCAGCTGTGCCGGCCAGTACCTTGGGGAAATGGGTGGAGTCAAGTCTCAACCCACTGCCTGCTCCAACCACCCATTTATGGGGGAGTGACAGCTGACAACATTGACTCTCTCCACTGTACTGTAACCTGTGCCACTGGTAGCTCACTCTGGAGGGTAAGGGAGCACCTTATCCTCCCTCACGTTTCTGCCTGGAGAGTCACAATCTCACCCTACAGGGGCACTGTGAGCTTTATGATGTTCCTAACTATTCATTTCCTTGATTTTAATGGCTTGCATTTAGAAAATGTCATGATAGGCAATGGCACTGCCTGTATTAAATTACCTTAGCTAGTTTTAAAATGAGGCTTTTTGGTTTTGGAATAATTTAACATTTTACCATACGAGACTGATTCATCCATAACTCTCCCTGAATTTGCACAGGGAAAACATTTGTGCTTCAGTAACATATTTCAAAGAGCGTCCTGTAGCATTAGTCAATAGTATAACAGATTTGAGCTGCCAACCTAATAATAAACCAACAGTGACTTGTGGTTGAGGTCAATATTCATTCATATTGACCTAAGAGCCAAATATGGACCAAAGTGAAACCAAGATAAATATTTGCCTTAAGAAGCAATAAATCTTGATATTGTCCAAAACCAGAAATCAGTTCTATTATACCCTCTTTATAGAAAAACTGGAAGACAATAAAGCTAAACAAGCACATTTTACAGAAAGAAAAAAGATGCTTTTTAGGCAACATAGTAATTTCTGATTTCAAAACCATTCGCCTCATTGATGCTTTTATCCAAACCACCCAGCCACCACAGAAAAATAAAGCAGATCACCATGGGCCATTTAAAAATATACACTGCTTAGCTCTTTTTCTTTGTCAAAACAGCACATTTCACTGGAAAGAAAAAGAAAAAAAACCAGCCTAAAATAATAAAATGCTGAAATTAGTAAATCATGTTTGTCAACCCAGGTACAAAGAGCCAAGACTCCTTTGGTCTGGTCTTCACTTTCTGTGACCTTGGACAAGTCACTTAACATTCCCGCAGCTAAGTTTTCCCCTGTATAAAACAGGGACTTACCTGGCTCACAATGGTGGTGTTATCTAGGCACTATCCCTGCAAACACTTAAGCATGAGATCAGCTTTGCACAGGTGACTGGCCCCATTCATCTCAATAGACAGACATTGAAAACCTCCCTCATTCTAAGTGATTTTAGTCTTATTTCATGCAACGCAGAAGGATCCTCCTTATATGTGGATATTTTCCAATCTAGTCCAATCCACAACTTACTGTGGAGTCTCACAGCCTCCAATTCTTGGATCTACAGTGTTCTGTGGCCCTGCGTGAAATCCTGGTCCATTGGTGTCAATGGACGTTTTGCCATTGACTTCAGTGAGCTTTTCACCCTTTCTGCTTCCATTTGGTGCCATCACGCGGAATAAACATTTCATTTATTAAAGGTAGGCTAATAATACAGAAGTTTATTTGCCAGCTTGACGACCCAGGGAAGCAATTTTTACTTCAGTTCAGTGTCAGTGATATCAGGGTATGTTTACACTGCAGCTGGGATTGTGCCTCCCAGTCCAGGTAAACAGACTCCTGCTAGCTCCGCTTGAGCTAGTGCACTTCAAATAGCAGCATGGATGCTGTGTCATGGGCCGCAGCTCAGGCTAGCCACCTGAGTACAAGCCCACCTGACCTCTGGGTCCAAGCTCGGGTGGCTAGCCCAAGCTGCTGGCTGTGCTGCAATGTCTATACTGCTAGTTTCAGTGTATTAGCTTGAGCTGAGTTAGCATGAGTCTATCTACCCAGGCTGGGAGGATCGCTTCCAGCTGCAGTGTAGACATAGCCAAAGAATCATAGACATTGAAGATGGGAAAGACCTCTGAGAGCATCTGGTCCATCCTCCCATCTGTGCAGGAGTGTTCTCTACAGCATATCTTCCAGTGTTTCATGGAATCTACATTTCATTGTCTCGAGCAATAGGGCTTCCCCTACGTTCTCTGGGATCCTAATACTGGTGCATCTCACAATCAGGCAAACTTCCTCATGGAGGCCCTGCTCCAAACCCCATTGAAGTCAGTGGTAAGACTCTCCTTGGCATCAATGGGCTTTGAATCAGTCCCATTCAGCCTAAAATTTTCCCTTTTTTAATTTCAGCCAGTTACTCCTGGTTAGATCTTAATGCCGAGTCCTAAAAAAATTCCTGTAGCCACGCCTTGATGTTTTCAAATGTTTGTCCAACCCACCTCATTGCTAAATTGTATTTATTTGGCACATTTAATCTTTCCTCATGTTAGTCCTAATTCTTTTATTTTTCTTCTCTGAACACTTCTGATTTGTCAGTGCCTTTCCTGTAATCATGGTGCCCAGAACTGAATGAAATAATCCCGATACAATTGTGATTGCCCAGTAGAGGGGAGTATTATAACCAGCCTTCCTCAGGATGTGATTTTTTCTGCATATTCAGTCACAAATTTGACTGGGCTTTTTTGCAAACAGCTGCTATGGAGCAGTGGATTTCATTAACATTATGTCATGAGAAATAGAGTTGATTTTAGTTGAACCTTGCTGACTTTTGAATGGAGTTTCATTCTTTGAAATCCTTTTTGGATGGCAGTATTGTACAGCCTGTTATTAAGGTCCATCACCTTTGGGGTCATCTTTGATCTCCAGATATCATTGTTTTCAATTTTCTCTACATCATAAAACTTCGCAGAATATAACATGCCCCTGACCTTGCTGTTTCGGGAGGTTTATTTAGGTGTCCAGTGTATCTCAGATGGATTATTGAAATTCATTTACCATGATCTTTCTGGACTGTTTTGAAATTACAACTAAGTTAAAATTTATCTAGAATTCTGGCTGATGATTTTCAATATATACATAAGTTATACCAGTGTTGAGATTTCTCTGAACTGGCTTCCAAAGAAATGTTGAGGTTTGATTACTAGGTTCTTATTCTAAGATTCCTTTCTTAGAAGGCTATGATAATAATCTTCTCATCCATAGATCTCAAAGTGCTTTATAAAGGAGGTCAGTATCATTCTCCCCATTTTACAGACAGGGAAACTGAGGCACAGAGAGGGGAAGTGACATGCCCCAGGTCATTCAACAGGCCAGTGGCAGAACCAAGAATAGAAGAACCCAGGTCTCCTGGGCCACTAGGTTACATTGCACCTCGTAAGCTAACAGCATTGGCCTTTTTAATATTCAACTCCACAGGGTTAGGTGGAGATTTTCAAAGGCACAAAGGGTATTTAGGTGCCCATCTCCTGTTGGAAGATGGAAGTTGTGTGCCTAATTTCATCTGTGCATTTGAAAATCTTCCCTTTACTTGCTAGATGCTCATAGCATACTGCTACTGAAGGCTTCCCTCTGTGTTCCTAAAATACAATACATGGGATTTGAATTAAAGTTTTTTCCCCAGGAGCTTCTTGATTATTTAACATGATCAAGAAAGAAGACAATTGTTTTCAAATCTAGACTATTTATTTACTTTCCTTGTTCATTGAGGGTCTGATCCAAACATCGAAGACAATGGAAAGACTACCACTGTTTTTGTTGAGTTCTGGAACAGGCCCTAAGGAGCTTGGCCACATTTATAATTGTACCTTACTGTTGACTCATTATTTGTTTTCTTTCTCTGGTGAAATGCCAGAAGATGCTTGAAGGCTCTATAAAAATGTGCCATGCGGTGCCCTATGCAGTATTATTATTAAGTCAAGCTGGGGATTTTTGGGGTCCATCCAGAGGAAGTGTTTACCAGCTAAAGCACCTGGAGATAAGTGGGATGCTTTTATTCAAATAGTGCAGGAAGTTTGGATTCTGACTGAGGGCCAAGTGCCTTTCAGACCAAACTGTCAAAATGCGGCAGCTTTTAGGGTTCATCATTTTTTTAATCTTACTTCGGCCACGGGCGGACAAAATTGGGCCAAGTCATGTGTTTTGGGGCTGATGCAACTGGCATTAATAAACGTGTTTATGTCTCTGTTTCTTCAGTGCTGAGATTCCTTTGCTTTGGCAAACACAAGCAGCCTCAAGAAGAACCAGGAAAAGGGAGTAGAGGAGGGAGCTGGAAGAAAAATGGGCCAAAAAGCCTCGGCCTGAGTTTTAGTCAGGGAGCTTGCCTTCCTGCTGGGAGATTTTCCCCTCCTTGTCTTTGTTCTTCCATTACAGTGCTGGTAGAGTGGAACAACAGCCGGAGATGAAAAAAGGGGTCATCACCTTATTAAGGAAATTTTATTTCAAGGAGGCTCCTTTTGGAATATGATTTTGCCTGAGGGAATATTTCTAATGAATGAAGCAATGAAATGCTGTTTCTTGCTATAGTTCCTTCAGAGGACCTTCTGTACAAATCAAAGTCCTAGAGCAGCAACTATTATAATGAGGTGCTTTTGTTGTTGTGGGGAGTATTCATACTTCATCTTTTCAGCAGATGCTGATCAAGGGTAACAGTAGTACATGGCAAAAGAAATTGGAAGAAGAGCAGGTATGCATATTATGTACACATAGAAATAAATAGAAATAGAAATAGATAGAAAGATATAGATATATATGTAGATGTAGATATTGGGCACAATTTTCAAAAACACCTAACTGACTAAGGGTATGTCTACCCCAAGCTCTGGGACTCTCAGACTCCAGCCCGAGCTCACATGTCTACACCACAATTAAACAGCCCCTTAGCCCAAGCCTCTTAGCCCAAGTCAGCAGACATGGGCCAGCTGAGGGTTTTTAATTGCAGTGCAGACATACCCTGAGGGGCTTACGTCTCATGTTCAAATTGCAATTGTATGTAACCAGTCAAACATCTCCCATTGAGCTCTGGGCTTATATCTCCACAAGCCATTAGGTCAGTGTGGCTGACAGGCTATTTATCATCTGATTTACTTGTGTAATTATTTAATTTGTGAAAAAACAGAAAAACCAAAGACGAGAAATATTCAGGATCATATACTGCCATTGGGCTGCATACCCAGCTCCTACTGATGTCATTGCGAGTTCTGTGTGTATGTGGATTCAGGGAAATACATGCCCCTTAAAGAACAGGAAATGAGGAAGACCAGGGAATGGACATCATATTATTATTGTTGGATACATCACAAACAATTAGGCTCAGGAATCCAGGGCCAGATCTTCAGCTGGTGTCAATTGGTGCAGCTATATAAGAGTCAATGGAGCTGCATCAATTTACACTAGATAAGGATTTGGCACTTAGATTTCCATTATGACGAAATCATTGGACTGTATCCCTTGTGATTGTTTCTTGGAGTCTTCGGATGGGAGAAAAATAATTAAGCCGGTAAGAAAGATACAGCATTGAAATTCCCAAATGTAGAAGTACAAAAGTGAAAAATCCCAAGATGGACATTGCAAATAGTTTACAAGCGCCAGTCAGTCTTGTCCAGGAGCACAAATAATGACATCTGGAAATTCTCTTAGTGCCAGGCATCTCAGTTGGAAATGCCACAAAATGATGATGAAACCGACCAGATTACAACTACTCACTGGGAGATGGACAGCTATGGCAACAATCTTAACATCAGAAAAACAACCAGACGGTATCTTTCTCTTATAGAATGCAACGTATAACTCTGAAATAAATCTGAGTGCCAAGACACTAGGACCACAGTGGACAAAGGTATGATTTCTATTACTAGGGTGACCAGGCAGCAAGTGTGAAAAATCAGGACGGGTGGGGGGTAATAGACGCCTATATAAGACAAAGCCCCAAATATCGGGACTGTCCCTATAAAACCAAGACTTCTGGTCACCCTAGCTAGGACATGGAATTAAAATAAACAAAAGCCTCACTATGCAGTCAGGCATTCATCTTGAACAGATAGCTCATATCACAAAA
Source organism: Terrapene triunguis (assembly GCF_002925995.2). Taxonomy (NCBI): domain Eukaryota; kingdom Metazoa; phylum Chordata; order Testudines; family Emydidae; genus Terrapene; species Terrapene triunguis. The sequence goes on along the minus strand of NW_020664417.1, from coordinate 87,703,131 downwards.
CTTCCAACAGTTTTCTTGACAGCTTGTAGGTTTTCCCCGTCAGATGTTACCATGGTTACATAATTTACTGTCTGATAATTTGTCAAGATTATCACATATTACTTTTCAAGTTACAAGATGCTTCCTGTTTACCAAACAGGAAATCCTAGGAAGATAATATGCAGGTTACAATAACCTGAATACTCATTTATTGCTGTTGGTTTTTTCCTCATTAACTGCCCTGAAATCAAAAGAAATATTTGAAAGAGAACATATTCCAGCTATGCAACAAATTCATTTCCAATCTCTTTGGCATGGAATAGGCTTTTTGTAAAATACATGCATTTGTAGCAAATCCAAATGTGTGCATTATGTTATTTCTAATTAGTGTGAAACCTAAGTCAACTCAGATATTTACTTTCTGTTTGTCTAAATTCCTTCTACAACTTCAGTGAGATACAGTCGGTTTGCTTGTTTGATGACCTTATGTGTTCATGCACTTAAATTTACTTCCACAAGATTCACGAAAGCCTTCAGGGGCCTAATCTTTGACTGGAGCCCATCAATGTCACTCCAATGGAGCTACACCAGTAGAGACCAACTGGAAATCAGGCCTCTGACCTATAAGACTGTGTGTGGAACTATCTCCAGGTGCAAGCTAAACTGCTATAAGCCAGGTTTAAATAAATATAAGTGTGTCCACATACAAAGTTGCACTTATTTCACTAAATCAGTTTAACCTCCAACTTTTGTTGAACCAGAGCAACTCTGTGTGGAGATCAGGCCACAGAAATGTAGTGGGAGCCCCATCCCTGGAAGCATTGGAAACCGGACTCCACAATACTCTGTGAAACATATGGTTCGGAACAATCTTCCACTCACAGGGGCCGGATCCCTCTCTTAGGTCTTTTCCATCTCAAATTTCAGCAATACTATGAAATACATTATTTGAAATTATGTTGCAAAAAGAAAAAAGGAACAAAATAGTAACACCAAGATAAAACATACTAGGGGAAACAAATTCTGAACACAGGATCACTTTTCTAAATATTGAAGTATTAGACTCGCTACTTCTCATTTAATTGCTTCAGCCACTAGTGTATAAAAATATCTGACTTACAATACATAAATCACAATTGTAACTGAGAATGGAAAGCATCAGATGTCCAAGGACGTACCTTTCACGAATAGTATCTTATCAGTTTCTGCTGTTAAGTACAAGTGGGATAACACATCTCCTCCAAGTCTAGGGTAGAGGGCGTTAAAGAGGAAGGTCGAACCTAATGAGGAACCGTTGAGAGATGTACACAATTCATCTCACGTTGCACTGCATCTGCCATCTTCCAGTGGACTTTGGGCTTCCTCCAATCCCCACAGGACCATCTGATAATAGAACAGCAACAACAAAACCTTTTCAAACTGGCCCCTTCCATACATATGTACGTTTAGGCCAAGGTCGCAGCTGACCTTAGCTGTTAGGAGAAATGTTCAAGAAAAGTTCTTTGTAGCGAGCTAAAGGAATTTAAACAAAAGCGAATGAAAGGAGAAATAACCGGTACCTTTTCTGAGAGAAGCTTGGCAGCACATTCCATGCAGTTTCGAGTGCCAGCTATTCAGCACCACCCTCCTCCCCTTGCCACTCCAACTGTTTGAAACATGGATCTGGATCAAGTTTGTCTCAGTTCAGAGACTGAAGTGATCCATGAATATTTTCTGTGGGATAAAGCTACCTGTCAAGTGTTCCCACTTGTTTTGGAGCCTACTAGCCACAGACTGCCAGACCCCTGTGAGTGAAAGGAGACGAGATTGGCAAAGAGAGCTGGCTCCAGTGGATGGGTGCAGCGTTAGGAGTGACAGCGTTTCAGTGCTGGCTAGACATTGCCTGGCAGAAGGGTTCGGAGTCCTCGCAAAGAGGGGCTGCTGCTGGCAAGTCAGGCATCTGGAAGCGCTTGCGCCTCTGCACTTCATCAGTAATAAAGGGGCCTTTGTGGTCCGGTCTGTCTGTCCCAGGATGCCCAGCCATTGTAGAAACGCCGATAGCTGTTTGAATGACTTCACAATGAATGTTTTGGGGCTGTTGGCAGCTAGGGGAATGCGAGGAAGAGAGAGCAATTAAGAGCGGTAGAGAGGCACGGTGCCTCTATAAAGCGTAATACTGTCTCCTGAGTACAGGGAAGTGAGTTTCTGGTCGCCAGCTGGGGCTATGGTTTGAATAAGGGAAGCCAGCATTTTCTTTAGCTGTGCTGGCACATGGGGAGTGGTGGGAATCATGCCCCCCACCTCTGATATACCCTCTCTAGGGCAGTGCTTTTGCAGCCAGATGACTGCTGCCTCCGATGCAGGTGGGAGGTGGGGTGGAGAGGCTCTCTCATCTCCAGTGCTACAATCTGAGCCTACACTTAGGAGGTTTCCGTTCCAGCAATATCTTTATGGAATGGAAACCGTCCCAATAGAACAGCTAGCCCTCTCCTCCATCCCTACCCCCAGAATACTCCAAGCCCAGAACAGCCATGACAACAAGGCTGGATGAGGCAGTCACCATTTCTGGAGACCCCAGATTGGAGCAGAATACTGGGATCCCCAGTCTCCTTTGAATGTTTGCAGCTTTTCAAGCAATTACCTGCACTGGTTGGTGTGGGCATCCCCCACCTCAATCCCAGGATGCTCTGTGGCTAGATACTTGGCATTCTGTCCCAACTGGTCCAGGGAGGCCCCCAATGGGAGTGCTGGGGGGTTCTGGAAGGCCCAGCCAGGCTTTCCCAATCATTCGTGCAAATTTGATGGCTCCTGCTGTATGTTACATCTCTCAGAGCAAGGTCCCAAGAGCTGTCAATGCCTGTATGTAAAAGGGACAGATTGGGCCTAAAGTTACCTCCCTGAGCAGGGAGGCAATTTGAATCCACATTGTCCCAGGGATTGCTCCAGGAGGCCCCTTTGCCTCAGGGAAGCCTGCAACTCAGACCCTATTTCTGTGGGAAGCTTTAATTGCACTGCACTGCTGTGAGAGCTCCTATTAGTAAGACTGTATTATTTTACAAAATATGCTGCAGTTCAGTGCCTCCTCCCATCCTTGGCAAGCCCCTGGAATGCCCACTACTTAGGTGGGCTGGAGGAGGAAGGGACCTGAAGTTGCCTATGTCAGCTTTACCCCAGCTGTTGATCCCTTTACAGAAGGGAAGTGCAAAGTGGACAGAGCTGGGGTGGAGGATCTGGCCTGTAGCATATCTCCAAATAGCAACAGATTGCTGTGTACTGTCACATTTCTTACCACATGCTGGGCACCAACTCTTGTCATACAATTTCAACCAAAGTGTCAACATGATGTCAACACGCTGATTGACTGTAACACAGCCTGGCACGTCAGACTGTTTCCTGAAGCTCTCTGTGTTGCCCAAACCATCATCTAGGGACCTTCTCTGAAAGTGCCAAGGAAAGTGCTAGACTTGCCTTTTGTAAAGAGGCAGGCTCCTACTAGTAACAAGAGCTCTTTTTAATTATCGCCAGGAGCCAAAATAGGGACTAATTATGAATGAGGATGAGCCCTCCTGGGGGGAGGGCTAGCTCAGTGGTTTGAGCATTGGCCTGTTAAACCAAGGGTTGTGAGTTCAATCCTTGAGGGGGCCACTTAGGGATCTGGGGCAAAATCAGTACTTAGTCCTGCCTAGCAAAGGCAGGGGGCTGGACTTAATGACCTTTCAAGGTCCCTTCCAGTTCTAGGAGATAGGATATCTCCATTAAAAAAAAAAAATGTCACAGGGTCCACTCACCGCTGGGGCACCTCCCTCTGGCCACCCTGGAGATTAGCTCCTCCCAGATGTTGCAACCTCCTGTTGGTCTCTCCACCCATCTCTGCAACTCCAGGTCCTCCTTCTTCATGACTTGGTCCTCTGGTCAGGTCACTATGCGTGTTTCCCTCTTCCAGGATATCGAAGTCTTCAGCGCCAACTGTCCCAGCAGTCCACTCCCCACTGTCTGGTCCGTGCCACTTCCCCAGGGGCTGGTGGGGAACCCAGGCCTGCCCTCTACTCCCAGTTCCAGCTCAGGGGCCCTTCCTTCAGCAGCTAAGGTCTGCCCTAGCCAATACCTTGCTGCTTTTCCCCTGAGCCTTTCCTCTATAAACACACCTTCCTTCTCCCAGAGAATGGCTGCAGACTACTTCCCTACCACCCCATTCTGCTCTCATCTCCTGGGCTTTATACAGGCCCCTCCTCTTCTGGCCCAGCTGAGCCTCATTTAATCAATCCCTGTTCCCTGGCTCCTCCTCCAGGTGCAGCCTGGGAAATTAATTGGCTCACTGGCCACCTTAACCCCTTCAAGTCTTGTGTGGAGTGGACACCCCATCACAGAGGAGCAGAGGAGTGAAGTGGAAGGAAGAAACCAGAAGAATGTCCAAACTTACAGAGGACATAAGCACTATAATAACACTGCTCTACAGCCAAAATGCTTCTGAAATAAATGTAGTCAAACTTTACTAATTCTGAGTCACTGAGAACGAAAATTATGCTTAAAATTGTTGATTGGCTCTAGTTTTCAAGATATGCTATTGGGTCAGTATATACGACCCTTGACTTGGGAATGGCGGAGGATAAGTGAGTTATAAAGGGAAGGGATCTCAATTTAAACCAGAAATGACTAAAATACATCTTTGACTGGATCTATGAATAAATCTATGACTGGGTTTGGACAGTACTTGCTTTTTAGGCAAAACAATGAATGATGCAATCTGAAGCTGGTATTGCGTCATACATGATATGAATTGCATCATGTTATTCCTAGAAGTCATGGATGATGCAATCATAATGAAGCTTACATCACTCTGCTGAACAAATTGCCCTATATCAGCTCTAGAAATCATACAGTGTCGTGCTCTCTTATTTGTCAGTGTTTGATTTTGCAAAGGGACACATTTCTGTTTAGCCAAAGTGAGCAGAGATGCCTCGTACTTGTGTGAACAGTGCAGATAACTTCTGCTATGTTTGTGGTGAAGTGACTTTTGCATCACAAAAGCGCAGTATAACCACTATGGTTAAGAAAGCCTATCACCTTTATTTTGGCTGCAAAATTGGAGATCAGGACAAGAGGTTGGCCCCACACATATGCTGCAACACTTGTGCAACAAATCTTCGCCAGTGGTTGAACAGGAAAAGGAAATCTATGCCTTTTGCAGTGCCAATGATTTGGAGAGAGCCAACAGATCATACCAGCAATTGTTACTTCTGCATGGTGCCTCCAGTTGGGAAAGGTGTGTCAAAGAAGAAAAAGTGGACTGTGCATTATCCAAACATTCCATCAGCTATACGTCCAGTACCCCATGGAGAAGGACTGCCGGTTCCTGATGCACCAGACTCATTCTCACTTGAGTCAGACGAGGAAGAGGATGAAACTTCTGGTCCTGAACCATCAATGTCACAGGACCCACATTTTCTCTCATCCTCCTCCTCTGAACCACACCTCATAACACAAGGTGAACTGAATGACCTTGTCAGGGATTTGGAACTACCCAAGAGTAAGGCAGAGCTGTTGGGCTCCAGACTACAGCAGTGGAATCTCCTGGCAGGTGCTGTTAGGGTTTCCATGTTCCGTGACCGTCAAAAGGATCTTGTCCCATTCTTCTTCATGGAAGGTGATCTTGTAGCCTGCAACAACATCGATGGTGTGATGGCAGCCCTCAACATCGTTCACGATCCAGATGAGTGGAGACTGTTCATTGATTCATCGAAGACAAGTCTTAAAGCTGTTTTATTGCATAATGGCAATGTTTTGCCATCAATTCCAGTTGGTCATGCAGTCCATATGAAGGAAACCTATGACAACATGAAACAACTTTTGAGGTGCATAAACTATGACCAACATCAGTGGTAGCTTTGTGGCTATTTTGAAGGTTGTTGCTCTCTTGCTTGGTCTGCAGACTGGATACATAAAGTACTGCTATTTTCTCTGCGTATGGGATAGTCGTGCAAGAGATTCCCACTACATCAAGAAAGATTGGCCACTCTGACAGTCATTGGAGCCTGGGAGGAAAAGTGTTCAGCATCCACCACTTGTTGAATCAAGGAAGATTTTGTTACCACCCTTACACATCAAGCTGGGTCTGATGAAGAACTTTGACAAGGCCATTGACAAAACACAAGCAGCTTTCAAGTACCTCCGTGGAAAATTTCCAAGGTTAAGTGAAGCTAAGATAAAGGAAGGTGTCTTTGTTGGTCCTCAGATTCGTGAACTTCTTCGAGATGATGCATTTGACCATGCACTGTGTGGCAAGGAAAAGACGGCATGGAAAGCCTTCCAGTTAGTGGCAATAAATTTTCTCGGAAACAACAAGGCAGACAACTACAGGTTGTTGGTGGAAAACCTCCTCAAGGCATACAAAAGCCTTGGTTGCAACATGTCACTAAAGATACATTTTTTGCACTCTCATCTAGATTTTTTTCCACGAACTGCGGAGCAGTGAGCAACGAGCACGGCGAGCGATTTCACCAGGACATTGCAACAATGGAGAAACGCTATCAGGGCAAATGGAGCCCATCAATGCTTGCAGACTATTGCTGGACAGTGACAAGAGATGCTCCTATTTAATGAATACAAGAGACAAGCCAACAAGCGCCGAGTAGACACTGAATAGGACTAAACTATGTACATAATAGTTTTTTGCCTTTTGTTTCATAATAAATTTTATTTATATAACCCTTTTGCTGATTTTTAAAGTGTTACATAAACAGGACAGGTGAAATATTATCATGTAAAGCAACCATAAACACATGAAAAGACCTAGGTTTACAATTTATGATTAAAACTCTACTATCTACACAATATACATAGACATAAAATGTAAAAACTTAAATATCTTAGAAACAATAGCCAATCAGTTGTTTTAATTGTCACATTTGAATTCAGCACATCAAAATACATAATAAATAGCACATTTTATCTGTGAAGCCGACGACTTCTCAAAAATTGCAGACCAGTGTAACTAGGCACAGGGAAATGCAGCATCTCCGGGGTGAATCTGGCAAACAATTGTGTAACAGCAGCCCTGTGAGGGTCAGTGGATACTAACCCCTGTCATGTATTACATGGTTACCTACTGCTTGCTACCCTCACTGTCACCTTGTACTTTCCAGTCCACCTAGATACTTGTATAGCCCCAGTTTTCATAGTATTTGAGCACCTCACTGCCTTCAATGTATTTATCCTTACAACACCCCTGTGAAGTAGGCAAGTGATATGATCCCCATTTTACAGATGGGGGAACTGAGGCACAGAGAGACTAAAAGAGGTTTTCAAGGTCACACAGGAAGTCTGTCTCAGAGTATGGACTTGAACCCAAGTATCCCTCATCCTAAACTATTGCACTAACCAGAGCTGTCCCGTCCATAGGACGGACCGGGGTAACCGCCCCGAGCCCTGTGCTTTGGGGGACCCCATACTTTGGGATGCGGGATCCAGGGCGGCCTGGGAGGTTAGTGGGGGGTCTTGTGCTGGCAGCAGTGAATGACTTGGCCCCAGCCTGCCCTGCTGGCTCCCGGCGTCACTTGGGGCGGGTGTGGAAGCCGGAAAGAGGTGGGGTGGCGGTTTGGGGTGGAATGGGGGTGGGGAGGGGGCCGAGCAGGGGCAAGAAGAGGCAGGTGGGGGCAGGGCAGGGGTAGGAAGGAGTGGAATGGGGGCGGGGCCTGGGCCGAAGTGGGGGGTTTATCCCGGGCCCCGCACCGCCCTAGGGACGGCCCTGGCACTAACCACTGGACCTTCCTCTTCTGTCTGTTGTAACCTCCTGTTCTTCCATCTCATACTTAGACTGTACAAAACTCTTGGGGCAGGCATCATCTTTTGGCTAGGTACGGTTACAGTGCCTAGCACAATGTGGGCCTAAACCCTCACTGTGGCTTGTAGGTCCTACAGTAATACAAATTAATAATAGGGATAATATCCTAAAGGGTTAATTTTTGTAGATTGACCCATGTCAATGCCAGGACATAGTTTGGTCTCTCCCCTGCACTCCTATGTGCATCCCACCTTTATTACATAATGCTAGCAGAAAAGGAAACCTTTACAAAAATGGAGCAAATGAATCTCCCACACTGGAAGGGAACATGGCAGAAGTGGTCGTAGCAATGACCTTCCAAGGCTTGTCTCCTAATAAATTCTGTGCATATGTTAAAGAGGTTTGGGGACAAAATACTACCTTGTCTCACACCCTGCCCAGTGGAAAACCACTCACTATCCCCTACTGCTGTTTTCACCGGGGTTTGCTGCTGGTGGTAGAGACTTGCAATGAGTTCAATGGGATGCTTTGGAACCCCTAGGCCTGCCAGGATCCCCCAAAGATGATTGTGCCAGATGGCATCAGACACTTTTGAGTAGTCAGTGAAGCACATGATCAATGGGTGATTGTATTCCCTGCATTTTCCGCTGATGGGATGGATATTTGCGATTTGGTCCTGGGTGCTTTGCCCTCTCTGAAACCAGCTTGTTGGGGTGATAGTTATACTTCTATTCTTCATTTCCAGCTATCTTGGATTATGTAGAGCAGAACTTTGTTCGTGTGTGATATCAGGGAGATGGTAGGATAGTTACTGCACTCTGTTATGTCTGCCTTCTTTGGAAAGGGCAGGAAAAAAATCCCCTTTGGCCAATTTCTAGTCTTCCATACATCATTACAGATTTTCCACATAAGATCAATACTGAGTTCACCAATGGCTTTTAACATTTCTGTAAGCATCGCTGACGCTTTTCCAGGCTTCATTTTCATAACCGTACATGTCACTTTCTCTTGCAGGATTGATGGCTCTGGCTCCATATTCTCTTTTCTGTCGTTCTGTATTCTGCGTGACTCTCGTGAGGCATACAGATTGGCACGGTAATCTTTCCATCTGTGTTTAATATTATCACCCATATCTTTCTTAAAGTATGGTGCCCGGAACTGGATAGAGTACTCTCACTGAGGCCTCATCAGTGCCGAATAGAGTGAGACAATTAACTCCCCTGTCTTACATATAACACTCCCATTAATATGCCCGAGAATGATATTAGCCTTTTTTTGCAGTCACGTCATGTTGTTGGCTCATATTCAATTTGTGATCCACTATGGCCCCCAGGGTCCTTTTCATCAGGACATAATGCCTGCAATTAACTGAAAACAAAATTAACATGTTAATTTTTTTAACACATTAGCAGCAGGGGAGGGGGAAGTCCCAGCCTGGAGCTCTGGGGGGGGGGCTTGAGCCCCATCCTGGAGCTCCATGGGGCTGAAGCCTCAAGAGCAGCTGAAGCCTGGAGCTCCACATCCCAAGGAGGGGCTGAAGCCCAGAGCCCTGTTCCTGAGGGGGGCTAAAGACTGGAAACCCAAGGGCGGGCTAAAGCTCGGAGCCCCGATGGGGGCTGAAGCCTGAGCCCTGAACCCTGAGGGGGGCTGAAGCCCAGAGCCCCCCAGGGCTGAAGGTAGGGGGCCACCATTTTTTCAAGGGGGTGGCCTCACAATTTTTTTTAAGTCCAAATGGGGTCCCCAGTACAAAAAGTTTGAGAAACACTAGAGAACAGGGGCCAAGTGAACACAGTCTCCCTGCACCATCCTCTCCTCCCCTGCTGCATGCCGAGTCCCTGAGGTAAAATCCACCCTCCCTTGAAAACAAGGGCTCACTCAGCTGAAGGGAGTCATGTAAAATAATAATAATAATAATTCATTTCTCCATTTGTAAGTTACACTTTCACGATAAAGAGATTGCACGACAGTACTCGTATGAGCTGAATGAAAATACTATTTCTTTTATTTATCTTTTTTACAGTGCAAATGTTTGTAATAAAAATAATAATATAAAGTGAGCACTGTACCCTTTGTATTCTGTGTTGTAATTGAAATTAATATATTTGAAAAATATAGAAAACATCCAAAAATATTTAAAGAAGTGGTATCCTATTATTGTTAACAGTGCGATTCAAATGGTGATTAATCACAATTAATAATTTTAGTATTTTTTTCATCGTTTGACAGCCCTAGTTGTTTTGAATTCTTATCCTGTCCTCCAAAGCGCTTACATCCCCTCCCAGCTTGATGTAATCTGTATATTTTATAAATATATTCTCCAGTCCATTATCCAGGTCATTAATTAAAATATTGAATAGTATTGGACCCAGGACAGACCTCTGTGGGACCCAACTAGATACTTCTCCCAAGTTTGACAATAAACCATTGATACCTACTGCAGTCATGATAGACAGTCCTCCAAATATTTATTTTCTTGAAATTGCAGAGAATATTTGACATGCCATCATGACCTTGTGTTTTCTACAACCTGGTCTTGATTACCTACTGCCACTATCAAGCTTCTCACTTGGACATTTTTCCTCAGGTCATCCCTCCCTCTGCTCTCTTGTTACAATGACCTGTTTTCCAGGAGCAGGGATCCCTGATAGCTTCGGTAGATGCTCTTTGAAGACCATTCCAGAAATCCCCATTCACTACAGCTCCATTCCAGACTGAATTATCTAACTTGTAATTAATTATTTGCAATTAACACCTATGCATGAACTCTGGCATGATCATCTGGCAGTGCCCATTGTCCTTTTCAAGCCTTGGAAAGTCTTCCTTTTCATAAGCCACAGAGCTCAGTGTACTCCCAATGTGGTCTCACTGCCACCCTCGCAGCAGCCTGGACCTCTATGATCTGGCATCTGGAGAGACCTTTTAGCAACTTCACCAGCCTGGACCAAACCACTTCCAGCTGGCAGGTCTCCACACGTTCTCCTTTGCATGGCCTTTCTCCCACTGCTGACTTTCAAACCACTCTCTCGCTTCCACCCACGTTTTACCTCTCACATATCTCGTACCTAAAATAATATAAATACAACACATCCCTAATGCTCTCCACACAAGCAGATTCAGCAAAGTGGGAATTCCCATCTCAGCCCAAAATATTAATGTCAGGAAAGTGTAAGGCAGCAAGTTCTTAGGTGCTCTTACTTGGACTTAGGAGTCCTTATGTAGGGATCTAGTCTGACAGTCTTCCTCCGGGAGTTTTCCCTAAGTGAGAACTGCAGGAATGGGCCCATAGTATCTTTGAAAACCAAGGGCAATCTACCAAGCGAGGTCTTCAGGACGGTATAATTCCTCCTGCCTCCTGGATCAGAATCGCTAGCACTGATTGCAGTGAAATGTTCTCCTCCAGATGTGTGTTCCTATATGATGTGCGGCAATTAATTACTGTAAGAAGCAGGGATGTGATTTCAAATTCCTCAGAGAAGCCTACTCACAGCAGCACCAAAGGAAGCAAACCTTTTCATGCTAGCTCGGAGCTCCATGGGGCTCAGACAGTGAGCTGTGGGGGGCGGGGGAGGGGCATGACCTGGCACAATTATCATTTTGGCCCTGTGGAATTTCCACATCCAACCTTCCTACCCCACTTTTGCCTTGAGAAAAACCTGCTCAAGACGTAAAAAGCTAAACCACAGCAATTCTGCTCTGCAAGGGCGAGTAAGGGTGCGGAGAGGTACCTCCTGCACACTGCAGAGCTGTGCACTGTGGCAGCACAAAAGAAGGCAAAGGGAAAAGTTAGGATGGCCTGGGGGACCTGATTGGTGCGTTACTAATGGTACAGATCCACTGGTCAAAGCCTCCAAGGACTGCTGTGCCCAGTTGAAAGTGCAGGGGGAATATAATTGGGCAGAATGTAAATATGTAAACTGGAAAAAAAAATCAGAAGAAGCTTGTGCGAACATTTTCACACATTCCCTCAACTCCCTCCAGGATTTGTCAGGTCACTCTAATAGTTACTTAAGCTGGCCTGTGATTAGGACACTAGGATAAAAAGTGCCAGGGTATATTTAAGGAACCCCAAAGCGGTCAGGATTTCAGTTTTACACCTCACTTGAAATATGGCACCTTTAGCAGCCCAGCACCCGCTGCCACCATTCTGGGGCACTGGGGCAATGCTGATTCAGGGCTTGGAACAAAAAAAAAAATCATTTAATTGAAAATGTTCCCCAGAACGTTCTGATTTTCTGAGAAAATGATTCAAAATTAAAATCCAAATGAAAATATTTCCATTTGTGTGGGGGCAAAAGATAAAAAGGGAGGACAAAGCCTAGAAACCCAAACTGAATATTTTTGTATTGTTCAAAATGTTCTGATCTTTTGACACAATGATTCAAAACAATTTTTGTAATCTAATCAAATGGAATTGAAAGCAACTAGCATCAGTTTCTGGTTTCCAATTTTTGTTGGTGAAAATGTTGGTATTGTTCGAAAAGCCATTTGTTGTCGAAATAAAATCTTTGATGAACAGTTTTCAAACAGCGCTAATCATTCATTTGTATTATAGTAACGCCTAAAAGCCCTAACTCAGATCAGGGCCTCAGTGTGCTAGATGCTGAATAGGCGTATGAGAGTCCTTGTGGCAGAGCTAGGAATAGAATCCATGTCTCCTAAATCCCAGGATCCTCTGCTCTAGCCACTAGACATACCGCCTCCTAATGGTTCACCCACTGCGTGAAGTCGCCACAGTCACTGATGTGAGATCTGCAACCAAAGAGCAGTTCTGAGGTAATTAAACTTGACCGAGGGAAAATGACTATTGCTGAAGATTATTTCAATGCATCAGTTGCATTGACAAACCCGTCAATAGCTTCAATGCAAATCTGCAGGTTCAGGAAATCTCTCTTATGCCGATTTGATTAAAAATAAAGTTTCCGAGGAGTAAAATGAATTGTTTTCTCCCCTTTTCTCTCCCCTGACCCTCAGTGTCTTTAAAGCTTTTGGTATCAAAAAGGCAAAATGGTGGTTTCACATGGACTGTATTCTGTATTACTCAGTGCCAATGAAGAGTTGAGCTTTCCAATAAAAAGTCTGATTTATGACTTTGGAAAAACCCACCAAGAAGAATTATCATGCATCTGATGAAATAGAGTTCAGTTTTTAGTGCATCTCGCTTTAGGGAACGCTGTTTATGCCGCATAGATCCAGTTACAAACTAGCAATTGGTCATGGATTGCTACCATGGGATAGCCTCCCTCCTATATAATAAAGCAATAATAAAAATTATATGTACTTAGCATACACCAAGCCAACATCTTTACTCAGCAAATCCTTAAAGGGGACATTTTCTAGTCAGGCACTACATCTAGGTACTCTCCAGAAACTGGTCTAGGGAAGAAGTTTTCAGCCTCAGACCTGCCTCATTCCATATTCCACAGAAAGTATGGCGCTGCCTCAGGAGCTGCAGAGAGGACCAAGGATGTGTGCCCCATGATTTTGCATAAATGCACTTTGATCAGGCAATGGCCACTGGGTACAGTCTGCTAGCAGATTCAGGGCTGGCTCTAGGCACCAAGCATACGCTTGGGGCGGCCCTTTTCAAGCGCCGGCATTTTCTTTTTTTTTTTTTTTTCTTTTGCTTCGGCGACGGCACTCCGGCTTTTTTTTGCTTTGGCGGTGGCACTCCGGCACTCCTTCCCACCCCTCTTTTTTTTTCTTGGGGTGGCAAAAAACCTGGAGCCGGCCCTGAGCAGATTATTGGTGTATGATAAGAGCAGGGGGTTGTTGCCAGCCAAAACACAGGTGCACAACACTACTTTTGCAGTCTATGAACAATATGCATCCAGAACATAGAGGAATTTACACCGTGGGCTATAATTGGGCACCAAATACTGATACTTCTAGGAATGGTTTTACAGGTTTTTACATTAGATCAGATCATATTATCTCTTTAAGAACAATCAAGCTCAAGGTCACTGGATAGAGACACGAGGCCAAGTACAATAAAATAACTCGGTTGCTAATTTAAAACACATTGCTCCAGCTCTCTGAAAGCGTCAGTGCACATTGCAGGACACCGCACTTCCAAATCCAACACGTTCTCTCTGCCTCAGCCAGGATAAACTGGGTTCCTGTCAGTAAGCTTAATAAATATTATATTTAAACGCATGTGGCTATATGTGTAAACCACAGTAACCAAACTAACGCTCAGATTACAAGCATTTTGGAAATATCAGCATTTGGCTATTTTAGTATCACCAACTGTTTGTACCACCAAGCAATAAGCACCCCCAAATAACAACCATGTCAGGCATGCCTTACCTCCTTCAGACGCCTTCCCTCTAATGGATACCAGATGTAAAAGACTCGTTTGCCCCGGGTGGGTCACCCAAGCAGCTCTCTGAATGATATACATATCAAGAGAGGACTAATATATGGGGTGGGCCCCATTTACCTCAGAGACTACCTCTCCTCATGTGATTTTTGAGGCCGTCACAATTAGCCAGTATGCTCCAGCTAACTGACCCTGGTTTAAATAAGAGGGGATAATGGCAAGCCATTTGCAGGGCTTGATTCAGAGCTCATGGAAGCCAATGGGAATCTGCTATTGGCTCCAATGGGTTTTGGATCAGGCCTTCAATGAGAGCAAGCAGAGTTGGTGACTCTCAGGGTGTGCTGTGTGGCTCACCTGTTTTGCTAGGATTTTGAGGGTAGGAGTTGGGGGGGGGACAGATGGGAAGAGGTTGAAGAGGTTTGAAGTACAGGGAAAGGAGGAAAAAAGTGTATTGTGTTGGGTTGAGGGATTCGTTTATGGTGGTTTTGATCCCTGGAGTTTTTTGCAAGTTCCAAGTACTGTAAATGTCCATATTATTATTAGGGCTACAGATTCGTCATGGCATTTTTTTGATAAAAAGTCATGGAGCAGTCATGGTAATTTTTTGGAACCATCACAGGTCTAGTGTGTAGCTAAAGCAGCAGTGGAAGACTCTGGTAGGGGGGAGGCAGCAGGGAAAACCTTCAGCCTTTCCCCACTGCCAGAGTTTTTCACTGCAATAGGAAAACGCTCAGGCAGGGAGAAGGCAGCAGGACACTATACTGCTAAAAATAGCAGCGTAGATATGGGAAGCACTGTTTGGATGGGTCGAGCGCTATGTAGGGTATATACGCTAGAGCTCAGGCATGTAGGACACTCTACTCTACTTCACTTGCCTAAACCGTACCTCACAGTCAACACTGTTGTTTATACCTGTGCTAGCTGGGCGTGTTGTGTCTGTACTCGACATGCTGCCCTAAGTATACATGTACCTGGAGAGACAGGCCCTGCCCCAAAGAGATTATGATGTAAAAATATAAGACAGACAGAATCGGAGAAAAGAGGATTATCATTAGAGATGGTCAAACATTTGCCACTGAAATGGGTTTTTAATGGAAAATGCTTGAAAATGGCTCGAAAAAATGTCATTTAAAAAAAAAATCCAAAATTTTAAACAGAAAAATTATTATTTTTTGGTTGTTGAAAACTGAAGCAATTTCAGTTTCAGGGGTTTCCTGTGGAAAAATTTGCTTTTGAAGAAACCACATTTTCTGGTAACCCCCCCAAACAACAAAAAAACAGTTTGGCAGAAAAATCCCGACCAGCTCTGCCCTTTTATATTTTGTTGTGGCACTAATGTTAATGCTCTGTCTTGGGTGTTATATTCAGAAGAAAGTATTTCAGACTCCTTGGTCAAAATTTTCAAACTCTGGTTCCTAAAGTTATGTATTTGTACAGCATCTAGCCAGGGCTGGTGCAAGGAAGTTTCGCGCTCTAGGCGAAACTTCCACCTTGCGCCCCCCCCCCGCCCTGCGGCAGCTCCCTGCCCCCCCACGGCAGCTCCCCCCTCTGCCCCGAGGCGCCACCCCCTCCCCCCGCGGTAGCTCCCCCCTCCCGGGAGCCGAGCGGCAGCTCCCCACCCCAGCTCACCTCTGCTCCGCCTTCTCCCCGAGCACGCCGCCCCCGCTCTAATTCTCCTCCCCTCCCAGGCTTGGGTGCTAAACAACTGATTGGCACCGCAAGCCTGGGAGGCGGGAGAAGCGGAGCGGCCGCTGCGCTGGGAGAGGGAGTCTGAGCCGCATGTGTCAGCGCGCCACCGGCAGCCCAGCCCAGGAACGCTCTAAAAAAAAAAAATTGGGGGCACCGCTTTTTGGCGCCCCCAAATCTTGGCGCCCTAGGCAACCGCCTAGTTTGCCTTAATGGTAGCACCAGCCCTGCATCTAGCGCAATGGGGCCTGATCCTGACAAGGATGCCTGGGGGCTACGTTAATAACAATAATGTAATACCTGGTTGAAGCTTCATACATTTTTATTAGCTTTAGCATTAATGGCTAGGTTTAGGTTTAGAGCTAGATTAGGGTTTACAGTTAGAATGGCTTTCAGTAATTAGCTTTACGACAATGCTGTATCTCTATAACTTTTTTAATGTAAATGAAAAGTCTTATATTATTTTTGTCATCTATGTCATTTGGACATAATAATAATAAGTAAAAATTACTTAAAAACCAAATCAGAACAAGGAAGGGTGATTTAGAATTGTAAGACAGTGTGGTCATTTTTGAGTGACATTAGGTGTATGATATTGTGTCCATATATGCTTCACAACACCATTAGAGCTGGGAAAATATAGAGAAGAACTTTCCACTAATATTTAGCTAACTTCGGAAGTGATGTTCAACATGAACACATTCACGTCTTCTTTGTTTGCTTCTCCGTGCACATTCATGTGAGCACAAATTTTTGGTGATGCGCTCTTATTAATGTCCGTATGCTTGTTCACTCATGAAAATATATAATCATATACAAACAAGCATATTTGCACATGAGCAAGTGTATGAGCACTCTAAATGTTTGCCTCCCCCACCTCCCTATGCGCGCATGTGCGCACACACTCTGTATTGGTCTTGACTCTCTTCTCACTTACATCTGGGTATACCAGAAGTAACACCACTGAACTCAAAGATAAAAAGTAAGAGTAGTGTATAGTGAGGAGAGACTCAGTGGGGTTTTCATACGCACTTAATCCCAGGCTCCTCAAAAGGTATTTCCGAGTCTAATTTGTATTGAAATCAATAAGAATTAGGTGTTTAGGTAAATTTGTTAGCCCAATTATCACAATTGCAAGCTCAGTTGTAAAAAGCAAATGAAAGTTCATAAGATGGTACAATAACCTAGAATAATAAATGTTGATGGGAAGTAGGTCAAGTTGTTTTCAAAAATGAATATTATAAACAGGTGCAAGAGAACCAGGCAGAGAGACTAAACAAAAAGGCCACATTGAGATAACTCAAGGACTATGTTAAAATCATGCTTGGTAAAAACAGAAACATGTGGAACTGGAAATTAATGAACCAATGATGTGTGGGATGTTACGACTAATTGGTGGACCAAATAATAAGGGGATGGGCTATCTCATCCTTCACTCCCTTTTTGGGTGCTTACAGAAAGTGACTTTGGGAAGAAAATATAGAAGAACAGACAGAGGCAACTGGAACAAGCTTCGCCATCATGGCTGTCACTCCCACCATCTCCTGGGACCTGGGCCTTTGTCATTCTAATCCTGAGGGATATCATGGCCAGACCATGACAGAGATAGGGATCCAGCTAATACTGAGACCTCTACCAGCTCCAGCTGAATCCCAAACAACACCTGGCATGAAACGGGACTGGATTTTACCAACAATAGCAACAACAACAGCTCCTGCTCACTTCAACTAACTTCTCTTTTACCCAAAAGGACAGTTGTTACCATCTTTGATACCATCTAAGGGTACGTCTACACTTACATCCGGGTCCGATGGCAGGCAATCGATGTTCTGGGATCGATCCCGGAAGTGCTCGCCGTCGACGCCGGTACTCCAGCTCGGCGAGAGGAGTACGCGGCATCGACGGGGGAGCCTGCCTGCAGCGTCTGGACCCGCGATAAGTTCGGACTAAGGTACATCGAATTCAGCTACGTTATTAACGTAGCTGAATTTGCGTACCTTAGTCCGAAGTGGGGGGGTAGTGTGGACCAGGCCTAAGAGACTTTCAAACAAGGGTTATTTTCCATCTAAAACTCTCTCCAGCTAAAGGGAAGGGGACAAAAAATGTGGTTCAAATGAAAGCCTTACTTAACACTTTACATTTCAAATGCTTTAACTGTTTTTCCTTCTTTTCTTCATCTTTAGTAAAAGGTTAAAGAGGGTTTTAAGGTGTGTTTGCCATAGTATTGAGCAGGCAGAGGTCTCTGTACAAATCCCGGGCCTTGTTTGCAACTGTTTAATGTTGGACAGTGACTGGGTTATGCTAACACCTTTGGCCCATATATTCCATCTCAAGTAATCCAACAGGTGCCTAAATACCTTTGAGGAGCTGAGCCTAAGTGACGTGGGTGCACAAGTCCCATTGATTTTCAGTGGGAGTTGTGCTAAGTGAATTAGGTGAGTTTGAAAATGTTACTCAAGATCTGTTTATAGACAGAACACCGATGAAATCTGATGAACAAATAGTTCACTCAGAATCATGCAATCATTTCTAGCATCCACACAAAAATACCACATTATTCCTATAATTATCCCCATTATCTAGTTGAACTGTGAGTGATGGGAGAAGGAAAACAGTCAGAAGAAGATAAAGAGGCTATATTTGAACACTGTGTGCTTGACAAATTAACTGTGTATCCAGAGCTCCTTTCATCTCCACTGGAAGGAAGAACATTTTAGAACTCTGTGATCTTCCTGGCAGGCTAGGGGATAGCATTGGAGACAGTCATACTATCTCAATAATGCTAGAAAGAGCCAGTGCATTAGTCTACTTGGATACCAGTCCATTTTAAACAAAGACATCTCACAATTAGCACTTAGCTATTTCCTCACTATCTCATGTAATGTGAAGATGTTAATATACTGTTTATACTGATCATCATGGGTTACTGTCCTTTGTGTTATTCTGAGTGTTCACTGCGTACAGCAGTGATTCCCAGTCACTACTACTTAGTCCATGTCTACACTACGGGCCAAGTTGGCACTGCTGCGATCTATGCAATGGTGTCGATTTAGAGGGTCTGGTGAAGACATGCTAAGTCGATGGGAGAGCGTCTCCTGTTAACATAGTGCGGTGTAGACACTGCTGTAAATCGACCTAAGTTATGTCGACTTCAGTTATGTAATTTACGTAACTGAAGTAGCGTAACTTAGATCAACTTACAGCATTAGTGTAGGCCAGCCCTGAGTGCCCAGTTCTGTAACTGTTACTTACATAAAGTAGTACTTACTAGTTGGAGCAGTCCCTTTAAATGTAGATGGCCAAAGTCAGAACTGATGCATAAGGTGGACCTCAGATTTACTTAGACCTTCTTTAGACCTCTATTAATATGTAAGAGATGTTAAGTGGGTCTCATATACAAACATGAACACAGGATGTAAGTCAAACCATAGTGTTCTGAGAGACTGTTCACATCTGCACCTGAATTAGATTTAGGATAGATGCCAGGATTCACAATCAAGGCTGAATCATGCCTAAAGTTCATGTTCAGATTGAATATAGTAAAAATCTCAGAAGTCTAGGCCCAAGAGGACAGAATTTTTGTAAGATCAGTTGATCCCATGAGATTTCCACTATCCTCAAAGTTCTCATGAGACTTCTTGAATCTCAAAAGAGAGGCTGTTCTTGAGAGATTTCAGCTGCTTTCAAGTCATACCCAGAAGTCAGGTTTCTGACTTGGAGCCAGAACTGTCGGGATAGATTTGTATCTGGGCACTTAAACCCAAATCCCCACATTTGAAGGTTCCATTTTGGCTCTTCTCTAATGAGAACGTAAGTATTCATATTAAAGATCATGGGCTGGACCCTGCAGTCTGGGTGAGACTCAGTGCAAGACCCAAGGAAGTGGGGCAAAGGTGACTTAAAGACTTTCAACTTCCATTGAATTTCATTGGGATTTGAGTACCCAACTTCCTTTGGCTCATTGAAAATCCCAGATTGTGTCTTTATTTTTAGAGATTGCAATAACTCAATGGCCACGTAAAGTTTTGTGGTTGTCACTGTGCAGCACTCCATGTCTGGTTGGAACTTCGTGGCTACAGAGAGGATACAATTCAACTTCTTCTGCCTCTAAAACACAGGCCAACGATAGCTGAATTAAAGGAGAATCTCTATGAGTCTTAGCTCTGAAAGGTGTATGAAATAAAAGGACAAGCAGTTCTGATTAGAGCTGGCCCAAAAATGGAATTTCTGTCCTGGGAAAAATTTTGGTCATTGGGAAAAAATTTGTCCTGATTTAGGACAAAAGGAAAAAACTTCAATATTGCTTTGTGGGACAGAAATTCTGAAAAGAAAATTTTGTGAGAACTGAAATGTAAGTTATCAGCTTATCAACTGCCTACCAGGATGGCGCTTCTCAATTTCACTTTCTGACATAGGGCAGGGGCACAATTATTTCCAAAATTATTTTGAAAACTTGAAATTTTCCCATAGAAAATTTCAATTTTGCAAAAAGAATATGTTCCCTCAGAAAAATCA
Organism: Terrapene triunguis; assembly: GCF_002925995.2. NCBI lineage: Eukaryota > Metazoa > Chordata > Testudines > Emydidae > Terrapene > Terrapene triunguis. Next base: position 87,682,873 of record NW_020664417.1, on the reverse strand, counting down.
TTTCAACAAAAAATTTCCAACCAGCTCACATTCTGATTCTGTGTATCTTATGGCACAAACTACTATTAAAAGGATTATTAATGAAACAAAGTGAACTCCCATGCAATCTGTTTAGTTCACCTAACCTTCCTTTTTTTAAAAAAAAAAATGAAGCAACAACCAAACCTGTCTGACCTAGGGAAGAAATTGGCTAGCTAGCAACACTAACTGTGATATTAGCTTTTTTCTTTAACCTCCGGAATGCACATCACTGTATTTTGATGCTTCCAGCTTAGAATATCTCAGAGAATGAAAGTATAGTCTTCATTCATGGCATGTGCTTTCCCAGGTTTCCCTTGAGTAGCTTGGCACCATACAGCAATTAGTGCTGCTTGGTTAATTTGCTTATCAGTACTTCAAGCCCTTGAGGACTTGAATTAAGTCTCCTGAACTTGGCTGGTAAGGACAAGGACTCTTAACAGGGAGGACTTTGGGTTCCTGGAGTAACAGCAATAGTAGATGAACAACTGCATTGATCAGTAGCTTGAACAGTCAAAACAGCCGCAATGCGAGAGTGGGCTTTGGAAGGCTTCCCATATTTTTTAACTTAAGGGGAAACAAGAGTTTTCAGGCTCTTATGCAGTATGGCCTGCTCTGCACTTTTGCTGGTATTTACAGGATGAAGTGCATTTTTGCTTTGACAGCTTAACTTCCTACTGTATTTCTCGCCTGTGTGAGCTGCCCTCACCACTTTCCCCTCCTCATTCAGTGTTAGCCAGTATTCTCTCTTTAGAATGCAGGACAGGACAAAGATTCTGATGGGCCAAGAGTTAATAGACAGTGAGTGAACACAAAAGATTTTACCACACAGTGGATTGTGTATGTGTAGGGACATGTGATTTTGCATATTATGGAGGAGACACTGGGCCAGATTCTCAGCTGGTGCAAAAGTGGCATTGGTGCACTAATCTCAATAGAGCAACACTGATTTATATCAGCAGAGGATCTGGCCCACTGCTTTCAGATTCACCTGCAACAGCCCACTTGATGGCTGTCTTTAATCACCCTCCCATTCCCGACATACGTACCAGATGCAAAAGTATCTGGGCCCCACGTAACTCCAGTCCTCCAGCCTGCCTGCCCTTTGGACTAGGCCCCTGATCAAATAAGCAATCTTCAAAAACATGGAGTCTCTGTTCTAAGGACTCCTGAATTAGGGTATTTTTCAATTCAGTGACAGGGGGTTTGTTAATTGAAAAGGACTATTTTTAGTTTACCAGCTTAATCTATGCAACATTACAGTTGAAAAAAACCCAAGTTGTTATCCCCGAACATAGAGTGATGTGTTATTTAAGGGCTAAAATGTCAAAATATTAACATCCTCTTTTTTTGGCTCATGTAAACCTTTATTTTGGGAAATGTGCTTTTGCTGCTAATGACAGGCAAACAGAGTTAGCTCACTGGTATATTGTCTACAGCAAAAAGGGTGTTTGGGACAAGGTTCTTATCTCCTGGCCAAACCCAACTATTAAGAATGACAAGAGAGCTGGAAAACAGCTACATACAGGTGCCTGCTTTAAAGGGAAATCCAGAAGAACTGCAGCTCATTTCTTAAATGGAAAGAACGGAGGTCTCGGCTTAAAACATCGTGATTGTTTGGAGCATCTTCATCTAGAAAATAGGAAAAATATACAGTATTGTTTGTTCTCGTGTGTCAATAACTGGGGATGGCAGACTTGTTCAGAAAAAATTAGAACCCTCCACATCTCATATCCCCAGCCTCCGCCAATTTTTACAAGCCCAATCTTTGCAAAGTTAGATTGGCCCCAATTCAGCAAGGTGCTCAAGCATGGGCCTTACTTTAAGTACATGAATACTTCCTCTGCTGTCAACGGAACTATGCACGTGCTTAGGGTTAGGTACGTGCCTAAGTACTTTGTTGAATTGGGGCCATCATCATCATCATTATTATAATGCAAACATGTTTCCCCCACCTCCATCTTTGTTTTCTGTTCACTGGGACCAGAAGCCCAATTACCATCAGAAGGATGCAGCTGTGAGTGTCTAGTTTGGACTGTGAACCCGAGGGGGCAGTAGCTGTGTTTTAGGGTACGTCTCCTCTTGGAGCTGGGGCTGTGATTCCCAGCTCGAGAAGACTTATTGGCACTAGCTCTCAACAAGCTAGCAAACTAACAATAGAACATAGCCACGGCAGCACAGGCTGTGGGATGGGTTAGCCACCCCAAGGACATACCCATAGATCATAGGCATGTATGCGGGGCAGCTACCCCATCCTGCTGCTTGCACTGCCACAGCGACATTCTATTTTTCGCCCACTAGCTTGATCAGTGCTAGCATGAATATTTCTCCTGGAGCTGGGAATCACACCTCCAGCTCCAAGTGGAGACATGCCCCTATGCTCTATATTTAGCAGCACTGAGCTCTTGTGTGGTGCTCAGTAAATAATTAATGTGCTTTAACTGTATTTTTGCCAGGGACCAGTTGCAGATGCAGCTCAATGTTAGATATTCGAAGTGCTTGGATAGTTCAGATAATCTTGGGACAACTGGGGTGAAATCCTGACCCTGTTGAGCCATTGACTTCAACAGGGACAGGATTTCACCCCAGTTGGAATATGATGCATGGATGGAACTGGAAACTAGGAGCTCCCGGCTCTTGTCACAGGCATCAGGCTAGACAGGTAGGGCATCATTTTCAGAACAGCAGCGTCCCATTGCATGTGCGAAATCTGTGCCTGAAAGTCAACTGTAGGTAAAAATCTGAGAACTGGCTTTCCTAACTACCTCATTATGCCACAAATCAGGCAGAGGTGCAAGTACTCATTTGCACTTGCAATTCACGTTGGATCTGAGTGTGCAAGCCTGAGTTTGAGTAGTCACCAATATATGCAAGGTTTGCACAATTATGACCTTTGTGTGCTCGAAATCAAGCACGTGCATTTTGCAGGTACACATTGTTCTGGCAAGAAAGGAGTGGCCCCAGTGCAAATATATCCCTTAATCTCTCTTTGCCTTCAGCAACCCCATTTGTGAAAAATACATCATGTGAATGGGTGTTGTGAGGTTTAATTCATTACCACACATAAAATGCATATGGAATCCTCATCGGGGAGGCTTTACAGAAGTGCAAAGCAATGCTGTTATCCTGACTTTTGAGGTTCACCATCAGCAAAGCAGTAATGGTCAGAGCTATTCTGCATTATAGTCAGGCAACAGAGATAATTCATTTGGTTCTGGAGAGGTGCTGAGATGTTTAGACAGGAGTTTTCAAAACCAGTCTTCTCTTTGGTAGGATTTAGGAACAACCATCAGCTATTAGCTGCTCCTCCAACTCTTGGTGCATATGACCAAATACTTGAAGGTATTTTTGGATTTCCCAGAACTATTTCAGTGAAACTGGTAATTACAGAAATGATACAGCTTGCAGCCAACAATTTCCCACAAGATGAGAGCATCAGATAGTCCTTGCCCACAAGTAACAGAAATTTGATAGAAAATAAGGGGTTCGTTACAAAGAAAAAAGAAGAAAACAACACAAAAACCAACCTTATAGTAACATTATTATTTAAAATATATATTTCCTTATGAATCAAAAAAAAAAAAAAACCGACTTTAGGCTTCAGTCTTTTTTTTTCTTTTCTTGCCCCAATTACAATTAATTCCAAACCATGAAATAGACCGTGCAATAACATTAAATTGATGTGGGTGTTACTGGTTCTCCAAAGGCTGTAATTTTATCCTGGTCCACTAGCTGGGTTTTAGGCAGACTTTGAAGCTCTATTAGAGAAAATAGGCTGATATTATTGAGGCATTAGGCTTGCTTCATGGTTTTGCTTTTCATTAGAAAAGCAACATGTCTGCGTGATATGTCACTATCTGAGGTTTTTGGATATGGTCACGTTTTCAAAATATTTATGAAACTCTTTTTTTTTGCTGTTTTGTTACCAATTTATATTTAAAAATCAAAATTTTGATGAAAAAATTGTCTGCATTTTTTATCATTTCTGGTCACTACATATGTGCAAAGTAATATGAGTCATTAGGATGAAATTCACCCCTAGGGAGATCATCTTCTCTGTTTAAGACAAGCAAGGCATGTGTTTTTTTAAGATACAAAAACTATTCCATGGCCAATATTTTCAGATACTTTCCATGTTAGAGAATTTGCCCATTTTTGAGAATGACTGAGCAATAAGCCATGGGGTTAAACATTAACGACTGATGCAGAAAGCATTTCCTGGTTGTAAATGACCTGAGAGCCCAAAAACCCTACCCCATTTGGTCATTAGCTTCCAGGAAATGCCTTCCCTGGAAATTGTTATTGCTATTGTGCACCATGTGAGAGCAATAAATTAAGGAAATATAACGTAATTGCCATTTTTTCCTGTGCCTGCTGCATATCAAGCTTGATGTGTTGTTGCTGCAGTATTTTGTTTATTACAATACTGGTCTTTCCCTAGAAGTTAATGACCAATATAGGAATAAGCAATGCTTCATTACCAACGTTCTGATAGAGAACTGGCAATGTTATGTCCCATCATTAGGAATAGTGCAGAGGTGTCACTAAACATCCTTACGAAATACCAACAGATGTGCTCTTTAAGCACATGTGTAACTCTAGAGACATGAGTAATCCTATTGATTTCTATGGCACTCTTCTTACACTTAAAGCTATGCACGTGCTTAGGTGCTTTACTGGATCAGGGCCTTATCTGGGTACAGTATAGGATTTTTTCAGTTTTCTCTGAAGCATCATGTCCCCTGTTAGACCAATGGCCTGATCTGGTAAAGAAATTCTGTGTTCCTAAAGATTGGTGTTGTGACCTAGCGCTGGTAATCTCAAAGTACCTACAAACACCAGCTAACTGCATACTTCTCACAAATACCCTCTGATGATGTCATGTTCCCAGGGCCATGAAGCAGATCTGTTGAAGAGCTGGGAATAGACTCTAGACTTCCAAACACTTTAATTGAGGGTATGCTGCACTGCAATTAAAAACCCGTGCCAGCCATGGGTGACTAATGGCAGTGTAGACAGACCTTAAATGACCAGTTTTTCCTTCTAGTACATAAGCCATGACCTAAGTACAGGGCTGTGTCTGAGCTACACTCAGTACAACTTGGGTGTGTGCATGGGAGAGGTGGACCAAGGTGGTGTTACACTAACCTCAGATCCCTCGATGCATGGGCTGGATCCAGCCTGTTCCCTGGTGTACGTCAGAACACAGCTCTAGCATATGCCCAGTTGCGTATAGTACCAAAGAGGCAGGGATTAGTGGGCCCCCAGCCACACCTCTTTCCCTCAGACACAGCCCTGATGTAAAAGCCAAGATGGTAGTTTTATACTGTTGTATGGGAGGCAGTGTGGCCTGGTGGAGAGAGCACTAGGACTAAGGAGACCTTGGTTCTATTCCTAGCTTGGCCATTGGCCTGAGGCTAGTTACTTTCCCCTCTTTGTACCTCCCTTTTCCCATCTATAAAATTAGTACAATGATCCAACCTCCTTTGTAAAGCATGTTTAGATCTCTGGGTGAAGAACTAGGCTTTATTATTATTGCAACAACTGAGGATTTCCTCACACGGACGGAATCCTCCAGTGGCCAATTAAGCCAGCATTCTGGCTGCTTTGCACTGTTGGAACTGCACCAAGCAGCAATAGTGGGGCTGGGACTGAGTCCTGTATGTTCAAAGCACTTTACAAATATTACTTAATGAATCCCCTCAACAGCGGGTAGGTAAGATTAGAGGCTGAAGCGCTATAGCAACCTTTGGAATGTTATCTACTACATTTTCTAGCTGCCTGATGCCCTCATGTTAGGCAGCCTTTTTACAAAACGAACTCTCTCGTTAGGCAGCTGACCCTTTTTGCACATTTTTGACTAGCATAGATTTTTCTATTGACTACCACAGCAAATCCAGGACTTGGTTTGTCAGGCTAACATTCAGACCTCAGGCTGCAACAAACTGAAGAGGACACACAATTTACAGGTATCTTCATGAAAGCGATAGAGCTGCTTTTACATTAGAGAATCAAGGTGGGTGTGGTAGTATATTTTATTGGACCAACTTCTGTTGGTGAGCAAGTCAAGCTCAAAAGCTTTTTTTTTTTTTTTGTTAGAATGGACCTCAGGAGGTCATCTAGTCCAAACCCCTGCTCAAAGCGGGACCAATCCCCAGACAGATTTTTGCCCCAGATCCCTTCCAGAAGGTGGAGCAACAGATGAGCTGGAAGCAAGCATGCCAGCCACAAGATGACAGGGAAAAAAGAGAATGATGTGCCCATCCAGGAAGGAGGGTAGGTATGGCTACACAACTGGAAAACTCACCCTGGAAAAAAACCAAACTTACTCCTCTTTGGAGGGGACTGTAGAAGGCGCACAACCACTGACAGTTCTGCCTAGTGGTCAGGCAGGGGTTGGCAGTGTGTCTCCCCCTGGAAGCACAGTCCTGTCCTTCAGCATCCCAGCCTCAAAGGTCTTCAGTCCTTTAGCACAGGAGCTTTGAGGCTGGGCCCTTGAACGGTCATAATCTTTTCTAGCTGGCCTCTCACCAGCGGTGAAAGCTCTTGTATTGTCCCTGTGGGGGCGGGGGGGGGCGAGGCGGACTCCAGGCCTGCACTCTCCACCTGGCTGTAGTCCAGGGCCCAATGATGAACAGCTACACCTAACACTGTGGGGTGCTAAGCCGCTGCCCCAGTACCATTTCCTAACCCTGTCTCCTTCAGCTTCCCACAGTAAATCACTCCAATCAAGTCTCTCTCACCCACACACTCTGTCCCCTGCTTCTCCTTTGTGTGTTTGCACAGGTCTGTGTCGTCGGTTCCCAGGCAGTGAGATCCTGGCCAGTACTTTCCCCTCAGAGCAGCCGTCTGCTCCCTTCCACTGCCCGCCTCTGAACTGCTCTACCCACCTTTTTACAGCCCTGCCTCCAGCTTGTGCAGGCGTTGCAGGTGTGTCTGGATGGGACTGCCTGGACCCAGAGCTATTTCTTAACCCCTTGCTCTCCAGCGTGGGGTTTGTACACCCCACCACAGTGGCCTTATACCAGTGGTCCCCAAACTTTTGAGGACCCCGTCTGTCCCCTCCCACCCTCTGAAGCTGGGTCTGGGAGCGAGGCCGCAGCTCGTGGGCAGGGGACATGAATAAAGATGAGGGGGCCGAGTCTGGGGCTACAGCTGGGGATGGGTCAGGGGCCGGGAGCAGGGCCGGGGCTGGAGCCGCAGCCAGGCGCCGAGGCTGGTGGCAGAGGTGGGAGTGGAGCTGCAGCTGGGCTGCAGTGAGGGCCGGCAGCCAGGCCCACGGCCAGGTGTGGCTCCGCACCCGGCCTTGCCCCCAGCCTCAGCCCTGGGCCGAGAATGGAGCCGTGGCCAGTGGCTGAGGCTGGGGCGGGGCTGGGGCCGGGAGCAGAGCCATGCCACGGCTGAGGACGGGGTCAGGTGAGTGGCCGGGAGTTGAGGACGTGGCTGTGGGCAGGACAAGAGCAGAGCTGGGGATGGTGAGGGGCTGGGTGGTGCTCCCTCCCTGCCCCCCAGTGGGGGCTGGCCTGGGCCCTGCCGTGCCCCCCCGAAGGTTCCTCCATGCCCACCTACGGGGACACACCCCACAAGTTTGGGGACTTCTGCCTTATACAGTAACTGAGAAATTAAACAACATATCCTTGCTGATACAAAAAGCAAGACTCGTCCCTTTGTTGTGCACGGAGAATTAGCGCACAAATGTGTTGAAAGAAAGGGGAGGGCAAACACTGAGGATTCTCAACAGTCATCCCAGAGGGATACAGAGAAGGATTTGGAGGTTTCTGTGGCTTGTGGTGGGCGACCAGTTGTGGAGGAAGAATTGTCGGGGTGTCCTTGGGACCTCAACGCACTGCAGTCTTCAACAGACGGTATGTCCACAATGGATAGGGCAAAGCTGGAGGACACGAACACTGCATTTGCTGATAATCCGAATCCAGCGATGAGTGTCTCCATGACACAGGGCTCAAGCAGGCAGATCAACTTGGAAACCTGCAAGGATTGCAGACTAGCCTGGATGGCAGACTACCTCGATTCCTAGGACTTACTGTTTAAATTATCATTCAGCTAGAATGGAGAAAATTGTAGTGATGAGGACAGACAGCACCTCCACTAACAGATAAGATGCTGTATCTTTATCTTAAGATGTTAAACTGTTGTGTTATATGTCATTATGTTATTGTATCTGATCTGCGAGGGTTTAGTAGGAAGTCAATTCCTGCCTGGCTGAGCTGAAGTTGGTACTGGAAGTATTTCAGTAAATCCCTGTGATCCTATAAGATCCCTTTGCTCCTGACCTTGGCCTTTTTACTACATAAATTAATGGAGGTTAAGTCCATTAATGGCTATTAGCCAGGATGGGTAAGGAATGGTGTCCCTAGCCTCTGTTTGTCAGAAGGCGGAGATGGATGGCAGGAGAGAGATCACTTGATCATTACCTGTTAGGTTCACTCCCTCTGGGGCACTTGGCATTGGCCACTATCGGCAGACAGGATACTGGGCTGGATGGACCGTTGGTCTGACCCAGTATGACCGTTCTTATGTTCTTATGTTATGTTCTTTTGGGGGGCTTTGCCCTGTTTTCTGTACGTGAAGCCTTCAACTACTGGGTACCTATATATATCAAAAAATTGCTGGGCCAAATCCTCTGAGGTTCTGTGCAAACTCATCTCCCACTGAAATCCCTGGGACTCACAGGTGTTCAACACCTTACAGCGCGGGGTCCATCATCATTATTAATATCACAAATACGTTGTTTTTTTTCTCTAGTTTATTGCATATACCCTTTGCAATAGCCTTATTGGGGATTAACTTGCCAGCAAGGTAGATGATAACAAAGGACTGACATGATATTAAGTTTCCTTTTACAAAGCTGGAACATATGTCTCAATACTGTAGTCCATGTAAGTCTTAGAACATGACATGATGAAGCCATTATGGTGAATTCCTTTGTTTGAAATCAATCCTGGTTGGAAGCTTTCCTCTCTCCCAAATGCTAAGATAAAGAAATCAGGATATAAACTGTTTAGGTGAACAGAGAAGGATTTCCACTGACACCAATGTATTTAAAGCCAGTTATTTGTTTTAAAAGATTTATTTCTAAGTGCTCATGAAAGATGCCAAATTAATAGCTCTAGAGGCTGAATTCTTCTGTTCGCCTGGGGCCTGATCCAAAGCCCACTAACTGGTACAGATCTGATTTCAGTACTAGGGAAATTGCTTGAAACTATAACACAGAACAGAATTATCAGACACATAGATGAACATGATTTGTTGGGGAAGAGTCAACATGGCTTTTGTAAAGGGAAATCATGCTGCATCAATTTATTAGAATTCTTCGAGGGGATCAACAAACATGTGGACAAGGGTGATCCAGTGGATATAGTGTACTTGGACTTTCAGAAAGCCTTTGGCAAGGTCCCTCACTAAAGGCTCTTAAGCAAAGTAGGCAGTTATGGGATAAGAGGGAAGGTCCTTTTATGGATCAGTTATTAAAGACAGGAAACAAAGGGTAGGAATAAATGGCCAGTTTTCACAGCGGAGCGAGGTAAATAGCAGGGTCCCCCAGGGATCTGTACTGGGACCAGTTCTGTTCAACATATTCATAAAAGATCTGGAAAAAAGGGGTAAACAGTGAGATGGTAAAGTTTGCAGATGATACTAAGGGCTGGTCTACACTGGGGGGGGATCGATCCAAGATACTCAACTTCAGCTACGCGAATAGCGTAGCTGAAGTCGAAGTATCTTGGATCAAATTACCTGGGGTCCAGATGGCGTGGGATCGACGGCCGCTGCTCCCCCGTCGACTGCGCTACCGCCGCTCGCTCTGGTGGAGTTCCGGAGTCGACGGTGAGCGCATTTGGGGATCGATATATCGCATCTTAACGAGACGCAATATATCGATCCCGGATAAATCGATTGCTACCCGCCGATACAGCGGGTAGTGAAGACGTACCCAAAATTATTCAAGATAGTTAAGTCCAAAGAAGACTGTGAAGAGTTACCAAGGGATCTTACAAAACTAGTGGACTGGGCAACAAAATGGCAGATGAAATTTAATAATGATAAATGCAAAGTAATGCACATTGGAAAACATAATCCCAACTATACATACAAAATGATGGGGTCTAAATTAGCTGTTATCACTCAAGAAAGAGATCTTGGAGTCATTGTGGATAGTTCTCTGAAAACATCCACTCAATGTGTAGCAGCTTTCAAAAAAGTGAACAGAATGCTTGGAATAATTAAGAAAGGGATAGATAATAGGACAGAAAATATCATGTTGCCGCTATATGGTATGCCCACATCTTGAATACTATGTGCAGATGTGGTCGCCCCATCAGATTTCTTTTGGCCCAATCCTCTAATTTGTCTAGGTCCTTCTGTATGCTATCCCTACCCTCCAGCGTATCTACCACTCCTCCCAGTTTAGTGTCAGGTCCAAAGCTGCCATGCACTAAGTACATCAGGCAGTCAGTCTGATCAGGCCCCTTGGGAAGGATTAATCATCATTTTTCTGACCTGTGACTGGCTGATAGCAACCTCTTTTCTGTATAACAGACAGCAAATGGACTTTGCAGATCCTGTCTATGGGAGTTACTGGTGTATTAACCGCATCAGAAACAGCCTCTTTCTCTGATACTTTTAATTAATTTCAAGACCTTAAATCAGGTCCATATGAAATGTATATAAAGTCGGATCAGCAAATGCCCATGTGTATTAATTACTTTCGTATTTTAATAAAAAAAAAATCCTCATTTAAGCTATGGGAAATTGTAGTGTGTGTGTGCTCTGTGCATCCATCCCTGCATTTTTAAGTGAGTTTACCTTACACACACACTCATCAAATTCAAGATAATGACCCTGGCCTACCCCCAGGAATCTGCAGATGCTGGATACGAATCATAAAGCATTTCTTTTGGAAGGGAATAGCGCCATTAAAGGAATAATAAAATAAAAATAAAATGAAGAAAGTAAATAATGTTATTCTATGCTTTAGTGGGGCGGTAAGAGAATCCAGAGTGCACAAGTTCCTATTGCTTGTACAGTAGGCCATTTGAGATGAAAATTACCAGGGGTGAAATCCTGGTTCCATTGAAATCAATGACAAAACTCCTATTGACTTCAATGGGATTAATATGTCACCCAAGGAAGTGGGGGCCCAGCAAATAGACTCCCCATTTTGGTGTGGAGGGGGATCTTAGAGTTACAAGTGAGTGAATCACTGGGGGTGTGGGGAGGGGGTTGGTTTGGGGATGGAACTGAAACATCTGGAAAAAAAATCGGTTCAGTTTGAACCGGAACTGAATTTTTTTCAACAAAACGAAAAACAAAAAAAACCTGAAACTTCCCTCCCCCACTCTCCATCTTTTTGTTTAATTTCAGGTTGTTTCTGAGTGGTTTTAGCCCCTTTGTGGTTTTTTTTTAAAGCTAACTTGAAACGAAACACTGTTTCAAAATGAGAAGTCAAAATGTCTTATTTCAAAATGTCCAAAACAATTCCTTTCAACTTCTTTGAAAGTGGTTTTCTTTTCTTTTGTTTTTCTTCAGCTGAAACTATGCACTGAACTCGACATTTCATCAGTCTTTTTGACACAGCCCATATATTTGATTGTTTCTTCAGTTAAAACCTCCCCTCCAATCTATTATTCACTATAACTGCCATCGTCAATGCAGCCTGCCCTCTAAAACCTCCCTGAAGTGTCTGAGAAAGGTGGCATCCGTGGGCTAGCAGAACTCTGGAATTCCAGCAAATTGCAAAGCTGGCACTTCAGTTCTTCTTCTCCACGTCACCATGTGATAACGTGTTGATAAACGGCCCCTGCACTCAGCTCAGCAAAGAAGTGAGCCATTTCTAGTATCATACGCCGCAAAGCCCAGAATGGACCCTTTAAATGACAAAAACACCTCATTGTAAAAATACATGAATGGGACTTCCAAATGAAGGTCTGATCCTGCTTCCAATAAAACCAGCAAGAATGTTTTACTTTGACTTCAATGGGAGCAATGTGACAAAATATTAGAAGGCAAAATTGGCAAGCACAAGGCCTATGAACTACATGCCAGCTCGGACGGAAATGCTACGTAGGCCTTTCTCTATGGGGTGAATTTCATGCCTGTTTTGCCATAGCCAAAGTGTAAACCAGCATATTCCTTTTCTACTTCTTTTTAAAACACATGTTAAATGGTTCTTATTTGTCAAATGGGGAGGTAAAGGACGCAACATGGGAGCAGTGTTGTTGTAATTGGTCTCCTGCTAAAGAAAATATTTTGTCAAGTGTTGAGTGAATTTTGGTGCTGTCCATGAGGTTGGTGTATCAGGATTGTGTGAGAAGCTCTCTCTCTCTCTCTCACTCTCTTTTTTTTTTTTTTTTTTTCCAGCTTTTTGATTTTGTAAATTGGTTTTTTTTCTGCCAAACAGTTCACTCTCTATGGAATAAAAAAAACCAAAAAAGCGCTTTCTGCATCTCGCTCCTTGCAAAGGCACAGTATGTTTTTCAACCTTTTTATCTGTGAGCCTGCTCATTTTTTGGAATGGTCTTCCTTATTCTTCTTGTAAATGGTGCATTGATACCCAAAATAAACACAGAAAGAGGCCAAGTAAAGAATAAGATTCATCTACTCAAATGAAGAGTCCAAAAATGGAATTCTCCAAAAACTACTGTAAGTGCTATAAGATTTCAGACTGCAAACTCATCCAAAGTTAACAGTTAACATAACATTCAGTTCTTAAACACCAACAGGATAAAAAGAGCAGTTTCAAACTGACAAAATATTTATTTACTGCAAAATGATGGAATTGTGGTTAAGGTACTGGAGTGGGACTTGGAAGCCTGGATTTAATACTCACCACTAACTTCTGGTGTGACCATGGGCAAGTCATTTCATCTTGCGGTGTCTCAGTTATGCATCTGTAAAATAGTTATAATAATACTTCCTATGTCTGACTTTTTTCTTTAGATTGTAAATTCTTTGAGGCAGGTACTGGCTGTTAACTATGTGTATGTCCAGTGCCTAGCATAATCGATCCCTGATCTTGGTTGGGGCCTTTAGAAGGGTTGGTCAAAAATTCGGTTGAAACTGTTTTTCCTTAGAAAATTGGGTTTTAGATGACATAATATTTTTTGCAAAAAGTATTTGCTTTCCATGGAAACTTTTGATTTTTTGTCAAAAAAGTAATGTCTGAAAACCGACATTTTTTTTTTTTGGCCAAAACCCAAAATATTTCCTCTCAGCTATGCTGTCATGGTGCCTCATGAGAGTTGTAGTTTGGTTGTCTCATGTTCCCATTATCCTCTATGAGCCAGGGTCCCCAGCCAGACTACATCTTCCAGGATGCACCACAGCCAAGGACTCCCATGCTGTACTCGCACCCCACACCAAAAAGGGAGACCATTGTGCCTCATGGGAGAGGTAGTCTCACCAGGGAGCCCAGCCTGCTGGGGAGAATGGAAGCATGAGGCAACGCAGTGACACTGTAGACTCCAAATATTTTTGTTCTCAGCCAAAAGATTTCATTTTTCAATTTTTCACCGAAAAGTCAACATCTTCTGTGGAAAAATAACAAAAAACAAAAACACTTTCCGGCATTCAGGCATGGCTGTAATACAAATAAATAATGAATATAAGCCATAAAAACACTGTATCTAAATTATATCTGGGTGATATGCATAAAATGTAACAGCCATCTGCTGATTCCCATTGTAGAACTCCTATTAAAGAATAATTGTATCATGTTTATCTGTTGATATTTCTTGATCTCCTTAGCTATGCTAGAGAAATACAAATGTCTTACTTTATTGTAACTGTAGCGGGGTGGTGACCCGGCCCAGAAAGGGTTAAAGCCAGCCCTGGGAGAGGGCTGAGGCTGGGAAGGAAAGCCTGGGCTGATTGGGGAAGGCAGTAACAGCTGGGGCCACGCCCCAATCAGGCCCAGCTGGTCCCTATAAGAGGCTGCGAGCCAGAAGCCCGAACAGTCTCTCTCTGCCTTCAGAGAGAGAAGGGCCTGGCTGCTGGGAAGCTCAGGGTGCCTAGAGTGAGGCAGGGCTGGGGAAAGGCCAGAGGGGCTGGGGAGCTCCAGGCTGGCAACTCCCCAGGCTGCAGGGCCTTGTCCAAGGCTCCAGAGAGGGGCAGCAGGTCCAGACCCAACTTTGCCTATGATGAGTGGCTTATACTGCAGTCTGCCCCAGGGAGTGGGGCTAGATGGTGACTGGCAGTAGCCATACACTGAGGCGAGGTGGGGTTAGTGGGTGGGGGTTCCCTGGGGAGGGGAGACCCAAAGAGAAAGGGGTTACTGACAGGGGGCAGCCCCCAGATAAAGGGGCACCGGGTCTGGGAAGGACACCGGGGCCAAGGGGCGAGGTGGATCACCGGCCTACAGAGAGCGCTCCAAGGCTGGCAGAGCTAATTCCCATGGACGACCAGCAGGAGGCGCCGCAGGGGTGAGTCCGCACTCTTACAGTAACATTAAGAGCATTAATTTAGCAACAAAGGGACATGGAACATAGGACTGGAAGTGTCCTCCCGGCTCATCAAGTCATAGTAATGTTAATTCAGCCATGTTTCATATACTATAGATATGATGGTATTCAGTGAACTGAACATATCCATAATCTTTTAAAAAACAGAGGTATAGAAAATACAACATATATGAGATAATTTTACTATGATAACCAAGGGGGAAATCCTGGCCCTATTGAAGTCAATTGCAAAACTCCCATTGACTTCAATGGAACCAGAATTCAACCTCTAACTTTTTTTCATTTTTCTGACTTTTAAGCATTTAAGTTGGTAAACAATCTTATTAATATAAGTTTTTATATTTTAATTTCCCTGTTGCTTCAAGAAAGAAAAACCCAGCATGAATAATACCACCACCTTGCAATTGTATAGCCCTTTTCATCTATAGATTTCTGTACTAGTTTCCGGCCTGATCTTTTGTGTATTCTGCCTGGGCTAGAAGCTGTCTTTAGTGCATAGTCCTATCTCTGTTATAGAGATAATGCAACTAGCCAGCCACTATCTTTAGTGTATTTTGGCAGTGTTAGAGGCTGGATAACTGCAGGCGCCTATGGAATATGTAGATTTGTACTATCAAGCATAAGATTTACCTGGATATCATTGTTTTTTTTGTTTTTGTTTTTATTTTATTTGCCTGAGGTCACTTTAATTTATGTAAAAAAACCAAACAGCAAAATTTACTGCATCCCCAGTGTTCTAAGCCAGCACTAAATAAAGAACCTAAAGAACTATCCCATTGTGCATTCATAATAAAATTCACATGATCATAACTTCAAAACTATCAGCCCAATTTCCTTAAAGCTTGGCCTATTCATTACCTGAGATCTATAAAGCAGGGTTCTGCGCTGTCAGAACCCTGCAGCAGAAATGCAGCACAAGCTTACGGAGTTCTGCTTCCATAGCTACACCACCTCCCTGAATGACATCAGTTAAGCTGACAAAGGCACTCTTCTGTGGGCATAGTTGAGTCTAATGGGGGTTTTCCCAACATAGCCAATGTTGGCTAAGGGGTGTGATTTTTTTTCACACTCTTAGTCCGCATAGCTATGCTGGCAAAACTTTGTCGTGTAGACAAAGCCTAAATCACAGTTTAAAGCCTTAACCCCAAATCCATCATCCCTCACTGCCTCGTTAGAGTTGGCTTTGCAGGCCTGCACCAGATTTTTGTTTGTAAGCTCCTCATTTTGCAGCAACACACGACCATCCCGGACAGCAAATCTCCTGGGAAGGACACAGGAGATGGACCGTGTTGGCAGGAAGCAGAGGAGTAAAAAATTGCAAAAAGCAAACCTAAGGGATATCCCCAGGGTTCCAAGGACTCTCCTTGGGAGGAAACAAACAACCTGGCTGCCGGCTGTTGACCTGACCCACCTTTGCCTGTCCTGACTGACCTTTCTGCAAACTCTGGAGTGCGCGCACACTCTAATTTTTAATATGTAGCTGTTTGTTTTTAATAGGCACTGATGAAAGCTGGCGGTTGCTCTTATTTTTCCCTCTCTATGACTGGAGTGATGACAACAAAACTTCTAGTAAATTATGATGTAGGGAGTCAGTTCCAAATTAGCTTTGAAGTCAGATATTTTTAAGGGGGCGGATGGTTACAAAACACAACCAGAAGAGGTTTAAGTAATACTTATATTTCATAACTGTAGTTTATCCAGCTTAATACGTCTTTTTCCATGCGTCTGTTTTGATACAGTGAGTTTTAGCCCTCAGATTGGCAGAGAGAGAGAGAGACTTCTGTTTATCCACAGGACAGGTAAAACACAGCCAGTAGCAATATGGGCTTCCCCACATTGCTCTTGCCAGTATGCCTCCACTCTGAACTGAAGCAAGCATCTCTAGGGATGAGAGGATAGTTTCCAGGCTCCCGTATTCAGTGGCCTCTTGCTGAGTCTGCCAAGATTGTATGTTTACCAACTAAAATAAGCCAACATATTTTCATGATATCTCTTACTACTGTGAATCAAAAACATTTCCATATGGTCACAGCCTTGTTACAGCTCTTTATGGGCCTGATCCAAAGCCCAATGGAGTAAATGGAGACACTCCTAATGACTTCAGTGAGCTCTGGCCCGTAGATATGTATAAGTCAGACCCAGAAAAGATATATTTCTGATCAATTATCACAAGGCCTTCCAGTAAATATATCACTACCCCCTTGCCCACAACCCAGTAATCAATTGCCTCACCATCTGGAAACCATTGTATGGCGGTGAGATCTCATAAGCACCAGAGGCCCACTACACATCTAGGCATTCATCCTATGGGTCTTTGTGCAGTACGCAGCCATGCAGTACGTGCTTTCCAGTGCAAAAGTGGCAAGAGCAAGGTAGATTAAGCACTAGACATAATTCTTTACACTGAGAGGTTGTAAGTGTCAAGCCCCCTCCTGGCCTGATGTCTTACTTCAAAGTGATCAGAATAAAGAACCATCCATGATATTTTTGTACAACTCTTTCCGAACTAGAGTTCTCCTATGTTATACTTATGAACTGGATCCTTAATCCCCAAGTGAGCCACCCCGGCATTTACCCAGATCAAACCGTAGAATGCTGGAGTTTTCCAATCTGCCAGCCTGACTAATGTTTAGGAAGAGATATATGTATATACATACATGTCTCCCTCTCAATATGTTGTGTGTGTAGCACTTCCTAAGTGTTACTTTGTCTGACTGCCTGGAAAATGCCGGTCTTCTCAGAATTAATCAGGATAAGTGATGAGGTATTTTTGGGTGGGATTTTCTCTTCAGTGGCCAATGTGGAAGGAGTGTGCTGATCCCAGTCTAGTGTGTAGAGCAGGGATAGTCAATAGGCAGACCGCAGGGCAAATCTGGACCACCAGATGCCTTTGAATGGACCCCAAAATATTTTTATTTACTTATTATTATCATTATTGTTGTTTCTTTTATTTTATTTTTTCTGGAGTCTGGACCTTGACTATAGCTTGACCAAGAAATTTAGACCTTGACAAAAAATAATTGCCTACTCCTGTTGTAGGGTACGTCTACATTACAACCAGAGGTGCGATTGAAGCATATATAGACATACCCGAGCTAGCTTAAATCTAGCTAGCATGAATACTGATAATAGTGAAGCTGAGACAGCATGCAATTTAACATGGGCTAGCTGTCAAAGTGAGTACCCAGGGTCCCAGTGGACTTGTACAGCCGTGCTGCTATGGCTTCACTGCTATTGGTACACCCACTAGCTAGATCAAAGCTTGCTCAGGTGCGTCTACGCATACTATAATCACACCTTCAACGGCAGTGCAGACATTCCTTTAGTGGACCAGTGTCCACATCACAGTAAAGAATTGGCAATGTTCTGAGAAGCCAAGCACTGAATAAGTATGTGAAGGGGAATCTTGTCACTCTCTTCACCCCTAGAGAAGATTCATCCAGAAGAAGATTGAAGCCCATTGGTTGAGTGGTGGGGGGGAATGTTGCACTGTCACTGTCGATAAACAGAGGACTTCAGTGTCCATAGGTCTTCATCTGGCAGCCTTCCTCAGTCTACAGCTCTGAAAACACCTGCATGGTTGGAAAAGACACAAAAGAGGATGGAATTCCTCAAAGGGACTCTCCTGTCCACTAATAAATGAGCCAGCTGAGAACATTTTATCCGCTATCCTGTCTGGCTCCTAGTTATCTCCTTGCCTCCTCTGCAGGTTAGGGTTGTGGTTTTGCTAAATTTCTCAGCTTTGTTTTGCACTCAGGGCCTGAATGATGGTTCAGCAATGGGAACAGAGTAAGTGGCACACTGTACAAAGGCTGATGTTGGATAGTAGCAAAAATAGATACAGAAGGGAGAATCCAAAAGTCATAATTAAAGCACGGCTCCAATTTGAATGGGGAAAATAACAAAGAGGTTCTGGTTTGGTTGTTGCTATAATTTTCTTTTTCTTTTTTTGCCAGGAATTTTTTTTTATGTTAGAGGCCTTAGATAGGATACATGGTTGAGTAGGGCTTCTATTCTGGATGTTAGAGCCCAATCCTGCCAGGTGCTTAGAATTTCTTACGAAGTGCTGAGTTCCCTCAACTTACACTGAAGTCACCGGTAGTTGAGGGCATTCCACATCTTGCAGAACTGGGCCCCCTACTGGCTAGCTGTTTTGTCAGCCGCTAATATCACTGCCCTGACAGAGATCCAGAGAGATGTTGTTTCTCTTGCTCTGTGGACTGGTACCTCAGAGGGATAACAGTAAGACACCGCTTGAATGATCTTTTTCACTGTCTGAATGCTGTTAGTGAAATGATGTGGCACTCTTAAAGGAGGATACATATCTTCTTTGCCCCATAGAGATGAGAACAGGGTTTCTGTTGTACTATAGCAGGGAACTGTTGTAGACAAGTGTCTGGAGCAGGGGACTGGAATCGGTATTCTGGTATCCTATTCTTAGCTCTGCCACTGACTCACAATGTGACTTTGGGATAGTCACTTAAGCCAACATTTTCAAAAGTGCCCATTAATTTTGGGTGCCAAACTTCAGAGGCCTATTAGAGGTGTTAAAGTCAATGGAAGTTGTGGGGTACCCTGTACCTCAGAAAATCAGTCCTAGAGATCTCAAACTGGGCACTCAAAAAGAGAGGCAAGCAGAGTTTGAAGTCCTTTGAAAGTGGGTGTCTGAAAATTCACAGAGGAGGAGGTTGTAGCAGTTAAGATGGTAGTTAGCGAGGGTCTGGTGAAAGTTTTAGCTCTGTGGAGAGAGCAAAAGAGCTGGTTCTCAGAGTTGTTATGGGGAACATCTCCATAAGAGCAGTCAAGATGGACACAATGTGGATATGTAGGTCTAGAGAGAAGAAGGCATCAATTACTATGAATAATGATTATTATTTATGTGTATCACTGTAGTGCCTAGGTGTCCTAGTCATAGAAAAGGACCCCATTGTGCTAGGTGCTGTACAAACACAGAACAAAAAGAGCCCCAATGAGTTTATAAGCTAGGTAAGTTGCACCCAGGCTACAGGCCTGCATGAGAGGCGGTTTGGTAGTATTGCCACCAGGGAAATGTGGGTTGGTGCATAGAACTGGTTGGAAAATGGTAAGTATATTTTGGGGTGGAGGGAAATATTTGGTTTGCAGTTCCTCCTCCTTATCAGTTTTTTTTAAAAGGGAGGGAAAAGAGAGAGAAGAGGGAAGGATAAAAGGGGAAAATAGGGGGAAAACCCCAAACAAAACCATCAAGGTTTTGTTTTTTTGAAAAAATGAATTTTTTGAAAAAAAAAACAAACATTTTCTGAGAAAACTGTCATTTTTATAAAAGGGCCATTTTTAATTTTAAAAACAGTTGAATGGAAAATTGTGACCATTTCTCTTGGTGTCGCTCGGGAAGGAAGTCAAAGATTTCAGTTCTGGTCTGTTTAAGTTTAAGTTGAGAGCAAGACAATCAGGAGAAAATGTCACACAGGTGGGCTGAAATGCGGGACTGGATGGAGGGTGGAAAGTCAGGTATCGAGAGGTGTTCCTCATCGACATAGAGATGATAGCTGGAAGCTATGTGGGCAGGTGGAGGCATTTGAAGGTAAGGTGAACAGTGAGAAAATCTTGGATGTCTGTCTTTTCTTTGCAAAGGTCAGTACTACCCTGTGCATTTGGGATTGATTATGAAGTAGGCAAAGAGAGTGAGCAGCATGTGTGAGAGTATCAGATCTGAAATTACTCTTATACAAGGGAGAATAAAAAGAAGCTAAACACCATTTGCCTGATTTTCAGAAGTGCTGGGCACCCACAACTCCATGGGAGGCAAGGACTCAGGACCTGACATGCCAAACCCGTGAAAAAAATGCAGAAATTGGGCTTGTTTTTGGCTTAATTGGTTTGTGAGTTGCTTGTTGGCTAGTTTTTGGCTAGTAGCTTGTTGCTTGTTTGGCTAGTAGCTTGTTGCTTCTTTTTTTTGATCGGCTCCCGGCAAGCAGGGGCAAGGGGCAAGCCGGGGCAAGAGAGTCAGGGGTGCACAGCAGGCCCACCAGAGTCCCAGACGGCACCCCAGGGGGAATCTACTCACATAGAGTGTTGGGGTTCTTAGGGATTGGCTTGTTTTGAAATGGGATTAGCTTGATTTTTGGCTTATTGTGGGGTGCTTATTTACCACATGAAAGGTGGCAACTGTGCTCAGGACCTCTCAAAATCAGGCCCTTATTCATTTTCTCTGATTATTTTACTTTTATAAGATCTCTCTGTATCATTATAAAGCCTCAGTGCTCCTATAGCTGTTGGAGTTTTCCCTCTGAAACCCACTGTTTGTCTATACATAGTCTAACATAAAGCCCAATTGGGTACTCAAACTGCCCTGTGTTGCTATTAGTGGCTCCACCTTTTGTGTACAAGTGAGTGATGACATGGCTTAATGGCGAAACCCCACAGTAGTTCTGCCAAAAGGTTGTGAGGCGGAACATGAAGCTTTAGTGCCACCAAAGGGACAGTAAAGACATTGCTCGGAACCTGCAATAGAGCAATTTATAGCAGCTTAAACAGTAATTAATGGATGTTTATGACGTGACCTGCTTTATGAAAGTTCGCTATTAGTTCAACTTCTAATACTCACAGCCTTGGCAGATTTTATGCAAGCTGGATACTGAACATCTGTTGAACTTTGTTTATGAACATAGTACATGATGGTTAGAAGGTTCTCAACAAGTTACGTTCACAGACCTCCACCCGTGGCCATGTAAACTAATGAACAAACTTGCAGTGGGCCTAGAAGCACTCAATGGAAGGATTTAGAAGAGAGAAAGAAAATAATGAAAAACATACTTTGCTGACTCAATTAAATGGAAAAGAGAGGTGTCAGGGCACCAAGGTGAGCACAATGTCCATGCTGTAGCTTCAGCGTGTGTCTTTGGGTCCCATGAAGATGACTGGTTCTAGCAAGGGAAGAATCCAAACTACACCCTTTCCCCTCCAGACACACTGCAAAATGGCTAGGAGACAGGAAAAAATAACGGACTGTATCCAAACTGGGAAGAAAATCCCAGAAATCCAAGGGATAAAACAGATTTTCAAGTGAACACATTTAGGCCTGGTCCACACTAACCTCCCACTTCGGACTAAGGTACTTCAAATTCAGCTACGTTATTAACGTAGCTGAATTTGAAGTACCTTAGTCCGAATTTACCGCGGGTCCAGACGCGGCAGGCAGGCTCCCCCGTCGATGCCGCGTACTCCTCTCGCCGAGCTGGAGTACCGGCGTCGACGGCGAGCACTTCCGGGATCGATCCCAGAAGATCGATTGCCTGCCGCCGAACCAGGAAGTAAGTGTAGACGTACCCTTAGTTTTTGTCTCCCCATTTTATTCCGACAAGGTTGATTTGGAATAAGAGTAAGAATAATACATTTATTTTATATAACATTTTTCATCCCAAAGAATCCCCAAACAATTTACAAAGTTTATGAAACTATAGCTCAAATCCCGTCCACTGTATATAATAAAGGACATTTGCACTGACATTCACATGAGATAATTGTGCCTCATCCTACACATTCATGCAAGGGCATAAGGGGAACTAACTCTAGTCCCCACAGCCGGTGTGGAGTCCCCAGACTGTGGGTTCAGGCATGTAGAGGAAAGCAGCCACTGTGTATGTGTTAGCTACTATTTCCTCCACCATCCCTGGGAACAGGCAGATGGGGAATGAGTGGAAAGAAGCAAAGAGGGGGCAGAATCACGGTCTGTGTGCAACACGCAGCCAGCACAATTCCTTCTCTGTACTGGTGCTAAGGTGCTGGAGCTACAATCTATCCCAAACTTGGGTGTCTAACGTTAAATACTGATGTAAGCAGGATCTGAATGAGTTCTCCCCTGACATCTAGTGATGAACTGGGGGAAAAGACTTCAGGAGCCAACCGTGTTTGCTTGGACACACCTCCTTTGCCTAGGTGCTCACAGATAGAGCTGCTTTGCCAAAATGATCAATTTTGGCCGATTTGGGGTTACAAATCACTCTAGTATTTGAGTGCAGGGGTAATTAAATGTTATCCTTACTGAATGAGCAAAGGGAAGCAGAACTGTGCTTAGCATGCCCTGATTGAGGGGGCCACCCTAAACTGAACCTCACTTGATAAGCTGGGGGGCGAGATACCAAATACCATTGAAGATAAGAGTGGATGGGAACAGATATTGCTACCTAGTGGTGTGGACTGTGCCTAAAGAGTCCCAGGCACCATTTGCTCTGCCCTTCTCCAGCACTTAGTGATAGAGCTGAATAGATTCAATTGAGAGTTCGTATTTCCATGTGGTGATTCCTAGAGCAGACATCACTGCTGAGCAGGGCCTGGGCTAAGCCTTAAACCTTGTGTGGGGACAGTGAAAGGCAACACAGAGACTGTACTTGCGGTGAGATTCCCCACTACTTGCTGAAATCACCCAGAGCTGGGTTAAGTGATGGAACCTCTGAATGTAACATCATGGGAGCAGCAAGCAGCGGTGACCAGCAGCAGCAGAGAGGCAGTGGTAACTGTGAGCCAGTTGCAGAAGCAGCAGAGGCATTGTTCCAGGACCTCCTGCCTTGGGGCTGGGAGGTGAATTCCCATGAATGCACTTCTGAACTCTGGGTCTTTGCTACATAAGGACAACCAACTGTGAGTGGTGTGCAGCAGCAGGAGAGGGGAGTGATGTGTTAAAAGGACATTTGTTTATTGGACTTTCCCAAGGTGGGAAACTGAGGCAAAGGACACCGCCCAATGCACTGTGGGGTCAGGTTTGCTTAGGGTCACATGCTGTTGAAGGTGGTGGTGTTTTCCCAAATTAATGCTTGGTTCCCTTTTAATAAAAGTTCTCCTTTGTTATACACAGACTCTGTGCTGGCGAGTGGGGAAGTATTGCCTCTAAGAAGTGCCCAGGGGTGGTGTGTAATTTTCCCAGATTACTGGGTGGAGGCTTGAGCTGGCTCTGTTTTGTATTGTGAAGAGGAACCCCTAGATATTGAACCCAGCCCTGGTTGCTGCTGGCTTCACCTGGCAGGGTTACACTTAATTCCCTATTTAGGCACCTAAATCATCATTTACGTGCCTAACTAGAACTGGTCATATACACACTATACTTATAGATACTTTATTTGATGCATAGTTTATTCCATGAATGTATCTGTTGAAAACTATTAATGTTTATGCTAATATTAATGATCCAGGATCTATTAAATATAAATTTAGGTGTCTAACCTTTGGCACCTCGATTTGAAATAGCAGCAATTTGTTTTAAATTGTTTATTATTATTATTGTTGTTGTTGTAATTCTTTCTAAAAAACCAATAGAATCCGATCACAAAAGCCACCACAACACATTTTCTTCTCTTCTGTACTGTAGCGATTGTTCTAAGAAATGGTAAGTTGCTACCTAAGACACTAACAGGAGAATGTGTCCTTTATTTGGTCAAACGTTACTAATGGTACATGCCTGGCTGCCCAAATGCCTTTGACAACATGAAACTGGCAGGACACTTGAACTGTACAATTCAGGTTTAGGAAATACCGAGGAAATAAACCAAACAATCTTACCTTCTAGGTAGGATATATGAGAGAGCTAAGAGCACACAAGTCTTTATTCATGGATCATTTCCTTCCCATTCTTAGTGCTGTTAAATGATAGGAAATGAGCCATCCCCTTGTAAGCAGATACCCGGCCTGAGCTGGAAATCACCACAAAACCGTAGCTTTGTTAGAAATGATCAGACTGGTCCTTAGTGGTTTATTTCTGTGCTTATTTTAGACTCTGTGGCCTGGAATTATGAAAGGGAGACATTTTTTAATTTACTTCCTACATTTTTGTTCTGATTTGTTTTCCTGACTTGCTGGCAGTGATAATGACCTCCATTATATCAGAACTGGGGGGTGTAGAAGGGAAAGGGGTGTCATGTTACCCCACCAAGCTGGCTTGAGAATAGATTCACTTGAAGTCTTTTAGCAAATCCTTGCACATTAAGAATCATTAATGCACACACACAAAGCTCTCATAAAAACAATTTTCCTAACATTGCCCACTTGTTCTGGTGGTAAAGGTGAGGATGAAATGAGAATCATCCTGAAGCTTCATTCAAAACTTTGAGGTGAAAAAAAAAAGTTCTGTTCACTTATTTTTTCCCTTCTTTATTCTTAATTTTTTCACACCTCTGCCCTTCTGAGCACCAGCTGGAGCTAATATATGGAGATCATGAATTTTCCAGAGTTATCATGACTGTAACCTTTCTGCTGGGTGTTCTTAACAGCAAAAAGGGCCGGGTTCAATCATCTAGTGGTTCCTTCTGAAAATAGGAGGCCAGCTCAAGCCTCCACCCAGAAGCCTGGGAAACTAAGTGACTTCCCTTGGATGCTCTAGATAGGCAACATTTCCCCACCCACAAACACTAGTCCAGGGTTTAAAACAAACAGAACTTTCTTGGGAGTTGTGTGGGGTGGCGGGGGCGGGGGGGAAGTGGGGAAGGGACACCGAATAAACTTGGGGAAACCAACAATTAACAATATCTATTAGGTAAGACTATTAGGGGTCTGCTGCGACAGAGGAATGTGGGCCCTCCAGTTAGCATCCTATTTGGTGCAGGGAGGCACAAGTGGCCTACATAGCCTTGAGCAACAAACAGTCCAGAGACTATGATGTTAAGTCAGCCATACTAGACCGGATGGGCCAGGCTACGGAAAAGTACCGGCAGCAGTTTTGGGCCATTAGATAGGCTGGAGATGAATGGCCCAGGCATTTGTTTAAAGCTTAATGGATTGGGCTACCTGTTGGTTAAAGCCAGATATGCAGAGTGTGGGTAAAATTATGAACTCCATAATTCTGGAGCAATTTCTACAAAGCCTCCTTGAGAACACCTGTGTGCAGGTCAGGAGGCATTGGCCCACTCCAACTCTGGAGGCGGCGGTCAAACTCACAGAGGAGTTTGAGGAAGGAGATTTTCCCCGAAAGGCAGTGCTTCGGTTTGCAGGGGTCAGCAACGTGTCCATACATGAACACAAGCATCTGTGGTAAACATTTTGAGGTGCATGGTAATTTTTCAAAAAATTGAATGACATAACTCCTCCCCTCCAATGTCCGTCACTAAGTACGGTAATTTTGTCAAGTGTCCATCACTCAACATGGTGGTGCTGGCCCCTTAACAGACCAGAGCTGGGAAAGAAGTTTGGAGAATTGGCAGGGGTAAAGCCTGCAGAAAAGAAAAGGGAGGAAAGCAGAGGAACTTCTTCAGGGAGGCGGGAAATTACCTGCTACTAAGATGGGAGACTGGGACACATAAAAAAAGGTTGCCCCATATGGACTGTGGGAGGGCTGCTGTGACCGGGGTCCCAGTGGGGGACAGCTGAGGTTACCCAGTTAGGGTGAACTTCAAAGAATGGGGCAGACAGACCCCAAAGCTGGTGGACAATTCAATACTTAGATTTACCAAGCCAGCATCAAACAGCTTCTTTATTACCTTATCGGTTGCCCAAAAACCAACAACACAGTTCCCTTAAAACAACCTAGCCTCAGGCCTCCATCCAAGTACCCAACTCAAATATGAAGAAGCTTTCTGAACATCTTATTTCATCACATAAAAGAAAAGGTTCTACCAATCCCAAAGGATCGGACACATTACCTCCAAGGTTATTGAATATTCCAGATCCTACCCAAATACACGCTTACAGCCAATTCTTATTAACTAAACTAAAATGTATTAAAAAAGAAAAGAGAGATTATGGCTAAAAGATCAATATACATACAGACATGAGTTCAATTCCTGAGGTTCAGATACATAGCAAAGATGGTGAGCTTTGTAGTTGCAAAGAGTTCCTTTAGAATTTAGTTAATAGGTTATACTCCAATGTCCAATATCATATGCAGGGCGAACCAGTCAGCACTGGGATCCCAATCTTGTGGCTTAAGCTTCCTCTGCATTGAAGCATCAAGGTCTTTTATATAGTTTTCTAGCAGCAACTTGACCATACAGTTCTGGGTAAACAATAGGCTTTTGATGTAATCTTCTGTTTTCTAAACACCACTGGTAATTAGTTACACAGATTAACATAGGGCAATTTATCCATGAGGCAGTCTATCACAAACTTCAAAGAGATATATAGACAATGACATTATTTCACCCAAGATTCATCTAAATGTTAATATTCCCTTTTGATCTCTGAATCAATAGTTATAATGACAGGAGGAACTGTTTGTTTACAAGGGTAGCATTTAAGATACACACAATTAATATCACTTCTAACAATATAGGTTTGCATTTCAAAGTTCGAGCTTATCTAGCATTTGAATGCCCCTCATTACAATTTACATACTTCCAAACATGACTTTAAAGGTTGGCTTTGGGTCATTGAGCCCGCAAGCCGTTTAACCCTTTCTGGCCATGATTTATATTTTGTATAAGATTTGTTGCAATTATATAACTGTGGCAGCAATAATGATTTGCATGGTTATATTTTAATTAGACAACGTCACAGCTGAATTTTGTGGCTGGACTGGGACTGTG
Source organism: Terrapene triunguis (assembly GCF_002925995.2). Classification (NCBI taxonomy): domain Eukaryota; kingdom Metazoa; phylum Chordata; order Testudines; family Emydidae; genus Terrapene; species Terrapene triunguis. The sequence goes on along the minus strand of NW_020664417.1, from coordinate 87,655,893 downwards.
GGGGTGTGGCAGAGAAAAATGCCATCCATCTCAGTGAAGATGGGGAGGAGATAAGAGAGCAGCCTAGTGGACACTGTATCAGGATGTTTACTGGCAAGGACAGATGTGGTAAAGCCATACTGGATCCGGCCAGGGGAAAGGCTGAGTTTGGAGTGCAGCCATTCTGCCCAGAGGCCGAGATGCCCCTGGAGGTCCGGGGAAAGTTCAGATGGAAAGGGGTTGGGGTTGTGGATAGATTGTCCCATTTGGTGGTGTTAAAGATGGACTGGAACCCCTTCCCCTTTAGGAAGAAAGTAGGCATCTAGGGTGCATGGCCGAAGAGAACTGAGCCATCAGGGAAGGTAGAGAAGGGGCTCGAAGCAGGGGAATAGGAGAACCCCAGACAGCAGGGCAAAGGCAAGGGGCAAAATGGAGAAATGAAGATTTCCATGGAGAAAATGGGGGAAAGAAATAACTGGCCAAGCAGGCACCAAGGGAAAAAGGAAGCCCAAAAAGGGGGGGGGGGGGGGGATGAGGGGGCTGTCTACAGAAGGTTCACTACTAGGCCTTCAGGAGGAGGATCCCCAAGATATGTTGGTAGGACTAGGAGAACAAGAGGCAGACAGGAGATAGGATAACCATCTGGAGGGAACTGTGGAAAACAGGTACCTGGTGCCTCCTCTAAAGGAGGGAAGCAAAAGAAACCTCAATGTCCGACCAGGGGGTGTTTGTGTGACAGGGTTTTGGGAGATAACAGATGAGCCAGCACTGTTCATTTAGGCACCGATCCATTCCCCTGGAAAAGGTTGATTGGGAATATGCAGCTAATTAGCTGATCAGACTGGGAGGGCTGATGAACCAGTGAGCCATCACCCGAGGGGTATAAAAGAAGACACGGGAAGGAAGTGAGCAGAGATGACTTGGGATGGCTAAGCCCAGTGTGTTTGGAGCTCTGAAGGAAGGGAGACCCCTGTTCCTCCTTGGCCCTGTGGGAAAGGGCCAGAAACCCTATATATACTTTGCTGCGCGAGGCTGTGTTGGTGATGGAGTATAAACAAATTCACGTGATGTTGCCACCTACTGGCAGAGTCTGAGAGGTTTCTGGGGTGTCAGAGGACAGGCACAGAATGTTCCCCATTACACTCTCCACTCACAGTTTGTTGTCCAGTGTTGGTGGAGTCCAAGGACTCTGGTGTCTGTCTTCAGGCCCTTAGGGAGGTGCTGCTTAGGCTGCTCTAGGGACTCTACCACCTGACCCAGGTGAAGTGGATACAGATTTGACTGCTGGGTAGGGGGGCCTGCACCACAGCCCCTCAGCTGAGCTGCTGCTGTCTGTGGCTTCAGTCCAAGCCACCCCAATACTGCCTCTGTGCTCTGCACGCCCCAGCTTCGTCTGCTATCTTGAAACCACCCCAACCCAACTCTACCCGCCACTTCAGCTCTGTGCAAAGTCTTCAGAGAGGAACAAATAGCATATAGGACCCTTCACTGACTCTCCTAGCAGAAAGTAGAAGCCCCTTTCCCCTTGCTAACTTCCTTTTTTCCTAGCCAGGGTCCCTCACCCAACTGTGCCTGACTCACGTGTTGGCCAAAGTGACCCCTCACTCCAGGCACAGTTGGTTCCGTGCTCTTGTCCTTTCATTTCCCAACAAGGATAATAGCATTTTATTGGCCCCAAATTCAAAACTTAACTGTATTTTAACCAAAATGCCCCACACGGTCACATAACTGAAATGGAAATGAGGCTTGGCCCATTTTGGTCACTTCCCTGTGCTTACCAAGAGCTCCCCCTCTTCTGGAGCCCTGTCCTTGTGGAGTTCTCAAGCAGAGGACTTCTGTTCACCAAAAGGTATCAATAGTGAGCTCCCTACTGTCTAGGGCTTCAGGCCACAGGGCTTACATAGCTCATGACACAAAAACTTTTTGGAAGGCATATTAAACCTTGAGCTTCAGGGTTTAAGCGAATCTCTAACTATTAGAAACCAGGATGAAACCTACGAAGGGGGTAGATTATCCCACATCTGTCTATTGTAGGGTTCTTACATCTTCTGAAGCATCTGCTTGGGTCACTGTCAGAAATGGATACTGGAATAGATGGACCCTGGGTCTCTTCCAGTCAGACATTTCCTATGATTCTAAGTGGAAGTGATGAACTATCACAAGAATATTCATAAAATATATCTTACTCATACATCTAGCCTGCTGGACATGCAAAATACTCGTGTGAGATTTCCAGCTCAATTCTTTTAGACCAGTGGTTCTCAACCCGCAGCCTGCTGGCCTCTTGCGGCCCAATCAGCACACACCTGCAGCCCATGTGACATCCTCAGGGACATACAGATAGTATATATATTGTGTGGATGCGGCCCAAATAACACATAGAGAGCTGCATATGCGGCCCACAATGGTAAATAGGTTGAGAACCACAGTTTTAAACCCAAGTGGTTCTCCTAGTTTGTATATGTTTGGGTGAATATCTGAACTTTCAGATTTCTGAGGATCACCAACGCCTACTTATATGTCAGAGTCTCACTTAACATATTTTTTCACCACCCAGATAGCAGTATAAATTACTCCCTAGCAACAGGCATAAGAGATGATCGAGTGTTCTTCAGCAGCATGATCCTGCACCCACTGAAGTCAATGGCAAAGCTTCCATTGTAGGATGAAGCTGTAGATGAAATTCATCCATGTTCAGATTGCTAGCACAAGGACTTACATCTCACTTAACCCCAATTTGGAAGGCTTACGTGGTGCATATGCCTTGTACTAGCCCTCTACACGGTGGTGAATTTCACCGTTTCGAACTTCCCAGAGCATAAAGCACCGTCCATATTTTTGATGGTGCTTTATGAGATTTTAAGTAAAACAGTGTGTGCTGCTCAGTTCCTTAGTGAATGGCATAATCTGGCATTGCATCGATGTGAAGAATACTGCACCACATAGAGTTGGGTTTGATATTGTGTTTATGAAGCCAACTTTTAAATGAGACACTTGGGTCTGACCCTGCCAAGCCCTCTCTGTCTGAACTTCTGATTGATGTATCAGTCAGAGCAGCTGAACCTCAAAAGGGTTTATAAATTTGGTCGACGCAGTTTGGATAAGCACCCAAATCTTCAGACCCTTATTTAAATCACTGACAACAACTGGACTCCTGCAAGAGGCCTGGGTTCAAACATAATAGAATGAAAGGAGCTTCTTCCTATTTCACTGTAAACACCAGCAGGTTTGCTACCAAGGACCTGCTCCAAAACTGAACTACAGTATAAGACCACGGCTGCTCAACTCATTTTCCATCTGGCCAGCTCCTTGGGACCTACCAAAATTAATAGAGCATTTAGTCATAAAACCTATAGTTAAAATGAAAAGGCTGCTTTAACTGATTGCTTAGGCCCCAGTCCTACACAGACTTATGCATGTGCTTATCCTTGTGCACTGTGAGTAATTCCACTGAAATTATGCCCACAAAACTGTGGGTGCAATAAAGAGAGGGTAGGTTAAGGCTGTGCTGAAACTTAAGTCTTATGTGAACTTTTTGAGATCTTTCATCCTCCCGTCACTCTTCTGCCAACTTCTATCCCGCTTCTTTCCTACTCTTCACTCAGCCAGAACATTTTTCTTTCTCTTGACCCCAGCCTTTTATTTCTTTGCCCTGACATCCAGCTCTGCTTTGACTGACTCCACTTGTCTGCCATTCCACTGATCCCCATCCCTTCCATTTTCCTTTCCCAGACCCCCAATGCCCATTCTCCCCTAGCACATACCAGACCCCCTACTTCTGGAAGGAAAACATTTATCCCATTTTTCTGATTTTTAAAAAAATGTTTACATTCTGTTTGCTTCAGGCCCATGGGTTCCGGATACAAATTCTCAGGGATGGACAGGGAAGAAGAAAGAGAGCTTTTCACCTTATGAAGATCTTTGAAGTTATAGTGGTACCAGCATATTTAGTGCCTAAACTTGTGATTTGCCCAGCAATGTCAACTCCTGTTGAATTTCTGGAGGTTGAGTGTATTTGGGACCTACCAGAAGATTGTTATAGCCCTGCAGTATGAGAACCCAAGCAGTTACAGTACAGTTAACTGTTCCCATCTGGCCTCATAGTTGTACATCTGCATATGGTCACACTGACCAAAACAACTTTTACTGTAATTATTTAGATCTCTTTCTTCCCCTCAGCAGTTCAGTGATCCATGATTCATTACAGTCTGAAGAAACATGTCTATCTGGCTGAACTCTGTCAATTCCACAGATTGTCCTATATCTTATCGAGACATTTTGGACAAGTACAAAGTACTCACCAGTTAGCTTTCTAACAGGCTAAAAGCCATATTTGCTTAGTACACAACTTCCTGCTCTAGACCAAGATAAACAATGAAATCATTAGCAATTATTAAGTTGGCCTGTTGCAAGAAGGGGCTGAATTTCTTATTCTTTACTATACAATTACCTAGATTTACTAAACATCTAAATACAGGCAGTAGAGAATATGATGCTTTTACGATATACCTATTGTAATGATAGGTTTTCTCACAGTATATTATTTAGCCACCAAATGTCTATGGACTGTACGGAGCTCCACACAGGTTGTGTTTCCCGGTAAGCAAGGGAGATAAAATGGGAACTCAAGCTGTGAAGAAGACTGTTTGTTAGTGACTGTTTTATATAGTTGTTTGTGTTTAACAAACAGTTCTTGTTGACAAAAGACTATGATTCCATAGACTTCTGCTACCCTGATTTACAGAGATGTAACTCTAAGTATCTTGCACTTTGACCAATAATACTTACGTAGTACTTTATGTTTTCAAAGCATTGTACAAACAATGACAAATTAAGCCTCAGAGTATCCGTATGAAGTTGGTTAGTAAGTACTATCACCATCATATTGGAGAAATTGAGGCACAGAGAAGTTTAGAGGCCTGCCCAAGATTAAATAGCGAGTTAATGGATTAGAGCTTAGCATGTCCTGGTTCCTAATTATGAGCGCCGTCTACTCAAAAATGAAACAGCCTGCTTAGCTCCTTCCCAGAAATTCAGCAAGATGACAACTAGAAATAACACTGCAATGCCAAAGCATCAAGGTTTCACTCCTTGAACATGTTATAATAAGGTGAAAAACACAATACCTACTCTAGTGATGAGTGTAGAGGCACCACTGTGTTCAAAGGCATGAGAGGGGTGTAGCAAGTGTGCTTGTGTCTTCTTTACTGGCTGATCTATGGAGCGGTGTTAACAGGTGGGCTAGAGGAAGCCATATTTTATGTCCTCTGAAAAGAAAGTGCTGCAGAGAGACAATTCATAGGCAGGTAATTATGGTTAGGTGACAGGCTCCTTAGAAATATGATAGATGGAAGTGGGACCACCCATCCCTTGGCCTTGGTTACAATCTCCTGTTGGGGGAAGGGATTTGGTATACAGGTCTGTCTCATCTTACGCGGGGGTTCTGTTCCGCGGTTAGCGCGTAAAGCGAAAACTGCATATAGCCAAAACCCCATTGAGTTCAATGGCGGGCGAAATCGCCCGCACTACAGGTATAGTATTAAAACTGTTGTTTTTCTCTTTTTTTTTGTTTGTTTTTGCCGACCGCATAAAGTTGAAATCGCGCATGTTAAATGCGCGTAAGATGCGACAGACCTGTAACTCTATAATGGAAATTTAAAAGTTAAAAAAAGCCTTTGACAGGAAAATAAAGCTGATCATTCGAGAAAGAGACCTAGTAAGATAAGATGTGAAAGATAAATACTCTAGACAGCCTAGGTCAATAGTAGATAGACCCACTCATTTCCATCAAAGTAGTGCACAGCCTTTTGAAGAAGGCCAAAAATAATTCAGCTCCCAAGATTACCATGGAGAAATCAATGCAGTATTAATTATTCTTGACATTTTAGAATCAGACGAAGAAGCCACTATCTAATTATATGCACAGCATCACATTAATGAGAACACTCCTCACTTGTTACACCACACAGGGCTTTATTATTTCTATGCTTTGAATCCAAGTTCAAATCCTACGAAGAGTTTGCTTAGGGATTCGGTCCTGCCATGTTTGATGTTTTAACTCCTTATTTTCAACAGTTCCCACTCTACAAGTGTGCTCAGGTCAAGGTCTTTCTCTATGTGATCTTATTTTCTGTGATGTGGCAGAACTAAGTAGATGGCCAATTGTCAACCCCTTGACTGGACGGTAACAACGGTTGCATCACTTTAAAAGTGTGGTGCACTTCAGTGATTTAGTTGGGAATTGGTCCTGCTTTGAGCAGGGGGTTGGACTAGATGACCTCCTGAGGTCCCTTCCAACCCTGATATTCTATGATTCTATCACAAAATCTTGGATTGATTTGAGGACTAAGTCTCCTCTGTTCAGGTTTGAATCCTTAAAAGCTTTGCTCTATAACTAGAATTAAAGGGACAGCTCATCAACAGGTGCAATTAGTGTAGCTCCATTGATTTGGATTTACCCCAACTGATGGCCAGGCACAAAGTTTGTAAATCGTCCTGCATGGTTCCAGAAATTCCCGCAGAGAGGATCCAAAATCGCATCCAGGCCATTGCAAACTCACAAAGCTTATCCCATCTGGTGCTTGAATGACCAGGGGTACTACGGTGATAGGTGTGTTAGAAATACCTAGAGATAAATTAGGTAGGTCAGCCGAGACAATTTTAAGATTTTTAAATAGTACAAGTATTAATAAAAAGGCAGCTTGCTGCTATAAAGTGAATTTTATAGATGTCTTTAAAAACATTCTTTACAGTCTTAATGATTTTTTTAAAATAGCCGTAGCATTGCCAGGATATCTGGTCTTCATGTGGTGGCTTGTGGTGAACTTTCCCTCACTGCTATACTGGTTTCATATTTTTGCTCTTTAATAAAGCACTAAAGACAGGAACGTTCCAAATCTTCTGGCACCAATTCCCTCATAAAAAGCAAAAGTTGAAAACCATGCGGTTGTGGCTGAAATGGTTCTATCGGATGGAAATTAACAACAGAAAACATGGGAGCTATTTCGGGATTTCCTGGTGGGAGATCGCTAAGAGAGGGCAATAGCTCCCCTCCTCAGGGAAGATTTTAAAATCACCGCGAGGTGTCCTTTGAACGTTTGTTCCTGATTTCTGTCATAGTGCAGTGACAGAGCAGAGAGCTGAGTGATAGATCAATGTCAAGAGCTCAGCTTCCCTTTTTAAAAACATGTCCTCTAGAATGTGTTGGGACAGTGTCAAATTATTATGAACTGTTGTGATTGATATGAATAAATGTGGTGAACATGAGTTTGGCATGGCTTGGTACGTCTGAATTTGCTAGAGGATTCTGGGAGCAGGGTTCTCTTAGTATCTGACAGCTGGTATGGAAATTTACTGAGAGTGATTAGAGGCTCTATCTGTGTGCGTGTTTTCAACATAGAACTTTGGTCATATCACCCGGGGCCCAACTCACCAAGTAAAGAAAACGCAAAAACACACCATCAGTAAGGTTGGCACAGGCTGACCTGGGTCAAAATGACCCTTTTGGATAACACCACACTAAGAAAAAGTGAATGATTGATGAGAGGGTAAACGTTGACTGGTCTCTGTTTTGCAGTCACTTCTAAAATATTAATTAAAAAAAACAGTAATGGAATGCCCACAGGGCATATTTTCTGGGGCATGTGACTCCTTTGAGAACAAGAGGTATAAATGCTAAGCAGAGTAAATTAGTTAGTTCCTCAGTTAACATCTGAAGAGGTCTGTGACGCTGTAGGACAAAGGATCTCAGGATAGCCAAGACCCTGCTATGAGAGACTTTTGTAGGACTTTTGAACCAGAAGGCCTCGGGGTAACCAAGACCCTGCTTTGGGGGACGTTTGACAGACCAAGTACTTCAGAGGGGAAAAGAAGAGAAGAAAATAAGGCCCCATCTAGGACTGGTAGCTATACCTGCTTTGATTGCCAATCAGGATACTGTGTAAGGCCAACATAGTTACTGAGGGTTTATGCTTGGGGAATTGAGGCTTATTAGGGAGACATATTATATAACCTTTTACTGCCTGTGTGATTCTCTCTCAGATAAACTGCAGTGCATTGAGCAAATTGAATCAGAAATTTCACTGGTATGGGTAACAATCTGCCCAGCTGTGAGCCATTCTGGCAGGGCCTTAACTCACTGGCACGGCGCCTCCTGCTGGTTGTCCAGGGAATTAGCTCTTTTCCAGCTCCGGAGCGCCCTCTGCCGGCTGATGGCCTCGCCTGCCGCTGGCCCCGAGTCCCTCCCAGACCCCGGTGCTCTTTGCTCAGGGGTTCTGCCCACCGCAGTACCCCTTCTCTCTGGGTCTCCCCTCCCTGGGGAACCCCTGACTCCCTATCCCCACCTTGCCTCAGTGGCTACTGCCAGTCTCCATCTAGCCCCTGCTCACTGGGGTGGACTGCAGTCTGACTCATCATTGGAAAGGGGGGTTGGACCAGCTGCCTCTGCTTATCTCTGGACTGCCCCTCTGCAGCCCTAGTATCCTTTTGTGGGCCCTTAACTCAGCCTGCAGCCTGGGGCTTTGCTAGGCTGGAGCTCCCAGCTCCTTCTGCCCTTCCTCAGCACAGCTCCACCCTAGGTACTGTCCTCAGCTTCCCAGGCAGCCAGGTCCTTCTCTCTCAAGAGGCGAGAGAGTGTCCTCTTGAGCTCCTGGCTCACAGCCCTTTTATAGGGCCAGCTGTGGCCTGATTGGGGCATGGCCTCAGCTGTGACAGCTTCCCCCAATCAGGCTTTTTCCAGCCACAGCCCTCTCCCAGGGCTGTTTTAAGCCCTTCAGGGCAGGAGCGGGGTGACCACCCCACTACAGCCATTAAAGATCCATTTCAACAGAATTTACTCCCCCCCATTGGTCCAGTAACCCAACTTAGGGCACAATGCAAAAGCCATTTATTCGATGGAGCTTCTAGGGAGAGCCAAGGATATACGGCTTTGGAGGAAGTGGGACTGGGAGGGGGAGGGGAAACTCCAGCTATGTTTATTGGCTGAGATATTAATTTTTCTTATTGTATAGAATTATTTTTTTACTGACTGTAGCTGCAATTGTTGTTGGGGTGCTTACAGCTTATGGGAGGGTGTGGCTTATGTATTATTTTTTAAAGAATAACTGAATAATGGATTAAATCGAACCTTTCCTCTGGTTTGCAGGCTCGTTACCCAAGGCAATGGTAATGACCTCTCCCAGCAGAGATGTTGATCTCTGCTCAGTTCACTCAATCAAAATGGTTTAAAATCAGAGGCAGGCCTCCAGATTCTCCCCAATCCAGATCCTGCTCTGAACTCCCACTGTTGTTCAGTGGCATTAGGATGAGTGGCTTTGGTTTCAGACTGATGTCAACTCAGGTGACAGAGGAAAGTTTGGATCAGGATTGAAGTTTAGGGTTAGGGCAGTTTGCTCTGGTGGTTGGATTCAGAGTCTCTTCCATTTTAAACACGGTGTACATACAATGAGCAGGTGGTCACAGTCCCCATGTAACGACATTCTGGTGGAGAATCAGAGTGCCTGATTCTGCCACCTTTACTCACATGGAGTAAATAGTATTTTACTACACATGTGGTCCCATTGAAGCCAATAGGACTACTTACATATTAAGATGCTACTCAGTGTGAATACGGGTGAAAAAGTTGGGCCCAGAATTACCAGTTTTCTTTGCTTAAACAAAATTCATAGGATGTTCTAGGGCTGTGGTTATACTATAAGCTAGGGGTGTGATGCCCCATGAGCTGTGATGTACATATCTGCTGGTTTCAGGCAGATTAGTACTCGGCACAGCTCAGCCATGCCTTGGCTGCCACTATCCAGGCTACTGTGACCACACTGCTATTTAGCATCGAGCTAGCTCGACGAGAGCTAGCATGAGTATGTGTACTCGAGCAGGGGAATCACACCCTTCACTTGTCGTGTAGACGTAGCTTAAGGAAAATGACACAACACAAGCACCTGTTAAACCTCTTGGTCTAGCTCCTCAGTTTGTGTAAATCAGCATAACTCCACTGAAATCAGCAGAGTTATGTTAGTTTACAGTAACTGAATATCTTGACTCCTTATTCTTAGGCCCTGTAGAAGGTGAACAACCACCAACCGTGTCACCTAGTGGTCAGGCAGGGGGTGGTAGGTCATCTCCCCCATTGAAAACATAGTCTTGTCCTTCAGCGCCCCACCCGCAAGTGTTTCCAGTCCTTCCCTTTACCACAGGGACTTTGGAGTCTGGGCCCTTGAATGGTCAAGATCTTTTCCAGTTGCGTTCTCGTTTGAGGTGAAGGCTCCTGTTGTTGTAACGTCCTCTTGGAGTGGGTAGGGGAGCCTGGTCCCACCTTCTCCACCAGGCTTCGGACCAGGGCCCAATGGTGGGCAGCTACACTCTGCAACTTAGGGGGCTATGCAGCTGCACCCCCTCCCCCTCCTGATCATTTCCTACCCAAATCTCCTTTAGCTTCTCAGAATAAATCAAAGAGCCTTCAGTCGAGTCTCTGACCCGCACACTTAGTCACCTGCCTCTCCTTCGTGGGTTTGCACAGATCTGCGCAGCCAGGTCCCAGGCAATGAGCTCCTGGACAGCACCTTCCACGCAGAGCAGCCATCTGCTCCCTGCCACTGCCTGCCCACCTCTGAGCTGCTCAGCCCCCCTCCGCCTCCAGTTTGTAGAGGCTTTGCAGGTGTGGCTGGGCAGCATTGCCTGGGCCCAGAGCTGATCCTTAATCCTTTGCTCTCCAGTGTGGGGTTTGTATACCCCATCACAGCCCCGGTTTGCCAAAGTACTTACGTATATGCATAAATCCATCCCTATTCAGCAAAACACTTAATTATGTGAAGCTCAGTGGTTTGAGCATTGGCCTACTAAACCCAGGGTTGTGAGTTCAATCCTTGGGGGGGCCACTTAAGGATCTGGGGCAAAAATCAGTACTTGGTCCTGCTAGTGAAGGCAGGGGGCTGGACTCAATGACCTTTCGAGGTCCCTTCCAGCTCTATGAGATAGGTATATCTCCATAACTCTTAGCACATGCCTCAAGTTCCATTGGGACTTAATGCAGGTGCTTAAAGTTAAGCACATGCTTAAGTACTTTGGCAAACAGATGCCTTAACCTCAATGGATGTGCACAGCCAGGGATTATAAAGGTTTATCCAGAGGAGAAAAAGGCAACCTGAGTTGCCTAAAAGGAGGACAATGCTGGTTGGTCTCAGCTTTGTCCTGGGAACCTTCAAAAAGAGTGAGCTTTTGGGGAAATGCTGGTTCTTGAAAGAGAGCTTGCTTAGAAAGAAGCAGATAGTGTTTTGATCCTGGCTGAAGAAGAGTTGTAGAGCCTGAGAGATTATTGTCTTCCGACCCATCTGAGATTGCAATTAGACATGCAATTTACCAGGATCTCTGGGATATTTTTTAACTTATCTTTTCAGAAAATAACTGCCAAAAAGTACCAGCTGGGTGACAGTTCTTCCTAAACTTGACAGCACCTAGCTTGTTGTCCTTTTACCTACAGCAAGACAGTTACAATCTAGAAGACTGTTCTATTGGAAAAATAAAATGAAGTTTCTTAGGACCTGGTTCATTTAGCTCTTTTGAGCTGATAAAAAGGGGGAATTCCTCTTTATGGACCCTCTTTTTACCTTTCAGTAGGAGCAGGCAGTGTCCCTGACTGTTACCCAGTTCCTAGTGGAACAGTGGCTATCACATGAAAATCAGCGCCACAATTGGCAGTGGATGGCATCCTTTCCAGCAGTCTCAGCAGAAAGATCTTGAGCACAATCAGCATGGATATGGAAAAATCCTGTCCTCTCTAGAAGTGATCCCGCCAAAGCAGTGAGGAAGCCACTTGATAGGGTCTATCCAGTCTGGACTGTACCTGTTGAGTGGATAGAGAACTCCATTCTTTAGCATTGCCAAGTCACCAGCTCTCAGGAGTACTGCATTCACCAATGAATAAAAATGAAACAGAAGTGGTGGAAACAAGGGTGAGGAGCTGACTAGGGTTGCCGTCGACATTCTGTAGGGCTCAGAGTTTTCTAATGGAGATGTCCACCACTTAAAACATGTTGCTTATCAGACTGTCACTCCCACTGCTGCGGTCAGAGAAAGTGTTTTGCTGCTAATCTAAAATTCAAAAGGTCAGTGAATCTGACAAAATTTTACCCAAGTACTGAAGAATTTGGAGGCCAGATTTGGTTCTCAGTTATGTCAATGTAAATCAGGTGTACTTTCATCATGGTTTCTGGAGTTACACTGGTGTGACTGACAGCCAAATGTGGCCCCCGGGTAGTTTAAGACCTAGTATAAATCACCGTCTAAGAGTTGGCAGAGTATATTGCAACATGAAGATTTCAGACCAAGCAGGAGACATATAATCACTCTCCTGTGAGCTCCCTTAAATATAAAACTCTCAGTGCCTTGAATCTAGCTGAAAGGTAGCCTATAGATCCATGCTCTCATATATCAAAGAGTGTAAGACTGTCTGATATAATGCAATACTCAACATGTGCACTTTGAAATGGGAAATGGTTCATGTCACTAAAGTATATTTCAGGGGTCGGCAACCTTTCGGAAGTGGTATGCTAAGTCTTCATTTATTCACTGTAATTTAAGGTTTCGCGTGCCAGTAATACATTTTAATGTTTTTAGAAGATCTCTTTCTATAAGTCTATAATATATAACTAAACTATTGTTGTATGTAAAGTAAATAAGGTTTTTAAAATGTTTAAGAAGCTTCATTTGAAATTAAATTAAAATGCAGATCTTATCAGTTTAGTGTGATCCTTGCCCTTGCTTTTCCTTGCTGAGTTTTCCAACGTCTGGCACGTATTTGGATACTTTAAGATGCACACAGGCTTCTGAGTGATCAGTTGTTAACCGGCTCCGAGAGGGACAGAGGACAGATTTCATGTGTGAAAATACCTGTTCACACAGGTATGTGGATCCAAATGCTGAAGGCATTGCAAACGCAATTTTCTTCAAACAGTTAAATTTCACTGGCAGGGACGTCCAGCAGGTCAGAATAGAGGCCCCATGATCTCTCTCAGTAGCTTCAAGTGCACTCCGCAGATCTCCAAACTTTGATGCCCACAATTCTGAGCTTTTTAAATGAATGAGCTGCATTTCAAAATCTTCAACACCCATTCACTGAAATACAGACAAATCCAAGTCGCTTTCGTTGAACTTTTCAGGTTTATTTAGAAAAAAAAAAGCATGGGGCCAAATCGCTGGAAATCTTGAAATGTCAGAAAATTCTGATTCCAGTTCTTGCATGTACATTCCAATCTCATCGACACTGACAGTGCAACGTGTCGAAAGCTCTTTAATGTGTGCAAAGTAGTGGAAATTGGAAGTTTGAATATCCCGAGAAAAAACTGCTAGTTTTACAACAAATGCCTTCCAGGCTTCATAAAGATCCAGAACCATTTGCCCTGCACCCTTTAGACAGAGGTTGAGTTCGTTTAGGTGCGTGGTGGTGTCAGTTAGAAACATGAGCTTACACAGCCATTTGTCATCATCCAGTTTGGGGTAGTTTTGTGCTTTTTGCCTTGATTGTATCAAAACAGTTTACAAAGCGCACCAAAACCTTGCCACAACTTAGCCATCGAATGTTGCTGTGAAGTGGAATGTCGTTATAAGCACTCTTCTAGCAGTGTTTGAAACTGTCTGTGAGTCAAAGCAGTTCAAGCAACGAGAAAATTCACAATTCACACCATTGTATTCATCACATTATTAAGCTCTGAATTAGAAATTTTAGCATACAAGTTTTCTTGATGGATGATACAGTGAAATTTGACTGTCGGGCGGCCAATTTGATCTTCAAGTAACTTTACAAATCCCTTCTGTTTTCCGACCATGGCAGGAGCACCATCTGTTGTCACACAAAATATTTTTCTGATGTCAACTCCTCGTTCTTCAAAATGGTTTACAAAACTTTCCACTATATCTTCCCCCTTTGTTGTGCCATGCAGGGGTTTTAGGCAACAAAGTTCCTCTTGGATTTCATGGGACGCACAATATCTTGCAACAACTGCCAAATATGGAACGTCATTTATATCCACATTCTCATCAACTGCAACGCTAAACACTGCTGTGTCTTTTAATGCAGTCGTCTGCTTTTCGTTAATGTTTTCTGCCATTTCGCTTACGCGTCTCTCAACTGTTCTGGCAGAGACAGGCAGTTCTTTTATTCTAGATACGATCGTATCTTTATTTGGCAAATCATTGAACAAAACCTGCGAACTGCTGAGAAAAACTTCTTTTATATATTCCCCATCTATAAATGGCTTTCTGGTTTTTGCAGTGCACTGTGCAATCTTGTAACTTTCTTCTGTAGCTTGATTTTTACTTACACTTAAGCATTTAAAAACACTGCTTTGCTTCTCATATCCTGTTACTGCCTTTTTGATCGATTCAGTCTTGTCTGCTTCGTCAAGAAAGTTTTTCTTGTGCTTCATTTCAAAATGTCGTTGAACTCCTGATGTGCGACAAACAACACTTTCACAACAGAGAGTACAAACAGCACGGGCCTTCTTTTGAATAAATCCAAATGTGTTTGTCCAAGAAGGCTAAAATGAATGGCCATCTAAGTTTGCTTTCTTAGGAGCTGGCATTTTGTCAAATGTATCTGTCAACTCACAGTGAAAAAAAAAATCACGACAGATGGCACACACAACATCAAACGCAGTGCGCTGTTCCACGTGGCATGGTATAAGCAGCAAATCAGGACAGCAAAAATATCCCAGTGGTGTTGGAACAATTTTTAAGGTGGGGGTGCTGAGCTGCGCCCCCTCTTGTCCCTGTCAGCACCCCTCACTGCCCCAGGCTGGGGCCAGTGGGCCACAGCTGGGGGCGGCTGCAGAGCGCCAGGCCGAGGCCAGGAGCAGAGCCCTGGGCCGGCGGCCAGGACCCCAGGCTAGCAGCGGGCTGAGGGGGGCCGGTTGCCGGGACCCCGGCTGGCAAGGGGCCAGTGGCCAGAACCCCAGACCTGCAGCGCAGCCCCCCGGGTTGGCAGCTGGGACCCTGGCTGGCAGGGGGCCTGTGGCCGGAACCACAGGCCGGCAGCAGAATGCCACTGAAAATCAGCTCGCGTGCTGCCTTTGGCATGTGTGCCATAGATTGCTGACCCCTGGGATAGGCTATAACCAGGAATCATTGCTGAGTTTCTGGAATTTTTCACAGATATCACAGGTGTTGCAAAAAAATCCAACACACGATCCAACTAAAAAGCAAAGTGATGTCTGGACAGCATAAAGTGTGAAATGTACAAATTGCCCGGAGACAACCACTCAAATCTGAAACTACACAAAGCAGATATCATTGAACTGGTTGTTTCATCAGAATGGGTTTCTCTTATTGTTCTCACCAGGAAGCCTAATGGTGCCATTCACATGTGTGTGGACTTGAGAAACCTAAACTCCAACATTGTGGTGGATTGTCATCCTCTACCTGACACCAATGAAAAGCTGCTCACCTTCTCACTTGCCCATACCTTATCAAGAGGCTGCAGTGGAGAAAGATGATGAAGAGATTGTCATTGCACAAATCTCTGCTACAACTGAATAAGTTATCACAGTCTGGGCAACATCTATGAGAGAAGACAAGGTACTTCAGGACCAAAAAAGTTGCATAGTTAATGGATGACCTTACAAGACGCTGATACCAGAACACATGCAAACATGTAGACACATCACATGAGCTGTCCCTTGTAAATGAATGGATTTTGAGAATGGATGATCTTGTTGTGCCTACACTTGTGAGAGCATGATTGATTCACCTGGCACAGGAAGGATGTCTGAGGATGAGTCTAACCAAAAGATAATTATGACAAGATTCCTGGTGGACAAAAATGGACAAGCAAGTTGAGGAAGCAATCAAGAATTGCATAGCTTGTGTTAGTCACAGAAAACCTTCAGCGTTCCTTTCACTCTAGTTGACTATCCCAACTGTCCATGGGAGAAACTAGCCCTTGACATAATGGGATGCTTTGAAGATCATCCTGTTACGCAAAGATTTGCCATAGTAATGGTAAACTATTATTCAAAGTGGCCAGAAATTATATTCACTGGGAAGGTTACCACTAAGACAGTGATTAAGTTCATGTCATCAACCTTTGCCTGAGAAGGATTCCCCAAGGAACTGGTAACTGAGAATGGAATGCAATTGACCTCTGCTGAAATGCAGCAATACTTCAGTAGAAATGGTATCAAGCACAAAATAATTTCCTTATACCATCTGAGGGCTAATGGTCTAGTTGAGAGAATGAACGGACTGGTGAAAGAAAGTTTGCAAGCAAGACCATGAAAAGAAGCTTTACAGGAAACATGATTTGCTTACAGCACCACTCTATACTCCACAACAGCGGTATCGCCCTTTGAAGTGTTAAGAGGATGCAGGGCCAATACATGACTTACTACTGTCAACAGCTTACATGTTTCCCTTATACAACCAAACCTTCCAATGAAACCATTCATGAATGTGCTATGAAACAAGAAGAGCAATACAGAACGTATGTAAATCATAAGAAAGGTGCTAAATGTCACAAGTTTCAAACTGGAGATTTTGTTCATTTGAAGGTGTCATACAGAGTCAAAAAAGGATGTTTATGTCATTCACATTCTTTACAGATAACAGAAATCCAAGGAGATTCTGGATGGATCTATGCTGCAATGTAAGTGCAGGGCTAATAGAACTCAAGTTAACAGACCCTGGGTTTGTTAACCTAGGGCTTGAGCATCTACATTAATTTGTAACCCCAGGTTAGGAACTGTTGGACCGTGAATCCCAACCTAGGGCTCCAGCATCTACACTACATTATGTGGGCCCAAGTCCTACCTCCCACATCCCAGACTTCCTAGTGCCCTCCCAAAATGTGTTTGCTCTAACCCTTTGTTCGTGAAAAGCAACAGAGGGTCCTGTGGCACCTTTAAGACTAACAGAAGTATTGGGAGCATAAGCTTTCGTGGGTAAGAACCTCACTTCTTCAGATGCA